>NC_069125.1:53965012-54565012 GCF_026914265.1 Mya arenaria | reverse complement strand
ATGGCATTAATTGCTGTATAAAACTTGCAAGAAACTTATTTTGCATCTCATCTAATTGCTGGTCGGAGTAATTGTAAAATGCAAAAAAGTTCAACTATATTTAACAGCGGTTATCTAATTAAGAATGCCATTAATTCCTGCATAAAACTTGCAATATACTTATTGTGCATTTCATCTAATTGCTGGTTCATTCTCTTACTGTTAAGTGGCATTATTTCACATTGAAAACTGACCAGTATCTGCGTGTTATATACGATACCATCAAGGAAACTCTTTCAAAAGCGCGGCGGCATGGGCGGCTGGCAACTGAAGCCTCGTAACATTTGATAGGACCGCAAAACCCTCATACGATTATTTTGTAAATAAAAAACATCTAAACAGTGTAAAAGTATCATAACAAAATTAGCGCGGCACTCTTTACAAAGTATGCGCATATACACATTACACTGCACAGCAGAAGCCAACTTGTCACCATGAAAATATTTCCATCCTGAACTGTATGCCAATAGTTCAACGATCTTTACGCTAAAATGAACACGTGCATTACGTTATCCCAATCCAAGTGCAGGTTGTGGTGAAATCGCCGATAAGACCCAGTGGAAAGATTAACATGATTGCAAGAAATCATGCACATAACGAGCACATACATGCTTAGTACTACATGTTAATATGTATGTAATCTAGTACATATGTACATAGTTTAGACAAATGGCTTGGATCGATCCAGAGGAGAAATATGCACATATGATTGGTGAGTGTTCATGCTTCCAAATACGCGTTGTCAAATCAAAAGCCTTAAACAAAATGCCCCCAAAATTTTCAGGTTGATTCCTATCAGAAAAAGATGTACAAGCTCATATGCATTTATCATTTTTTAATGAAAGCTGAAATTAAACATCCATTCAACTGAATTGTTCACCAGTTTGTTCTAAAATATAATGTAGGAAATAAAGATTTCACCTCTCTGCCTTTAGTCTTAGAATTAAAATTACATCTACTAGTATACAAAAGCAAAGGTAGTTCACTCTAGCGTAGTTTGATCGTGTTGGAAGGCACTTAGATGTGCTCGAAAATTGCGGCCTGTGTTTGAAAAACTAGAATTCCCCTTTGCTATAGTGAAGTTGCTTGAACTAATAAAAAGCAAAGAAGTAACCCCGAAAGCGCACTTTGTAGTTTGTATCGTGGTCAGTGAATGCAGTACAACAAGTACACAGTCATTTCGTGCGGGACGGATTGTTATCCTTAAGATAAGGCAAGATTCCAATACAAAAAGCGAGATATGAAAAATATTAGGTCCAGGTTCGAGTCAATTAAATGGGATGATGTTATGGCATGTGTCAATCAGTGCCATGGCTGTATGAATTGGGATTAATTAATAAATAAATAACGAAAATATGGAGAGGTGCAGAAAAGAGTGAGCAAAGTGTCGCATGTCAGCCGAGAGTGACGATTTCAGCCCTGTTCAAACACTCCACGCCTGAAGATGTTCCATATTTGCGTAAATCATTAATACTTTCAATTTCAAATTGGAAGCTATTAATATGTTTTGACAGTAAAATGGCTTAATCAACACATTAGGAATGATCGTGTTTACAAAGTTATAAAACATATTTACAAATGTCCCCTCAATGATCTGAGCACTCTTACAGAAGAAACTGGCAGGCGTGTTTATCTTTTCATTCAAAATATGACACCTTTTTTTCTGTGATAAATCATGGCTTCTTTATAAACAGTTTACATTAGCATAATTGAAAAAAAAGAGTTTGGTTATTTGCAGACTACCTAACTTTTATCTGTAATATCACATCGACTTAATTACTAATCACAACAAATTTCAACTATCAATCAAGGGAAAATAAGGTGTACATAGGGTTTTAGCTCAAGATATATGGGAGAGTTTTGCACCTGTCCTTTTTGGTAGCATCCCCCACCCCTACTCTGGAGACCAGCATGGGCACCCCTCTGTTTTCATATTCACAACATTTAATTTTTATGACTGTCCTGTCAAAAAAAACCCTTTGTTTTGATTAAAACATCTCAGAAGAGTAAAAATACATACACAATTAACATATTTTCCACTTGAAACTTAAATTACTTCAGTTTATGATCATCTGAGATTCTCTAACATAATTTGTCAAATTAATAATCTTATAATTTTAACAGCCAATGTGCCCTTTTCTCTCTTAGCACCCAGCCCTTTTCTGCCACACCATGTTCTTCCCAAGACCTGACTTAAACCCTACATGTACATTAATGGTTATTTCACTAAAAAGCTGTTTTATACTTATAAGAACTGTCAATAAGAACCGGCTGCCGGTTAAAATGGATGGTTCGAATTTCGAAAAATATTTAAGACGGTTCAACAGAAACTTATTGAGAACCCTGTCTACAACAAAACAGGATAAAGCCAAGTTCTGTCACCTGACAAGGTAGAATGCAAGGGTTCCAAAACTTTCTCTTAGGCCATCCTAAAAATACTGTTTTCTTTTTGCAATGATCCAACTGAGACATTTTTCCAGTGAGTCAGTAAGTCAAGGATGATTTTTGAAGGCTATCTGGATGAGTAATTACTTTTATTTAAACAAGAGAACAATATTCTAAAATATACTTTTCTGCCTGATAATGGGACCAAAAAAATCATTGCATTTTGGTGTCAGAACCAGTCAGAAAATTACAAACAAAATATTTTTCAGGATAGGTTTTTATCATTTTTTTATAAACAAGAGCAATTCATAGCAAATACAATCACTTGTCCGTTGTTTTCCAGTTGATAAGCGGGTGAAACTCAACCATTATTAAAAGCAGAATTATGGGCCTTGCTATACAGTCATGTGCGTAGTCTTGGCAACATATTTACCAAGTTTCATTTGAATATCTTGAATTGATTTTGAGCTATGGCCAAGGTTAAGATTTGTGCACACTGGTGACGATGAAAACACAAGGCTATGACAATAACACTCATGTTTTTACTCTGAAAAATGGACACGCTAATAAATGGTTATATAGTAGATGTTGTTTGATGTTGGCTGGGATTGCCAACCAATATTATTAGAGGAATTTAAATCCATGCTATCAGATTTTCACTTTATGTATAAAGAATAATAGCACATGACAGACTACAGCATTATTCACTGAGGCAAATATGGAACCAGTATGTAAGAGCCAATATCACAGTCACTCTTTTGAGAACTGCTCATTAAAGATTGAGGCAAAAATGTTTTTGATAAGTACCACAGAATTTAATTCACTATGTAATTTACATGGTAAAACATTATTTTACAAAACAAATGTACAAATCATTAATCAATGATTCAAAAACTAATTAAACATGACATCATTAAATGAGATTGAACCTTTTTATTCATCTTACATGTATGTGAAAACATTTGCCAATTTCATTGAATTGTTTAAAAGCATTTATCATTTTTCATGATCATACATCATTACATAGCAGCTCAAAATGTGAACACAAGAAGGTTCTACCTGCTTCTTTATCTGATGTCACTTAGAACCTTTACGCATTCATCCCACAAGATAAAAATATAGTATTAATGGTAAGTCCACACAAAACAAGAGCTGTATTCGCAGATGGCAATGCATCAAATTGCCTTACATTCTCACCTTCTACAGTGTAAGGAAACAAGCTGACATTATAAATTGGTCTCAGTTATAGATTAAATCTTAAAACAAAATAATATATTTTAAACTTGGATTGCTCTGAAACAGAGATCATACCATCCTAAAGGTAAATGTTAACATAACTTTCAACATAGAGCCATGTTCTAGCATTAACCAATAAAATGCTGCACATACAAGTGTATTCATTTTCAACAACTCTATCACAATTCATGTATCATATTTCAGGCATCACAATGACAGTATGGGAACAAATCATGTATTAAACAATAGTCCATCACGACCATTGCAATCAACTGACCTATTCTGGATACATGAACAATTTAAAATTCAACCACAAAGTTCAACCAACAACCTCCTCATTTCTTTTTCTTCTGACTTGGTCTGTCGAAGATCTGTTTCATGCCCCCGCCTTTCTGTGAGTGAAACTTGACATTCATGGCTGTCTCAGAGACCCAGGGAGACTCAAAGCTTGTCGTGTCCTGGTCTACAAGGTGAGTGTACTTTGTCCGACCTGACCGGCCAAAGTTCTTAACCTAGAGAGGGTTAAATACAATAATGTGTGAGTTTGATATGACAACCTGAAAATATCAGTTCCCAACCTAGAATTATGTAAGTAAACCTTGTTACATTTACATTGTATATGACACACTGCATAAAAACTAGACATGAATTATAATGCTTTTAATATAAATACCTGTGTAAGAAGTCATATATCAAGACAGTTTAATAATTAAAATTCACACCTTTTTCCTAGAATAACTCTTAAACCCATATACATATATATATCGCCTCCAACATAAATAACGCAACATTGGTCCAGGACTGGTCACACGCTGACCCGATATTTTTCCATATTGGGTCACCAAATTTATATCGTACCAAAATGGTGTCTATTTTCTGATTTCGATGAATAAATGAAACATTTAAAAAGGTAAACATATGGGATATACCGGGCGCATGAAACAATATTGGTTTCCTTTGCCCTGTATATCCCATATCGGGTCGCCTACTAACCCCATAACTTATAATATCCTTCTGAGGACTACTATTGAAGCAACAAACCTGCATGACTTTAGGCAACACAGTTTTATCAAAGTGGTCCTCCAATGTTGGTTCAGAGAAGTCTCTCTTGAAGTTGTCTTCATCCTTTTCCTATAGACAAAAATACACACTAAGTAACGATTACTAGAAACATTAGCCCAATAAAACGATGCCTAGGGTAGGCTTGACTAATTTTCTCCTTAAACATAGGAGCACTACTCAACAATTATTAATACATGTAGTAAAGTTCTGTGACTTGCTAACACTAGTGTGTATAGACGTTGTGAAAATGCCTACACAGTTCCATGGTGCACACATCTTGAATGGTCTCCAAGTCAGGACAAACAAGTTTTTTTGCATGGCAACATTAAACAAGAGATGTTTGTCAAACATTATGCCCCCCCTGAGCGCCATGTTGTCAGGATTATATGGACAATTGAATGAAATATGCATGGACCGAAATGACAGCTGATTTGTTGCCATTAAGGCAGTTTTCAGATTATGACCATTAAAGCGTGAGGAAAGAGTGTGTTATGACCATGACCTTTGACTCTATGAACTCAAAATCCAGAGTCATCAGCTGGTCACCAGAAACCTAAATGTCAAGTTCGAGGGCCATGGGTGCAGGCATTGTCAAGTTATCACACAGACAAGTTTTTTTCGTTCAAGGTCACTGTGACCTTGACCCCTTAAATCATAAGGGGTCATCTACAAGTCAGATGCAACTCCAAGTCAAGTTTGAAGGCCATGGGTTCAGGCATTGTTGAGTTATCACTCGGACAACCTTTTACCATTCAAGATCACTGTGACCTTGACCTTTGGCTCTATGAATCCTAAAATCAATAAGGGTGATCTACTGGTCAGGCTTAACATCCATGTCAAGTTTAATGATCATAGGTTCAGGCATTGTTGAGATATCAGTGGGAGAAGATTTGTTAACTTTTTTGCGTTAAAGGTTACTGTGACATTGACCTTGGCCTGATGACCCCCAAAGTCGATAGGGGTCATCTACTGGGCAGGCCCAACCTTCATGTCAAGTTTGATGACCATAGGTCCAGGAATTGTCGAGGTCGCTTTCAAGGTCACTGTGACCTTGACCTTTGACCCCTAAAATCAATAGGGGTCATCTACTGGTCAGGCCCAACCTCAATGTCAAGTTTGAGGGCCATGGGTGCAGGCATTGTTGAGTTATCACTCGGACAACCTTTTATCATTCAAGGTCACTGTGACCTTGACCTTTGGCCCAATGACCCCTAAAATCAATAGGGACCGTCTTCTGGCCAGGCCCAACCTCCAAGTCAACCTTGAGGGCCATGGGTGCAGGCATTGTCGAGTTATCACTCGGATAACCTTTTACCATTCCAGGTCACTGTGACCTTGACCTTTAGCCCAATTACCCCTTAAATCAATAGGGACCATATTCTGGCCAGGCCCAACCTCCAAGTCAAGTTTGAGGGCCATGGGTGCAGGCATTGTCGAGTTATCACTCGGACAACCTTTTACCATTCCAGGTCACTGTGAACTTGACCTTTGGCCAGATGACCCCCAAAAACCATAGGGGTCATCTCCTGGTCGGGCCAATTCTCCAATTCAAGTTTGAGGGCCATGGGTGCAGGCATTGTCGAGTTATCACTCGGACAACCTTTTACCATTCAAGGTGACTGTGACCTTGACCTTTGGCCAGATGACCCCCAAAAACAAAAGGGGTCATGTACTGGTCAGGCCCAATTCCAAGTCAAGTTTGAGGGCCATGGGTGCAGGCATTGTCAAGTTATCACAAGGAAAACCTTTAACCATTCAAGGTGACTGTGACCTTGACCTTTGGCCCGATGACCCCCAAAAACAATAGGGGTCTTCTACTGGTCAGGCCCAACCTCCAATTCAATTATGAGGGCCATGGGTGCAGGCATTGACGAATTATCACTCGGACAACCTTTTACCATTCAAGGTCACTGTGACCTTGACCTTTGGCCCGATGACCCCCCAAAACAATAGGGGTCATCTCCTGGTCAGGCCCTACCTCCAATTCAATTATGAGGGCCATGGGTGCTGGCATTGTTGAGTTATCACTCGGACAACCTTTTACCATTCAAGGTCACTGTGAACTTGACCTTTGACCCGATGAGCCCCAAAAACAATAGGGGTCAGCTACTGGTCAGGCCCAACCGCCAAGTCAAGTTTGAGGGCCATGGGTGCAGGCATTGTCAAGTTATCACTCAGACGACCTTTTACCATTCAAGGTCACTGTGACCTTGACCTTTGGCCTGATGACCCCCAAAAACAATAGGGGTCATCTACTGGTCAGGCCCAACCTCCATGTCAAGTTTGAGGGCCATTGGTGCAGGCATTGTTGAGTTATCACTCGGACAAGCTTTAAAATTATTTTACCATTAAAGGTCACTGTGACCTTGACCTTTGACCCGATGACCCCCAAAATCAATAGGGGTCATCTACTGGTCAGGCCCAACCTTCATGTGAAGTTTGATGACCATACGTCCAGGAATTGTTGAGTTATCACTCGGACAAGCTTTGGTCTACCGACGGACCGACCGACCGACCGACATACCGACATGCCTGTGCAAAGCAATATACCCCTCTTCTTCGAAGGGGGGCATAATAATAAAGAATGACAGAGATGAGACAATATATTCAATGAACTGAGGAAAAACTTTCTCACATAAAAGCTACGGTAGTCAAACCAGATAATCACAATGATTTTTTAGACAGGCGTTACCTTTAGCCTTTTTCAGTTAAAATAAAGGACCAAAGTACATACTACATATATCATTCTTTTATCCTTTTATAGATATCAGTAAGAAATACCCTTTTAAATGGTACCAAGGTAATATTGGGTCACACGCCATTAGAATTTTACATTATGGTATTGGCAAGATAAAACAAAAACCTTATCTGTACATCTGATACCTTTAAGTTAAGGGCTGAATGGATATGATAAAGCTGCAACCGATGAGAGTACATGCACATGTGCAAGACAGACCAGTTCATTAATGTTTATCGAAGTCACAAGCCAGGAGCAGTGTACAAACCATGAAGAATGCTCCTCTGTGGTAGTATTTCTGGAGGAACTTGTATTTGCCCTTGGGTGCCTTGTTTGTGCGTAGTTTAGGATTGTGCTGGAACTCTGCACGCCTCTCCTCCTCTGTGAGGTTGTGCATTCTATCAACCTCCAACTTGTCCTTCTCAAGTCTGGAAAACACAGGCAAACATGGATAAAAAGTTGGTAAGTGAGAATAAATAGAGTCAATTACATAAGTGGTCATTCAATATGGAATTCATACAACAAGGTTTCTAAAACTCATAGAAAAGAGCCTTAATTATTTATGATTAATAGCGCTGGATTCACAATACATTGCTTTATAGCATAAATTATGTCTATTCATGATGGTGACACCATGAATTATTTAAACACTTAACAGACACTAAACAAACTTATATATATCTGAGAAATGAAGTTTGAAACAGTTCATTAAAATGCATATAAGTGAAAAACAATTATTTTATCTATATAACACTTTTAATCATAATGTTACAAAGAAGAACACATTACTTGGTTGGTTGAGTCAATAACATAAAATTATGAAAACACATGAAAGCAAACTAGAAGACAAATACATAAACCAGCATCAGTATTAGCATGAACTTATACAATCTAAACCTTTATTACACCAAGCATTGAAGCCAAAGATGCACTCACCCCTCTCGTTCCTCCCTATCGCGCTTGAGTCTGCGGAGTTCCCGAACCTTCCAGGACTCATAAGCCTCTTCATCATTCTCGTCGCCACTTTCCAGCTGGTCACACGCGTCCTGTGTGTTCCGTGCTGCCTCCAGCTCACGACGACGCTCATCTTCTATCATCTAGATATCAACAGGTAAGGTGTAACATATGGGATATGACTTTCAATGTGGCCGTAAAAAACAATACATTTAATAAGGAATTTAACACTTGCTGATGTATTAAAAATCAATTTATCACAGTAACCTTAAACTTAATGTTATGACAGTAATAATGATATTGCTAGTTTTGAAAATAGTTGCAGACAAAATGCAAGGCTATGATAAATATTCTGGTGTTTTGCAAAATCAGAGCATCTAGAACTATCTATGGAGAGATGACTCCCTCCGCACACTGCCTTCAGAGGGGTTTAAAGCAGATATCACATGTAATCTATAAATCATAATTCAAGGTAAATAACAAGTCAATTCAAAACACACCAGTATTTCCATTCTACCATACCCATTCATCAGAGGTTTGATCGATCTAACGCATAGCATCATCACTCTGGTGAACGAGAATTCATTCTACATGCTGATCAATTAATAGTTGTACCACATGATGAAACTTTGGATGAAATTTGCACCACAAGCTACCATTCATGTATAACTTCAATGCTAAGCGCCAGCAACTCTTAGATGATTAGGCCTTGGCTCACCTGTCAACCAATTAATCGGGGAAATAATTTCGACCTATAAAGTCCAATATGCCAAGAACTACCGCTCATTTTGGTGTTTATGTGTATCCAGTAACAGAGTAATAACTTTTAAACAGTGGAAGTATCTCGGTTTTTCAAAGTCCATTATTGCCCAAACTGAAAAACTCATGAGCAAAGGCACATACCATAAAAATGAGAAGGCTGTGATTCACAAAGAAATATGCAAGGCACTTCTAGACATTATGGTGATATTGTGTTTCAAGTCGTTATACCTTTTAAATTGTTCAATTAACTTAGTTTAATATAGCCAAAGAATAACAAGAGGCACATCAGTGCCTGTGCTCCACTGGCCAAAAGGTTCAAGCAAAGACCACCTAACGAACATTTTCGTCAAGTTTCATAGAAATACAATCATCAATTTTTGAGGAGAAGTTATTTAAAAAATTTTTTTACTTTAATAGCTCTGGCTGCCATGTTGTGCAGTGGACCGAAATGATTTGGGCAATTTGAGTAAAGGAGCACCAAACAAACATTTCTGTCAAGTTTTATCGTATAAAGTTTTTTTTATTTTTTAGCTCTGGCAGCCATGGTGTGCAGTGGACTGGAACCATTTAACAAATTTTGGTTAATGACCACCCAAGGAACATTTCTGTCAAGTTTCATCAAAATCTGATCATCGGTTAACATTTAATCTGAATAGATTATGAAGCAAATATCTAACCTGAACAAGAACTGACGAGATAGAATCGACTTGGTGTTTCACTTACACTTTTCGGCCATTTAAGTTACTAAAAATAGCTGTTTCATAAACTTTCAGAATGTCACTTAAACGAAAATTAATGTTCAGTCTATATATACTTTCCTATGTATAAATGTAAGGTTTTTAAATTGATCTTTTTGTGAGAACTTTATGCTTATATGTTTACTCATAATTATTATTTTTTAAAAATTATTTAAAGATGCTATACGTGAAAAATTAAGACATTATTTTTTTTTCTATTAAAGGGAGGTAATTCAGTAGTAAAATGCAATCAAAGCTATTAAAGCATGGCATTTCTTTTCTAACCATGTTGATATTATTACAGTCTATTCAAGCAAGATGCCTTTTGTTTTTACATAGTACCCATAGGTTCTGAAAAACAAGGAGCACTATTCCCAACAGAAGGATGTCACTCCCTATCACTGCATGAGCATCATAATAAAGAAATGTTTACTCAAACTGCAAGCTGCTCAATTGAAATAGGTATTTACCTCAAGCATACAGTTTTATAATGTGGCAAAATAGTCGGACTACTAGATTGTCATTCGGACTAGTAAAATATACCATTATGCTAGTCCAACTGGCTAGTAGGTTAAAATGTTTTTCGTGAAGACTGCGGAGGAGAAGTCCTTAAAGGTTTTTCTATTTTTAACTCTCGCAGCCATGTTGTGCAGCGGACCGGAACCATTTGGGCAATTTTGGTTAAAGGGCATCCCGATGAACATTTATGTAAAGTTTCATCAAAATCTGATAATCGGTTTCTGAGAAGATGTAGTTTAACGTTTTTTTCTATTCTTAGCTCTGGTGCCCATGTTGTGCAGCAGACCAGAACTGTTTGGGCTATTTTGGTTAAGGACTACCCAAGTAACATTTCTGTCAAGTTTCATTGCAATACGATCATCGGTTTCTGAGGAGAAGTCGTTTAAAGGTTTTTCTATTTTTACCTCTGGGGGCCATCTTGTGCAGTGGACCGAAACCATTGAAGCAAATTGGATAAAGGACCATCCAAGGAACATTTCTGTTAAGTTTCATCAAAATCTGATCATCGGTTTCTGAGAAGATGTTCTTTAAAGGTTTTTCTATTTTTTTGCCCTGGCAGCCATGTTGTGCAGCGGACCGGAACCATTTGAGCAATTTTGGTTAAGGACCACCCAAGGAACAATTCTGTCAAGTTTCATCAAAATCTGCCTATCCGTTTCAGAGGAGATGTCGTTTAAAGATTTTGCTATTTTTAGCTGTGGCGGCCATATTGTGCAATGGACCAGAACCATTTGAGCAATTTTAATAAAGGACCACCCAAGGAACATTACTGTCAAGTTTCATCAAAATCTGCCGAACCGTTTCAGAGGAGATGTCGTTTAAAGATTTTGCTATTTTTAGCTCTGGCGGCCATATTGTGCAATGGACCGGCACCATTTGAGCAATTTTGGTAAAGGACCACCAAAGGAACATTCCTGTGAAGTTTTGTCAAAATCCGCTTATCAGTTTCAGAGGAGATGTCGTTTAAAGTAAAAGTTTACGCACGCACGCACGCACGCACGCACGCACGCACGCACGCACTCACGACGGACAATCTGTGACGACATAAGCTCCATGGCCTTCGGCCAGTGGAGCTAAAAATCATATTCATTGGCATATAACCATGAAATGGGAAGGCCATGGCTCATGAAGAATAAGCAAGATTTTCCAACAGAAAGACAGACCAAGTTCAACTGACAAATGGTGACTCCGAATATACCCCCGTATTATTAATTTACAGGGAGATGAAGACATAATTTATCACAGGTACTACAAGCAATCCACTGTTCATGTGTATGTTTTAGCAATTACTAAAAAGGGAATGGTACCAGTTGTGGAGGAAGGAGTTTGAGTTCCAAAGCAAGTAGGGTATGGGAAATTATGTAAAATGTACATGATAAATACTTAATAAGCATGCATCTGCTCACCTTGAGAGTCTGTTTTCGGCGCTCCTCGCCCATTTTCTTGGCCTCAACCTCCATCTCCTTCATCTTAGCCTCATTTCTCTCCTTCTCCTGCACTGAAAAGCGGTCCTTCCTAGAAACATCAGAGTGATTAGTGTATTTTATTTTATAATTAATTTTGTTGTTATGACATTCTTTTCTTCAATTTCATAATTAATCAAGAGTTCAAGATTAATTTAAAATATTTTTGTCATATTTGATTTTGCAACCTTAACAGTCCTAAAACACAGATTAAGAAAATCTTATTGACATTCATAGACAGACAGGTATTTCATATTCAATATGGTACATTTTCATTTTCCATAAGAATCAACACTTGTTATTAAAATTACATAATGGTGCGAAGAATATTTATGCAGTAGTTCATACTTCCTAACAAAGACTGGTTTCAGGCGAGGCCCTGTCTCCTCCTCTGAGTCAGTGTATTCCTCATACTCGGACGACTCTTCATCACTCTCGCCGACCTTATCATCCTCAATATCCAACACCTCCTACATAACAGGGAACAGCAAGCATTGAGTATTAATAAAAAAAAGATTATAATAGCATAATTATGTTCAAAGGACATAAATATATATATTAGTTTAATAAAAGCTGTCAAAGTTGCAAATAAGTATACTGTATCACTACAGAGCATGAAACTTTGTGATGTACCGGTATATTCAAGATAAAGAGCAAAATTGAATAACTTTCAATCAAACAATATAAACAATATATACATCTTACATGGGTTTAAAAGCAAGATGCTCTAAAAATAGGACATACACACCTCCTCCTGTTTACGCTGTAAGGCTCGTTGACGTAGCAGGTTTCTCCGTTTTTCAATTTCTTCATCATCCAACTCCTCCTCCTCACTGCTCTCATCATCATCATGGCGACGCACACGCTCATCTTCCGAATCTGTGCCCTCTGCTATCACCTCAGGCTCTATGACTTGCCGTCTGTGTCTTGCCACTCTGAAATATTCAGGATCATTAATAAATATTTTTATCATTAAAAATCATTTTTAAAAGCATTTTTGTTCTTGAGCTCTTGAGAAATGAGACTTACTAATTACAATGGGATGCATCAAGCTGTAAACATTAAAACTTTCAGACAGCATTCAAACTTTCAGACAGTGATATTGTAATGTTAAAGTTTTAATTAAGCTATCCGTAATTGAAATTGATTCAGGGGTTTCAATAAGACCCAAAATCAGGATTTTTTTTAAATTCCATGTCTGATTTCCAGAATTTTCATAAAATTTGTAGGTAAAGTAGCGCGTCTGATGCACAATTCAAAATGAGTCTAGCGTAGGGGAGCATGGGGGTGGGGGTGGGAGGGGTCAACCCCTGTCACAAGGGGGGTTTCCTCGTAGAATGTTTTGTTTTTATACTTAATTAAAATCATTTTTCATTATTTTCAGACTTAGAATTTAAAAGGGTGTGTTTAAATATCAAAATAAAAAATTGTCTTCTTGTCTGTGGTAATATGACTGTACTTGTCCGGAGTCTTTTTTTAGTGCAATGTCTCATTTTTCTCCTTAAAAAAATGGCGGTTTCGGCGGAATTTCGACATGGTCGCAGACATGATAGGTAAACCCGAAATAAAGCATCAAAATATTTTGGAGGTTACAAAAAAAAGTTCATCATGAATATTTTACAAATACACTTTCAAAGCATTTACTGATAAATTGATGTATTTGATTGTGTTAGCGCCAGCTTTCCTATGTCTACAAATCGGCAGTGACCGTCTGTTTCAAATCAACAATATTTAAAATAGCGAGTCTTGTCTGTACAATAGTTTTTTTTTATACAATTATCAATTATTTTAAAAGATTTAATAGTGCTTGACAACATTTTTCACCATCCCTTTGCATTTTTTATTGTATTTTACTAACTTTCATCTTTGAATGAACGAGTTCTCATTGTATATTCTGATTGGCTGACATTCAATAGCTCCGCCTCCTGGCGATGTTACACTAATTGGCTCTTCCTAATTATCGGATTAGAAGATGGCCGTTTATGAATACACAGGTCGTCTGCTCCTAACACACAATAAGCTGTCATATGACACGTACAAGGCATATGGGAAGATGAAAGGGCAGTACGGCATATTTAAAAGAGGCGTACAAGGCTATTATAAGGAATTTTCAAAACGCCTGGTGTCAAATTCTGGGACGTTTTTGGCGATTTTCCGGACGTATAATATGTCTACGTCCCCTTATTGAAACCCCTGGACCGTGTTTTTGCTGTAATTAAACAGAAATTTGCAATACAGATTTGAATAACTGTTAAGAGTTTAATTCACATGATGGTTCATGTCTGTGCAAATTATAATGCTTAAAAGCTACAGAAGCTCCAAACAAACAATGACAGTCAAAAAACACAGATATAATGAAAAGTGCAGGTAACTGTTCACAAAATTAAGTGAATGAACTTAAAACATTTACCGATCATCATCTTCACTATCCTCGTCACTGTCTATCCGAGATTTACGTGCCTCCATAAGACGTCGTAACCGCGGGTCCATGTCCTCCCCACCCTCATCCTCATCTTCCTCGTGTGATGGTCCTGGTTTTGTTGATGTTGTCTTCTTCACTCGGATGAAGTCTTCATCACTCTCTGAGTCGCTGCTGTAGTCTGGTGCATAGTCGGGTCTAAACACAGCAGAAATTCATGTAAGATTATTGTCTTTGCACATGTAATGTACAGATAATCTGTATGAAGTATACTGAACATGGTTTTGGTTGAAAGCAAAAGAAATTCAAACTGCATTTGGTAGTAATGAGATTATACATCATGTACAGAAAGTCTTGTATATTGATATATCAAAGTGTGATTATTTCTTTTTTTCTGAAATATCTCAGGACTGTATTAATATTTGATACAGAATTTACATTTTACATGTTTTGTTTTAACTTACCTTTTCCCAGTAACATATCTGTTCACCTTCACCTTTTGCATAGACACACCTTAAACAGAAAATAAAGTTGGCGTTGGCACAATTGAATACCATACAAATATAAATATAGATGGAAAAGTAATGGTCCTTGCCCAGAGGCTTGCACACATGTCCTCACCCTGGGACTGGCAAATGAGTGCTTGTAGACTGGTATAGATTTTTAACACTAAAAGAACAAAAGTAAGATTAGAATCTTATGTACATAAATTTACACCCATACACATAAGGAATTTGTGTTCCTTTTATGCACACCCTTAATACATTGTGGCACTTTAACATTGGTAAATCAATTCAATGACAAAGCAATTGTGACTGATTGTTAATGAAATGTTTCAGCAACTTTCTTATGACAAGTTATGTACTTCACTTGTATTAAAAACAAAACTAGCTGAAATTCTTTGTGTTTTTTTACATATATGTGTTATGATAAACATGCTAAGTCTCATCAATAATCATCTCAAGTAAAAAAATAAATACCAGTAAGGGTAGTAAATATAAGTGCTTCCGATAGAAGGTAGGTATCAACTTTGGATTAGTCTATTTATAATACATACATGAATATCCTCGTGGTACTGGTTCTTTTTATACAACACTCATAGAACTCCTTTTTTTAGCATCCAACAGGTCAGATATGGATGCATTGAAATTTTTGAAAAATAAATTATTTTGCAAATAAGTATCAGAAATCAAGAACGCCAATTTAGGTTGAAGTTTTGGTTTTAGGTTTATATGAAAAATCAAATCATTCCGTCGAAGAACTTCAACATGTCTAAACACAAACACCTCATGCCTCCTATAAGTCTGGCTATGTCATCATCCTTTAAGCAAATACACACATGCACATGCAGTTGATGGCAGCCGGCGTGAAGGTGAATAAAGCTCACGATATTGTCGTAATATAATAGAAAAAGGATGTATGTTTTCCTACTTGATAGTCCCCTGTCTGATTGAATAAGTGTTTGATATATTACTTTATATCATTTAATTATTATTTGATTCACGTGATCCCTGTTTTTCATGTACAAGGACAGCAGACTCCAGGAAGGCTGCGTTCCAACATTTCTCTTGATAATTCATTGATCTCAATATAAATATTAATACTCACTACCCATGTGAAATTGTTTACAAAAAAAAGATTTGAAGAATACCAAAAAATATGAAAAACAACAATTTTATAGTTTGACTATATAGCAGACAGGGTTCCCTCTGGGTTCTAAAAAGTTGTCGGCATTTTTTCGCGGGGGGTAAAGGGGCCTTTCGCAGCCCCCTTCAGGGTCCAGGGCAGCGCCCTTGTGGGGGTCAGAGGGGGTGAGGCCCCCCTGAAGCTCATGCGGTTTAAGCATTTTAAGAGCCTTAAATTGCATTTAATTAGCACAGTGTCATACAAAAACATAATATGTTGTTGTACATGAAGCACAAGATATTAGCAAATTATTATTCTAATGACAAAATATATGGAGTACATAAATAAAAAAATAATAATGAAAATATTGCAAAAATGCGACATATACATCAATATGTTGATTTCAGTCTAATGCCTGCATATAAAAGTGTCATAGAATTAAAGAATACAATTATGAAATAATGAGATAATTTTAAAAATAAATGGAAACTCGAAGAAATAAACATTGTCAAACTAAGGCCATACTATTCATATACAAAATGCCTACTCTTTACTCCCGCCAACTTATTGGAAGCCTTATCACTGGGATGTAATTATATTTATTTGTAAGCATAACCAATGGCTTCTGTTAGTCTTTTTGACACTTTTAAACCGCTTAGAATGTTGCATTTATAGCAATTACAAATTGCGACAAAACCGAAAGCAAATCTATTTTTAGCGTGTAAACGTCATTACGAAATTTGCATATCACATGACTTTCAGACGACCTAAAATTCTATGATTTGCATTTTTTAAAACAAACACGTTAATTACGCAACAACAAAGATGTTGTGCTAAATATTAAAATTGTTTGCTAATATGAGACATACTAGTTAAAGGATGTTGTTGTTAATCAGTGAAAGCAATAACATTCCGCAATAATTAGCAATGTGTTGACTTGGCCGTGACTGATTGCTCTAATTATCGGATTTGTTGTAGCACCAGGGGATGCGCTTGATTTATGACAGTGACAAAATCGATTATCATGCAGGCTGCATGGGCACCGTTTACTTCATTTTAAGAAAACATTTTTCAAAAAAAATTATTGTCACCATAAATCCGCCAAATTTGAAAAGTTGTCCTCACTTTTGTGATTTAGTAGCAAATGGGGATCGCCAAGGGAAACTCTGGCAGATAAATTTAGCTATGAATGCAAAAAATCGCACCATTTGTACTACAATTATAAAAAAATCTTGAAGTAATAAGGGACACCACTCCCAAACCCATCCCATTTCTCAGTCCTAACATGCCTTCAGAAAATCCTTTCGGATGCCCTGAGAATGTATTGCTCAGCCATATCGGGATGTGAGAAACAGTCATCAATTCTCTTTTAAGATTATTTTGAATACAGTCACAAAACGTTCGGGCTGATTAGTTTACCTTTTTCTGTTCTTACAGGAACTGCACCAGCAGTTGACAAAATTGGGACTGATGGTTTTGATGACTCCATTTTTAAATATTTAACTTGATTAGAAGCTGGAAAAGTGTTAAATGTTTCTTAAAAGTTCGATTTGTTAATTGCTCATTTTGCGTCTAAATCAATAGACGCATTTCGTTCGAAGCGTCTGTTTGATGAAATATATATCACATGTGATAATCGCAAAAGGTTGACCTAAAAAAACAACCAATCACAGCCATCGTAACAAATGTCAACAAAAAGACCGCGAAAGGAAATTAATGAATCACAAGATGTCAACTTTGCAGTTCCTGTTGTTAAATATTTGCACATCAACCCGTTAATATAGGAATTATATGGTCTAGTTGACATCGGTGAATTGTTATTCCGAAAGATGTCTGCATTTCAAAGCCCTCGACCCACTCCGCGTTTCTTCCAAGAGTTGCAGACATTTTCAACCAAAAAGGTGTCACTGTAATTTGTAAACATAGTCGCACGTGTAGCATTAGATTATATACGTGACCATATTTTTCATAAGTTTATTTGTTAATGTTGTGTTCAAAAAACTTTATTTGTGGTTAGCACTTGTTCAAATTTCATATGAAACTAGGCTCCATTGGCCTTTTATTCTTTCCTAAAAAGACCTGAGGCCTTAAAAATAAAAGTAATTTCGGGCTTGAATCTCTGTCAGAACACAGACATGGCGATCAGTGATGAGCTTATTTAGCAGTAGAGCGGTAAAAGGGTTATGACCGGTAGACTACTACTGGTAGAGTTCATATGTCTGATAATATACATAAACACCAAACCAGTCTTTGCCTTAACTGTTTTTCAGCACTTGTCCTTTCGGGCAAGTAATTGAAGAAAATCACTTGCCCGAAAAACAGTTTTCCTTGGCCGAAAAAAATAATTGTAGTAGTATTTGATTAATAAACATCCAAGTGTCGGGCAGACACTTAGATGCTTATCAATTGAATACCACAAATGCTGAGCACAATGAATGCTGTGACAACTCTCATTCATAAGTAAATATACAAAAGCCAATATTTAGAATGTTTAATGAGGATTTGTGAATGTTTGCTGAAGAAAATATGAAAACTGACGGATTTAAATTTCGGAAAAATTCACTTGCCCATTCAGGCAACCACCTCGAAATTTTTACTTGTCCGAAACAGCATTTACTTGTCCCGGGCTTCAGGCAACCCAGTTACGACGAAGACTGCTTAACTGCTTTTTCTGCATCTTATTGAGTAAACAACTTGTTCTATTTTTATCTTTTTTTTTAAAGACAAATACAATAAAATCTTAATAAGTCATCTGCAGTTTGCACACAGTGACTCTATTAATCATGTGCTTTTGAGTTAACTAATCAACTTCATCTATCACTAGCAACAGTGCATTGGTAATTTTTTCATCCAATCATACCATATCCGGCTGCAGGTCATATTCATACAGTTGAAGATATTGATAACAAGCATCCAATCATACCATATCCGGCTGCAGGTCATATTCATACAGTTGAAGATATTGATAACAAGCATATCCAGCGTTTGACACTAAAACTTAATGAAAAGAAGTCCAACAGAGCCGATTTTGATACATCTTTGTATATTTCAGTCCAGGGGAACACCCAGAGATTCTCTTCCACCGAAGCCTCCAGTGAAAAGTGCTCCCCCAGTCAGTCGGATATTCCCACACAGACCTGTGACAAGGGCTCAGCTCGTCTCTTTCAGAAGCACCACTAGTCAAGACTGTATCCTTCTGAGTTGCCCTTTACCAGCAGATGGCCCCTATTGTATTAGGTCATTAGGTTGAAGGTCACAGTCAATAGTCCTACGAAAACTTTATGAAAATGCATTTCTTCTAAAAATACTCATTTAATATTCAACATGTTTCTGACAAAGCGGCTTTCAGGGGCATACTGTTAAACAAACTGTTGAAATTCACTGTATTTGAAGTGAGCATGGATCTATACTATATAATGTATAATATACCAAAATTATTAAAGATAAACAATATTTTGTATTTTGTATTTCATCTTGTGTGTATTATTCTAAATAACATAGACAATATATTTAGATGTAAAATTTTAAATAGTAACTTGCCTTACAAAAGTCTAAAACAAAGGGGGAAATAATTCACTGAATCCATATCCTAAGACAGTAGTTGATGTTTGCTGTAAAACCACTAATCATAAATATAGTATAACAATTTATGACCTTGACTTCATAACAGCTATTTTGAGTCCTGGCTACAATCAACACAGCAGGGAATCTTACTTCAGTCAGTGCTTCCAGATCATCTCGCAGTTGGGCGTTGGCTCTTTTGGAGAGGTGACTGCTCTTCTCTCCTGCTTGTCAACTATTGTAAAATTAATAAATACCTGTTCTAAGAAGAGAACTTTCTCACTTGGTAGCTAGGAAAACAAACATTAATTGGGAAGTCTTTTTTGCATTGAAGTTCCATGGTCTAGAATACTCTCTGATTAAAAATACATGTAAACTTATGTGTAGTAAATTTAACATGCTAAGAGATTTTGCAGGTGTATCAAGTTCGCAGTAAAGAAGATGGAAAATTGTATGCAGTGAAGAAATCTAGAGATAGGTTCCGTGGGGAATCAGACAGGTATGTTTTAAATCACTCCATATAGTTTTCAACTGTTGCATGGTTTGAAATTTCTATAACAACAAAATAAGATTGATTGTTAAAGCATGGAACCTGAGAAATAGACATAATGTTAAGGTTAAGTTACAATCTTGATGACATCACATTAAGAATTTAAAACTGAAAGTATAAACTTCCTGTCAATAAATTTTGGAAGTTTTACAGTGAAATGTGGAAGTTAAAGTCTCCTGAATACAATATCTTTTTCAACTATTTTTACACAAGTATATTAAATATCAAATAATTCGCAACTTTAACTTAAACTAATTTGCCAAATTCACAGACTTATATTATAATAATTCATTTTACTATAAAAAAGGGTTAAACTAAGTCAAATTGTGACCATAAAAGGAATATTGACCAAAGGTTTTGATATTTTGAACGTCCAAGCTTTCAACTTTGGAAGTTTTCCTCCAAATTATGGAAGTTTTTGTACTTCCAAGGAATTAATATTGGAAGTTTTAACCCATTTCTAGGGAGTAATATACTTCCAAATTCCTTTAACGGAAGCCCTGTCATGACATGTCATATTTTATTTATTACAAAAATATAGTATGACAATTGTTATGAAAAACATGTTTGTATGAAAGTTCAATGTTGACAATGATGTCCAATATTGCAGGCGAAGAAAGCTGGAGGAGGTAGCCAAGCAGGAGAAGCTGCCGAGTCACCCTAACTGTGTGAGGATATATCGTGCCTGGGAAGAGAGGCTTACCCTCTACCTTCTTGTGGAGCTCTGTAAAACAAGGTAGACTAATTGTCATGTTTGAAGTTGGCCATACAATTTAATGTCATGTTAGACATATGGCTGAGCCATTCAAACCTACCGTGCCAGGGAAATGAGGCGAAACCTTTACCTGCTCATTAAGATCTGTAAAACAAGGTACACTAGCTGTCATTCTAGCATCTTGTTACTCTTTAGACACATTTATATGCTTGGTAAAATCGGGCACTGAATATGAACATGCTTTTCTTCAATTACTTATAGAAGACTTATCATGTAGATGGATTGAATGTGTGTGTGTGTTATTTGGAAGGTCTGCACTTAATATATCAAATGGAAAAAATGATATGGATAAAACTACAAGAATGAAAAAAATATGTGCCTTAAAATGAATTTGTGTTGTTGTGTTTCAGTCTGATGTTATAATGCTGTGTTTCAGTTTGAGCAACTATGCAGAGACACACCATGATATTCCAGAGAGTGTTATTTGGGACTATTTGGTGGATCTGCTACAGGTTGGCTATTCAACATTAAGAGCAATCCATAGTGAACTGTAGCCTTTTAAGTTGATGTTCAAAATGATGTATAACTATGCAGGCAACAGAAGCTTGAGGAGGAAGTTAAGAAGGAGAAGCTGCTGAGTCACCCAACCCATTTATCAACGTATTACTTTTTACAAACTAAAAGTAGTGCACTCCATTTTGATGTATCTACATAATTTTCAATCGCTATTATTACTTGGTGACACATGTGTGGAAAATATATACAATAACATGTGCACCTTATTTCAGGCAGTGAAGCATCTCCATGACAACAACCTGGTGCATATGGACATCAAGCCTGACAACATCTTCATATCACAGGATGGCATCTGCAAGCTCGGAGACTTTGGGCTCGTCATTGACCTCTCCAAGGTCAGTCTCCTTGGCTGGCATGTGATAGCAAGTCTTTTCAATTTTGATGATTGGGAATTTAAACCTTGCGATATTGACAAAAAAACCTCTATTATACCTCATGAAAATAGAACAATCAGTATGTATATTCTTTCATACCTGGTTGTACTAATTCACTGACAAAATAGGAATAGTTAGAAACTATTTTTACCCAACTGTTGTACATCTCTTTAATGTTTTCATTATAGTTTGCTTTCATGTTTGAAAACAAAGTGAAACAGTGATTTAAATAAGATTGAATATCATATGTTGCTATGTTGAAAACTTAAATGTACAAATATCAGTGTTTTTGCTCGCTCATAAACAAAGTCTTGATTAAAAGTTAAGTTACAAAGTTGTTTGTAGGGTAACGACTTTTCTGAAGCTCAAGAAGGGGATCCGAAGTACCTATCTCCAGAATTGATGAATGGCAAGTTTGGCAAACCAGCAGACATATTTAGGTAGGATTCTTACTTATGTTAGCACATTCCATCCAATTCACAGTTGTCAAATTGGCACAAGACCTGCTTAAAAGAGGCCTGTTTTTCCAGCTTTTATAAAAAGTTTAACTGGACTTGTTTAAATTTTGGATTTTAATAGCCAGGCTTGCTGATTTTTGTTTATTCCAATCATATTCCTGTAAACACTATACATGTATATTGTTTAAGCTGAGAGTGACCATGATGTTTTAGTCTGGGTAAACATGTATATATTTAATTATATTTGTTTTAGCCTGGGTATAACTATACTGGAGTTGGCCAGTGACCTTGACCTGCCCCGGGGTGGGGATGGCTGGCACATTCTCCGCCACGGGCACATGCCAGATGAGTTTCTCAGGGGTACGGCTGCTGTAAACAGTTGATAACAGAGAACTCGTTATTAAACATAAACACATCTACAGTTGTTGTCATATTCGATATTTGTATTATGAAGTGATTTCTTTGTCTTGATTTTCAACAATATTAGGGTATTAAATAAAGATAAATATAAAAGTAAAGGTAGTTAGATTCTTCTAGTTTTTGAAATTTCAAGGATGATTTTCTTAAAGATAAATTTATAACTTAAGTGCTTTGGTAATCTACTATTTGTTTTATTGCTTGATCATAAATTATTGACTGATACCTTGATTGGGACTTTTTAGCAAGTCACAACTGTAATACATGGGTATTGTTGTGTTTTCCAGATAAGTCATTTGACCTGAAGTATGTGATTGGTCAGATGTTGGACCCGGATCCAAGGTGCCGTCCGACTGCTGATCAGTGTCTTGCATTTCCCTATGTCAGAAAGGTACAAATAAAGGATTGTCCAGTGTATTAATAAGATAACATTTTATTTAAAGTCGGCAAGGGAAGATGAAATCAAAAAAAGCTTGCAGAATAACCTGTTTAAGTGACTGTGGGCAGGTTTGCTGGATGGTTTTTCAAAATCCGTGCACTTTGTTTGTCATTTAATTCAAGATAGTTTGATTTTTTGTATGTATATTTAGGTGTTAAAGCGCCGTCGTCGTGACTACATGCTGAAGAGTGCTGTGGCAACAGTAAAGTCATCCCTGCACACCCTGTGGGCCTGGTTCCTGGCCATGTTCACTCTGCTTACCCTTCCTGTACAGAGGCTGCGATATCGGTTTGGAAAAAGGCGATCCTCTATTACGTCTGGCACAGGATCAGACACATCCCATCTTGACCATAGTCTCTCTGATGGTTAGTATTCAGTTTGGGTGTGATAGATTTTGGTTAACAACCAATCTTGTTAAAAACATTGCCACATCTGAGATAAGGGAACAAAACTAAGCTCTTGCTTTTCTTTTTTAATATGATGTACGTCAAACTTGATACTAATGGAGTCTTAACCTGAAGGATTACAATAAATACTTATTGGTGTATTACCAGTATGTCATTCAGACATTATTTGGTCTCATAATGAAAAAGAGACAATATTATAGTGTTTTCATGCAGTTTTTTTTTATTGCAGATGAGCTGTTTTGTAATGATGTGAGCATCACCAACAACTCTATTGGAGCCCCACTGGAAAGTTCTTCATCAGAAAACAGCATAATGGATCCCTCCCCATTGTGAGTTTAATAGTCCGCCAATCACTATTTGCGACATAACTGTTTCTTTATTAACTCTGGGTGTGTAGCTATTGAGCTGTTCAGTTCTCAAGTGCGTTGAGACAGTAACTATGTCAGTAGAGTGCTGTCTACTTTCCCTTCGTGGCTAGAATTTGGCTGCCCAGCTGACGGCACTTTTTTTATTTATGTTGTTGCATAGAAAATCTGCTTCAAATGTAAGGTATAAAAATCATGTGGTCTTTCTTGAGGTTTGAGCCATACCCTCTCACTCTTTTTTATTGGTTAACTTACTCTATTTTTTAGAAAAAGAGTTTTTACAGTTGGGTTGCTGCTTTAATATGTAAGAAGGGCTCTTGTGTGGTTCTACCAAATAGTGCTTTGCCTACACAAGTGGCCCTAGTAGTCTTTTTATGTTATACTGTAATGCATAACAGATCACAATTCATGCACTAGTACCTGGTACATGTAGGTTAAAGCGTGAATCAACTGTTTGCAAGGCAATTAGAGTAATAATTGGAAGATTTTTTCTTAATTTTTATCATAGCAAGCCACCCATGAGGAATGCGTTCACGACTCCTGCCCTGAGGAACCGTCACTACAGCCACATTCCATCTCCAATTAGTTCATCACCTGTGGCACATGGATCAAGAGCGTATGTATTTTATCTTTAAAGAACTTCTAGGATTTACAAAGGGCATGGGATTTTTCTTATAAAAGGGGGACATCGCTTTGCTGTTAACACATTCCTTCAAGTACACCCTGGAACATCTGACATGTCATTGTCTACAAGCTTACCCTGGTATCTGTTGGTAATGCATATGACTTCTTAAACTTCGATCCATGTGTTTCAATTGTTCAAATTTTGGTTTACATGTACTTACATCAGTTATAAATGATGTTGGCTATCAAAAATATTTAATAGCGACCATTTAACCAGTACGGAATGTGAAGATAAAAGGTGCTCATTCCACATACTCCATGTTTATTCATTTGAAGTATAAAGAGCAGTTATGCCTGATGATGCATTTGTGCTTGTATTTGTAAATGATGTCTATTGCAGTACTCCTGGCCACTCAGCGAGCCCAGTCCACAACACAAGAGAGGACTCCCTGGACACTAGTAGCCTGAGCTGGAGTGACGATGATCGACCAGTCACACCCACTGTCGGTCAGGCGGAAGATACTCCAGTGAACAAGTCGACTATAGAGCCTAAAAACCTCATGGGGGTATGATATTATAACTCGCTTATCTTTATTGAAACTCTAGTTTGTGTATTCAGTGTGTGTGTATACCAAGTGATAGATTGGTTCATAAATGCTTCGTATGCAATATTTTGTTTGAATGAAGACTTTAAACAAAGATAACCTTACTATTCAGGGGTGTGATTTGTCCGCGGATTCACAGAATTCTGCAGATCTAATGGCCCAATTTGGGTGCTTTCGGTTGTTTAAGTTGATGTTTCAGTTTACTTTAAATTTGAAGTCAGGAGAACCCTCAAAAGGGCTTCTAAAAGGCCAGTTTTTCTTCTACAGCAGTGTGCTTTTGACCCAAAGAACGCCCTAAGAACCCATGGGCGAAATGGTTCCAGCTGCCAGGTCAATCACATCCCTGACTATTTCTTCACCTTTTTAAATAAAACATAGTGTCCCTCCTTTGGTCATTTACCAGAGTTGTTTGAGACTTTAGTTTCTTAAAACACCTAACAAATCTTTTCACAAAACGGCAGCCTGATCGAGCACTGTCAAAACATTATTTTGGAAACAGGTTTGTTGAAATGTCTGAAGAAACTAATTACCTTATCAAACTCCGGTAATATAATGAGGGCGGGCTCTTTAAGCAGACTGCTCTTTTGTTTCAGTAAAATGGGAATGAAAAAGTTTTCATTCAAAGCAAAATGTTGCCTTCATGAAGTTCATGTCCAAATAAAGTTTTGCTATGAAAAGACACATACATTAAATAGTTGGTCTTTGATATGAATTAGAAATATCATTTACCTAATTTGGCTAATGTTTCCCGTACCAACAATTTAATTGTCAATTTCAGATGTTTGACGCTGCCAGTGATGAAGAGTGTTAAGGTTCATGCACGCCTGGACATGTGGGCTAGTAACCCCAGTGTTAAGGTTCATGCGTGCCTGGACATGTGGGCTAGTAACCCCAGTGCCTGGACATGTGGGCTAGTAACGCCAGTGTTAAGGTTCATGCACGCCTGGACATGTGGGCTAGTAACCCCAGTGTTAAGGTTCATGCGTGCGTGGACATGTGGGCTAGTAACCCCAGTGTTAAGGTTCATGCACGCTTTGACATGTGGGTTAGTAACCCCAGTGTTAAGGTTCATGCACGCCTAGACATGTGGATTAGTAACCCCAGTGTTAAGGTTCATGCATGCCTGGACATGTGGGTTAGTAACCCCAGTGTTAAGGTTTATGCATGCATGCGTGCCTGGACATGTGGGTTAGTAACCCCAGTGTTAAGGTTCATGCGTGCCTGGACATGTGGGTTAGTAACCATGTGTTCAGTACTGCCAGTGTTCATGGCAATATGACAAATAGCGTTTAATTGTGCTTTGATCATTAACCAGTGATGTGTTCTACTTTATCTATGCAATACAAGTGGTGCCTTAAAGATATATTACTCAAGTTGTTCACATTGTACAGTTTTATTGTGTTATTGCTGAATTAAAAAGAATGTGTTCCTCAACTGTGTTCCGATACAATTATTATATTAAAATGTGTTCATACATGTATGTTGAAATGTGTTCAGATATTTATGTTTATTGACATTGAGATTGCTTTGAAATGTGTTCCAAAAGTTTTAAACCTGTATTTTGAGGTGTGCTTCATCTATGCCAATTTATTTCCAAGATGATTTGATAAATTCTTGTTCCATGTCATGTTAATTTTGATATTTTATGTTCTGATTGTAAATTTGTCAAATACTTTAATGTTTGATACATGATTGCTATAAATAACCACATGTGTTCTTGTTACAATTGTTTATTGTATTATTGCTGTATTGTTTCACTGTATAAACTGCAAAATTCACTGTATTAAATGATATATGTCCTGTATATTATTTTCTTGTGCTTTTTTATGTATTTGTTCATCTTTCAGCTAAGCTTAAAACAAGGTAAACATTATTAGCTCGTTGAATTATGGCCCAATATCTACTTAAAAACAGCCGACTTACTGATGTACATTCAGCAAAACAGAACCGCATAACTTTCAGAATTTTGTTATTACATGCAGTGCATAAATGTGAATACTTTTTATATTTGTTAAAATGTCTCGTAAATGTTCTTTGTGTTTTTTCGATTGTTATTTTTTTGCAATTCTGTTGACCTGTTAAAGAACGAACTGCTTCAAAGTATTTCTAATTTCTGTATATTTTGAAATGCTAGTTTTCAATAAATTAAAGAAGGGTTGTTTTTGTTTTCAATGTTAATATATTGTGGTGGAAGTGTAAACTGAAAGATGTAAGGTATTTGGAATGTCTATGAACAGAGACTTGGTCATACAAATTGTCCTCTTTGATTTTTTCTCTTTTTTTCTTTTTAGCTCTACTGGCCAAAGACCAGAAGAGCGTATGCGATGGTAATGTGTACGTAGTATGTGCGTCTGTCCGTGCGTCTGTAAACAATTTCTTGTTAACACGATACAGTCTTCAGTTTTTAGCTCTACTGGCCAAAGGCCAGAAGAGCTTATGCGATGGTAATGTGTATGTAGTATGTGCATCCCTGCGGTCGTGCGTCTGTAAACAATTGGTTGTGAACACGATACAGTCTTCAGTTTTGATTGTATCTCGATGAAACTTGTACAGTATCTAGATATCCATTAGAGCTCGGTTCCTTTCGAAAACCAGCCAGATCCGCCCATAAATGCCTAGATTATGGGCCATGAAAGTTTTAAAGAAATGCTTTCTATTTTTAGCCAGGTCTGCATGAGCGAATTCTATTTTTAGCCAAGTTTACATGTACATGTAAATTCAAGTCTAGAGTTAAGGGAGACAATTTGCAAGTCTAGGATTTTGAGAGACAATTTGCTTTTTGCTTCTGCAGTTGATTTTGTGAATTACTCTGCCTTGTTCTTGTTGAAAGCCCAAAGGCCATTTTTTAGCTTTAAGTTCTGTAGTGTGCGCATTCATCTTAACAAAATTGGTTGTGAATGTTTAAGTTATACACCTGGTGTCATTACTGGCCACACCCAGGGTTCACAGGTTTGGTAAACATAAATCTGGAAAGGTTTGAAAATCTTTTTGTGTGTTCGTGCATCCATCTCAGCACAATTGATTGTGAATGTTTGTTCAAATTGATCAATGTTGTCCTAGGATGCCCTTGACTTTGACTTTTTGACCAACTTTTTTTAACTTTTAAAACTACAGATATTTTTACTATGAGTACAATTTTGAAAGCATTTTTTTTTTGTCAGATGACTTTTACTTGGCACATTTTAAAATAGTTCATGCAACTAATCTGCTTACAATACTTTCTGGGCTCAGATGTTGAACGTGCTACGTTTTCAGGTAACCCAAACACAAAACATAAACTATATGTCTGTTGCCTTTTACCCATACATACATGCTGTAGATTGATATGACCACAAAAGCCATGCCAGTAGAGCATAGGCCCTTTTGGGCCTCTTGTTATTGTATCTCGATGAAACTTGTACAGTAGTTAGATATCCATTAGAGATAGGCCTTGAAAGTATAAAAAAATCAGTGCGTCTGTAAACAATTGCTTGTGAACACGATACAGTCTTTAGTTTTGATTGTATCTCGATTAAACTTGTACAGTATCTAGATATCCATTAGATCTTGGTTCCTTTCGAAAACCAGCCAGATCCGCTCATGCATGCCTAGATTATGGGCCTTGAAAGTATAAAAAAAAGTATGTGCATCTGTAAACAATTGCTTGCAAACATGATACAGTCTTCAGTTTTGATTGTATCCTGATGAAACTTGTACAGTATTTAGACATCCATTAAAGCTCGGTTCATTTTTAAAATCAGCCAGATCTGCCCATGCATGCCTAGATTATGGGTCTTGAAAGTATAAAAAATGCTATTTTTAGCTAAGACTATTTTAAGCCAAGTCTACATGAGCAAAGTCTATTTTTAGCCAAGTTTACATGTATAGACACAATTGCTTGTAAATGTTTGTTCAAATTATGCCCCTGGGGTCATAACTGGCCACGCCCAGGGTTCACAGGTTTAGTATACTTAAATTAGGAAATGTTAAAAACCTTTTTGTCTGTAACAGCTATGCAGATCCTTGCTATTTTGAACAAGGTTTTATTTAGTGGTCCACTACCATGGTTGTTCAAATTATGCCCCTTTGGTCGAAACTGGCACTGCCCCAGGGGTCACAAGTTTCCTAGAGACTTATTTTCAAACCTCAAGGCCCATACCTTTCGATATTTGTTGTGGAGCATCATATGATGACCGTATAGCAAAATATTTGAAATTATGCCCCTTGGGCAAAAGCTTGCCCCACCTTTTTTGACTTACTTTTTAATTTTTAAAGCTACAGCAATGAAATTTTGAGCATGTGCACAGTTTCGCAAACAAGCATCAATGTTGTCCTCTGATGTCCTTGACTTTGACCTTTTGACCAACTTTTTTTATTTTTAAAGCTACAGAAATGAAATTTTGACCAGTTTTGAAAGCAAATATTTTTTACCCTCAGATTACCTTTACTAGGCACATATTAAAATAGTTCATGCAACTAATCTGCTTACAACACTTTCTGTCCTCAGATGTTGAACATGCAGCATTTTTTAGCTAACCCAAACACAACTAGAACTACGCGAGTCGGATGTGTCGCCTGACGAATTATTTACTGTCGACATTATAGCTGTTAGATTGGCATTTTATTCATTTATAGACAATGATGTTGCCATTTAACTTTCAAGTGTAGGTGGCATTTGAACCCTCAATCAGATATACCTACGGAATAAGTTTCAGGTTGAAACCTCCTATAGTTTACGAGATATGCCCCGGACAAAACCTAAGCAAGAAAATTAACAAATGGCAATAACTCTAAAAATATGGCAGCAAGAGTAACGGTTATTGTGCACTGCACTTGCCCTCAATGAGATCTATCTAGCTATGAAGTTTCAAGTTGATACCTCTTATATTCTTCAAGATATGCCCCTGACAAAACTTTAAGCATGAAAATTAACAAAGGGCAATAACTTTAAAACTAAGAAAGCAAGAGTTACTGTTATTGTGCACTGCACTTGCCCTCAATGAGATATATCTAGCTATGAAGTTTCAAGTTGATACCTCTTATATTCTTCAAGATATGCCCCGGACAAAACTTTAAGCATGAAAATTAACAAAGGGCAATAACTTTAAAACTAAGAAAGCAAGAGTTACTGTTATTGTGCACTGCACTTGCCCTCAATGAGATCTGTCTAGCTATGAAGTTTCAAGTTGATACCTCTTATATTCTTCAAGATATGCCCCGGACAAAACTTTAAGCATGAAAATTAACAAAGGGCAATAATTTTAAAACTAAGAAAGCAAGAGTTACTGTTATTGTGCACTGCACTTGCCCTCCATGAGATCTATCTACATATGAAGTTGATTACTCTTATATTCTACAAGATATGCCCCGGACAAAACTTTAAGCATGAAAAATAACAAAGGGCCAAACTCTAAAAATATGGAAGCAAGAGTAACAGTTCTTGTGCACTGCACTTGCCCTCAATTAGATCTATGTACATATGAAGTTTCAAGTTGATACCACTAATAGTTTAGGAGATATACCCCGGACAAGCGAAAATGGGACGCGGACGCTGCCGCCGCCGCCGACAAAAGTAACCCCTACATGTCGTCTTTTCAGGCGACACAAAAAGTGAACTGTATATTTGTTGCCTATTACTCATTTGTACATGCTCTGGATTGAAAATGATCACAAGAGCCATGCCAGTAGAGCATAGGCCCTCTTGGGCCTCTTGTTTGTAAATGCTGTCATGTGTTTTCAAGAATGAATTTGATTGGCAATTGTATACAATGTGATATCACGATAAAATTCTGATCTGATTTTAGTCTAGAATATATCGGTTTTCTGTCAATGTAACAGTTACAGAACTGATGGCAGTTGGTAATCATTATCTTTAATTGATGCTTTGAAATAGTCGCCCCCTTCATGCTTACCACATTTTCATCAGATACAGCACTGCTGAACAAAACCGCTGTCCTTTTTTACCACTGGTTGTAGCGAGTTCTAAGCAAACTACCCAATCATTACTTCCTAAGAATGGATATGAATCGAACAGCGAACAGAGCAAACTTGATTGAAATGTTGAATGTTTGGCTTGGAAAAACTGATTTAAGTAAGAAACCCGCCATGGGTATAGTATAGAAATTAAAATGACATAAAATGAGTAGTAGTTTTTTGTTTATTTTATATTTATATTTCTGTACATAAATAATTCAGAATAAATCTGACCTGGGATCACATCAAATTCTCTATCACTGCTTGACATGATAAAATTATACAATATGCAAGTAGAATTTTAACAACTAACAGCTCTTTGTACAATGCAAATGAAAACATTGTTGAGTTGATAAATTTAAAGTAAACAATTCAAATACATACATTGCACTTTCCCCTCAGTAAAAGTCAGACAATAAATACAAGATAATATTTATCAGATCAGAGTTCTGCAACACTTCTTTCTATAGGCAACAAAATGTGCACATTACATCGCAATCTACATAATTATATGGAGTTATTATTAGAATATAATTAAATTTTCCAAAAAGTCAACAATTACAGTCTTTTCTTGATGAGTTTTTCTAGTTTGCGTATCCTGCTAGATTCCGGTTCGGGAGTGGTGACCATTGTGCCTGATGACCCTGTCCTCTCCATGGACACCTGCCGACCTATTGCCATGGAGACTGGCAGGTGGGCACGGTAAAGCTCCAGTAGAGTGTTGATCTCACTTCTCTTCAGGCCCTGATGTATCAAAGTCATTGCTTTACATAACAATGAAACAATTATAACATCTCCTTTTAATAACAACTTCTAGGGATTTTAAGTTTTTGAAAATACAACTAGATTTCAGATCAAAATCACGTATTTTGCCTGTCAGGTGGGCCCAAATATTATTTTTTTTAAGGTCACATTGACCTTTTGACCCAAAACCAAAAGGGGTCATCTACTGACCATGGCAAATGTGCATATATATCTCAAGTTTAGATACTACATGAATTCACTCATTATAATTGATCTAAAACAAAAAAGATCAGTTATTCTTTTGGTAAAGGTCTCAATGACCGTTGACCGATTCACCTATTGTGGATGAAATAAATAGGGTCATCTACTGACCTTGACCAATGTACATACCAAATTTGAATTCTCTAAACCAAGTTGTTCAAAAGATATTGATCACAAATGAAGGTGCCCTAAGCTTTCTAGTAAATGTCACTTAATGTTGAGTGGACCTTTGACCCCTAAATCAATAGTGGTCATCTACTGACCATGACCAATGTGCATACAAAGTATGAAGACTTGCATCTTATTAGTGCAAAAAACCTTGATTGGATCGGAAATTTGATAATGATTTGGGGCCCTGCTGGACAAAGTAAAAACAATGTATCTTCCATACTTTGCTACACAAAATAGCAGTTAGATACTTTAATGTCAATTTTTAAGGGTAGCCAACTCAATGATTTACTGGTAATGCATGCAAGGTTTCAGCAAAAAGCATAGATACATGTATCTAACCCTTACTTCAATTAAGAAATACAATGAGGTAATGAAAAGAATCAGAGACAAACCTTCATTTCAAGTATTTTCTGGAACTCGCTGATGTCTGAGTCATTGAGGAGTCGGATGTAGTTATCTATGAAGGCTTTAGCTGGTTCATGATGGGACATCATTACCTGAGGAAGAAGAATTTTAGTGTACATGTACACATGGTTTATTATCACCTGTTTTATTGCCAGGAATGTTCCATAGCCTTCAAGACTTGAAACGAAGATAACTTCACTAATTCTTCACCAATTTAAATGAAACTTAGCGCAGTCTACGCGGCTTATGGAGCCCCGCCCTTGGTATTTTACCAGAGTTTGATTGAGCGTTTAGTTTCTTAAAACACTTGGACAAATCACAATACAGCCATCTGATGGAGCACTGTCAAAACATTTTTTCGAAACAGGGTTGTCAGTGTTTGATGAAATTAATCACCATATCAAACTTTGGTAATAAAATGAAGGCGGGGCTCTTTAAGCGGCATAGACTGCCCTTTGTTTTATTTAAAAGGTGAAGTAAAAGAAAAAATATCTTTGATTTAATTATCCATGTTTAGCAAAATGTTGCGTTCCTACATAGCATATATGAAGCAATTTATCATGTGGTATACACACACTGAACAACTATTGCCATTAAAATAGATAAAAAATATAAAATACATTAAAATGTATTAACCTTCAACAACATTTCTGCCTTTGTCATTCCTTTCTGCACAATTTTAGTGTAGCTGAAAAAGCAAAACAGTAGTTACATGATTAGCTTACCAGAAAACAGACATTTAATCAGCACTTCAAATATCAATATTAAGTTTTACTTTTTCCCAAAAGTCTGATAGGATAATTTAAACTTTAAAATACAGAACAGTATGTTTAGTGATAATTTAATTAAGAGAAGTTCTAGCAAACCTTGCTGGAGCCTTTCTGGATATAGATGAGCCGAGGGAAGGCAGGTCCAGTAGAACTGTCTTCAGGGAATGTGTGTCAAGAAGTAACTGCAGAGGAGGATACACGATCTTAACAACTACAGTATGTACACAAATATGTTGCAGAAAGAATAACAACACAAACACATTTGAATAAAAAGTTGGTCAATTATTCTCAGTAATCCAAGGGGAATTACTTCTCAGGAAACAGCCAATTTGATTTAACTTCCTTCGGATACTTAGAAGTTGCATACTGTATTCTTTTGTGAACAAATGTAGTGTTCAAAGATGATGACAAGGTTATACCCTTTTACATTTAAAAAACAGATAGGTATACACAAATTGCAAGAGGGAATGTAAATCACCATGGTTGGCAATTGATAAATTGGTTACCATTGGTTACATCTTAAAACATTTACAACAGAAACTGTCAAATGCTCTATTTGTGAAAGAAAGTTTATAATGATTACTGCACCCACCTGCTCAGCTGCAACAGCTGTCACCGACTTGCACTTGTACAAGCTACCAATGAACTTGGGAATAAACACACTGAAACAAGGACAGTATATAATACGTTTGGATACTATTTGAATGATGAGGTGCATTATTTGATTGACATGAACGGAAATTCAGAACATGATAATATGTCAATCAAATATTGCGTCTCATTATTTAGGAACTGAATGCATGAAAATGCACATGAATTCAAGTCATGGGTTTACCAGTTATTAAACAAGAGCCGTCGTAAGACAGCGCGTTCGACTACGCCGCTTTGACTTAGAATACAATAACGATGTAATAATACCAAGTTTGGTCTCTTTATATCAAACCTAACTAAAATTATTCGATACATAAGGTGACTTTGATGCTGCCCTCCCACCAGCCTGCCCAAACAATGACACAAGTCATTCAAATAACTTGATTTCCCATTATGAAAATGTGGTTAAGAATATACAAATATGCCTTTCAAAGGAAATAAAAAAAAATAAAAAAATCAAGGGCCATAATTTGTATTTAAGCTTAAAACAGAGTTATGTTTCTTGTTGTAAGATGGTCGTAAATAATTTTGAATTTTATTAAGTGCATTTAATGAACGGTATAGAAGTTTTTTTATTAAAATCCCAACTTGCCCTTAACATTTACTTGCCTAAAACTTTTTTGCCTAGAACAATTGTGTGAAGTATTAAGTCAATTGAATGAAGGGTATAGAAGTTATTAATAAATATCCAAACCAGCCCGAAAACTTTAACCTAAGTTCCATAGTCAATCAGGGGCCATAACTTGTATTTAGGATAATATGGAGTTATCTAACCTCATTATGTGATGGCCCTGAACATCTGTGTGAAGTATTAAGTCAATTGAATGAATGGTATTGGAGTTTTAAGTGAAAATCCCAACTTGCCCTAAAACTTTAACCTGCCCTAAAACTTTAACCTAAGTCAATCAGGGGCCATAACTTGTATTTAGGATAATATGGAGTTATGTAACCTCATTGTGTGATGGTCCTGAACAACTGTGTGAAGTATTAAGTCAATTGAACAAAAGATATAGAAGTTATTAATAAATATTCCAACTTGCCCTAAAACTTTAACCTAAGTTCCATAGTCAATCAGGCGCCATAATCTTTGTAAAGAATACTATGGAGTTATCGAACCTCATCATGTGATTGCCCTGAACAACTGCGTGAAGTATTAAGTCAATTGAATGTAGGGTATTGGACTTATAAGTGAAAATCCCAACTTGCCCTAAAACTTTAACCGGACGCCTACGCTGGGGTGAGTAGTATAGCCCACCTATTCTTCGAATAGTCGAGCTAAAAATTACCCTAAAAAGTAGAATTCTTAGAACACAGCTTCCCTAATACAACAGCTTATATAAGCTCAAGATGACATTTTAAAAATCACAAACATATAATTAATTAAACAAGAAAACCATGTTGAATACCCAGACTATATTTTCAAACTCACTTGGCAAACTTGACACAGAATTGTGTGAAGTATTTGCGCGAGGATGCAAGGTTGTCCCGGATGAGAGGCAGGGCTGCCTTCAAGTGGCCAGAGATGGCCGTCACATAACCACTCTGGTCCCCTACTGCCTCCACTGACGACCAGGACATCTGTAGGGCAAGTAATATGTAGCTTAAAATTTCCTCAGACTTATGATTGAACAGTCTTCATTAAAGGCTTTAAACACTGTACACACATTTACACTACAAGAACTCTGCAAGTGCTTGTCAACAGTCATGTTTTATCTAGATGATAAAGTGACTAAACAAATACTGAGTCACAGTGATGTGACTTGAAATGCATACTGTCATCATTAACAAGTGTACCATGTTTTATGCAAGTTTTTTTTTAATTCGGTAGGTTCCGAGTTATGGATAAAAAGAAGAAATAAGCATAATGCTGCGAGGGTTAGTATAACGGATATGTATCTTTGTTTACCCGGTTATTTTCTTAACACTGACCAGCTTTATAATATAATGCTCTTCAAAGAACAACAAATTTCTAGGATTTGAGTCATCATAAAATAATTTTAATTGGATTGTAATTTGTCCACTTACCTTGCACATGGCTGTAAGAGCCGGCTCACAAGCAGTCTCCAGGTCCTGAACCAGCAGGCCAATACAGTTGGAAATGACACTGAAAAAACATATACAGTATTTGTACACTTGCAACATATTGTCACACAACACTACACAAATGTAAATAGAGAAAACAGTCTAATCACTCTGAAATTCAGCATCACATACTTTAACAAGGCACAAGCTTTTGAATTATAAAATGTGACATTGTTACCAGATGAATCCAGTGTAGGTAACATTGACATTCAAACTAATTGTGAAGTATTGTGTCTCACCTGCATCAACTGACCATTGCAATTATAAAAACTTAAATCGAGGTTGTTTGGTGAGGTTTTTCAGTTAATGCATTGGATAATGTACAATTAGGGCTATTACAGTAAAACATATAACCATTAACCCACGTGAGGAAGGCAGTTATTTAAATAGTATATGGGTTGGTGTCTTTTTTTGACTTTGAATTTGCTTCTGTAGGGGATGGTATATTTGAAATGTGCCTTCCCCCAAGGTTATATGTTTCAATGGAATAGTCCTTTACTTACTAACAAAATATAATCTTATGATTGGTCTAATGATTATTAGATTGACAACTTGCAGCAAACGTCAATTGCTATTTTTTTAATACATTTGATATAATTTTTAATACCTAGTTAAATTCTATAAATTGTGATTAATTGATTTTAATACAGAGCTACAGATAAGGATCGTAATAGGCGTAAATACACTTTAAAAATTGCCCATTACGACATAAAATCAAACAGCTATTCGTACTGTTAGATAAGAAAAAGACAGAGCGTAACGTTCTTTCAAGTATTTTTGACCGTTTTTATGCTAGCCGTATTGACTAAGTATTATTTGACAATTTTTACGCTAGCCGTTTTGACTAAATGTTAAACCGGTTTGTTAATAGCGATTCACCATCAGGCCTGAGACCACAGTTATTTTTATTATATGTTTCATATAGACACTAATCTGGCTTTTCACTTTTAAACAGTCCCTATTGAAAAACAAGTAACTGGCTGCTGTAGAACAATCCAAGACACAAAATTTAATTACAAGAAAACAAAGGGTTGACCAATGCATTGTCTCACAAAATTGAGTAGTAATACATGACCCTGAGGTCAAGAAAGAATAAGGCTACACACAACCAATTAACAGGCAATGATTTTTTTCCAATTTTTACAATGAAAACTATCAGTTTTGGCAATACAGTGTCAAATTATGTTAAGCTCTATGCAAAAAGGCCACCTGTTTCTTCTCTTTCATTCAACTTTAATCAAATATTGATACTTGAACACAAGCACTCTTTTTTCTGTATTCACGTCCGGATCTTGGTCAATGGGGGCAGAGGTAAACGGAGGACAGATAACTGGTATTGAGCCATCCTTTGCAATGTGTGTAAATGTTAGGGGATGTTACCGCTGCTTAGCCTTTTATAATCCGTTCTCACTATTTTTGTTTTTCAATAATTTGTTTGATATTTACTTCTTTATGAGTTTTTATACTTTAGATAGGAGCTATGTTTATAATAATCACAATTAACCATTTTTCATTTATCAGAATTCAATTTTAGTAGGGATGCAAACGAATGGCAAAATTGATATTCAAATATTCGGTCATTCTTTTGATCGAATATTCGAATATTCGCTTACCGAAATACATATTTTGAAAGATGTAGTAAACTACTGTTATTATTCGCTTAAGTAATAGCCGGGGCAATTTGACCCCATTTGTCGTAGTGGTGGACCCCGATTTTCCCCAAATAAGCCTTTGAAATTCGCAATTTTCAGGAAGAAAAAAACAACATTATAAACAGACAAACAACACAATCGAATAATTTCAATTCCACTGGCTTTATATGTGTAAACAATGTGAAATTAGATGGATTCCTAGTCAAATAGCGCCTTGCGACAACGGAGGGTATTTCCGTAGGACAAGCAGCCTCGTTCTGAGATTGATCTTTAAATTGACTAAATATAACTATGGAAAACCCAAATCAACTCGGGAACTAGTAAAATAATAAAAACGAAAACATATCTGGATTTGACTCATCCAGTGTTCAACAATAGAGGAAATATATCCTAAAACGAAATAATATACATTTTCATTTTAAAGCGCGAACATTGTATCGAAACATGGAAAACAATTTAAAGCACATATATGTAACAACATTATTGTAGCAAATGGCATTCATATCATCACGGCGATTTGAGCTAAGTTGCCCAGCTTAATTTGCAGCCAAGACAAAACATTGGTGTTAAAGCCGATTCCTAGTCAGTTATTGTAATAAAAGTAAGGGGACTTTTTACAGTACCTGACGATATGTCCCTTAGTGACATATGACACGTGTTAAGTGTATTGTCATCACATTCACACCTCTGGCATTAGGGGCCAGTCGTTGTAAAAGCAAAACAGGCAAAAGGTTTTTAATTTTCATTATTGAGAATTAGTATCATTACTCTTTTTTCCGAATATTCGAATACCGATTTTGACATTCGAATACCAAACCTTTGATCGAATATTCGTTTGCATCCCTAAATTTTAGTATGTATTTTGGCTGGTTAAAATAAGCTAATTAAGCCTGGTATGCTTAAGAAGTTTCGAGAAATTGGGGCCAGGTCCCGTAATCTGCTGAGCAGCATTTAAATTTTGTGTAAGTTCTTATACATGTGCTATAAAAGTTAATTAAATAAAATAAGTCATTCATATTCGTATTTTAATGTACCAGTAAATCACCATTACACTTTAATGAATGACCCAAGGGTGTACGATACACTTTACCAGATTACAAAAGGGTGTAAAATACACTTTATGTAAAAAAAGTTATCTGTAGCTCCGTAATAGTTTTTAAAATCTCAACACTTGAATAAATCAGGCTTATTTTCTAAAATGTCACTACAGTTCACACTAGAGTGCCTACTTGTGGAAGATGTCTTGCTCAGTGTTGAGGTCTATCTTGGTTATTAGTTCCACATCAACCTTCTCCTTCAGTTTCTCCTCAAGTTGTTGTGCGGTCTCCATGCAGTACTCCGCCGTACACAGGATGCTGCAGATCCTACACTGTTCCTCCTCTGTTAACTTGGTGACCTCACCCTCCTTGAGGATAGACTGGATCAGGCCGGTGGCTGATGTCATGTTGCTACTCTGGGCTGACAACCTGGGATTATAAAACTACATGATAAAGTATACACTCTACCATATCTTTCTTGTATATCTTTTTCATATCATAAAAAAAAGGTTAAGACTATAACTATGTAATAACTATTTATTTTTTCTATACTATAACCAGTTGACAGCTATGTGGACTTCTGTAAATTTTGCATTAAGTTGACAAAGACAACATTCACTCACTTAGGCAAGTTATTGAGAAGGATACGGAGAGCGTACTCCTTCAGATATTTCTGGAATGTTCTACTGAGGTCAATCATCGGCTGCCCTGTACTCAGCTGGGAGCACTGAACCATGCATTTCTTGTAGCACACAAACAGGTCCGCGCTGCTTGGCAACACATTACTACCCTCCTCCGACTCGATCCTCGGAGTTCCATACTGGCGGAAATCCTCTAAGAAGCGTGTCAACAGATCAGCCAGGTTTCTGATGGGGACAAATCATTTTCATTCCGTCTTGTGATCATATCATTTTAATAATATGACAAACATAATGCAATAACCATAATATCTGCCAATTTATCACATTCATTGATTTCATAAATTGTATGTGAACATGCAGAGTAAACACATTATGTTAAACAATATGACTGATAAATCATGTTTTCACAATCAAATCTACTTTAACAAAGAATAATAAACAGCTGACAAGACATATGAAATCTAATACTTGTAACAGCAGAAATACAATAGTGTAAGAGTATAATAAATAACTAACCTATCCTGTGATTCAATATAGATGTCTAGATGAGCCTCAAAACACTTTGATATGATGCCAATGAATGGAGAAGACAATGCCTTGGTTGGTGTCTGAATTAGAGATAAGAAGAACACATATATTGACTTTTGATGGAATAAATTATGGTATCAGTAACTACAGTTTTCTTTACTTTGCAAATTATGGTATATACAAAAGCAATAGTAATTTATTTTGTAGCTTTATTTTACTCAATTATATTGCAAACTTCAAATATAAAAAAGTAGACTTTTAGACTAGAAGTACATTTTTGTAGATAAGATGTTGTGCCTGTTGATCCAAGTCTATCTCAAAGACTGATACATGATTTTACCTTTGAATCATCCGACTCCCCTGCTGACCCCGCGTCCTCTGCAAATGGGTTGTTCCCTTCAGGATACGTCTGCTCTTCAAAGGGGTTTCTTGCTGGAGCTGGCTTACTGGCTGCTGGCTTTGTCTGGAAAGACAGATAAATTGATTAATGTTCATATAATGTAAAAGCATGTCTCTAACTTTCTATAAAAAAGTCTGAAGAATCAGTGTATTTCACTCTCTGTTCATCTTCTTTATGTTATTTGAAATGATTTTTTTTTAATTGTACAAGACAGGTTCTGTCATAGATATTCATTCAATTTAATATAAATGTTAAACCTGGGCAGTTTGAATAGTAACTCCAGTAAATCTTTTTGATATAAGACTTTCAAAGTTTGTAGTCCTCTGAATGGCAAACAACAGAAGTTTAACATCAATCTCTGAACGTCTTTTCCCCATGATTTTGTGCAATTCCTTCCTGAAAAGTAACAAAGAACTGACATTGAATGAGGTTAGATAATGAAGACATGAAGGCCAAATCTTAGTATGAAACAAACAAAATTATCTAATGGCAATCTTTACATTCAAACATCACAATTATATCAGAAATTCAAGAGCCCATTTTTTTCTTCAACAAAGTAATCAATTTCTAAATAACTTTGTTCATTATTAAACCATCTTCACTCACCTGGTGATATCACAGAACTCTACACAAATCCTCTCGCTGACTTCCCAGTCGACAGGGAACAGGTGGCCAAACTTCTCCTCAAAGTCCACCAGCGTCCGCTTGATCCATGCATACCGGCGATCTATCTTGTCCAGCCATGCTACCTGTTGGGCAAGGAATATATATAAACATAACTTTCAAGCAGGAATAGCAGTACAAAACATTTACAGGTATCTGTAGATATAAATGCTTACACTTGCTTCATACTGATTTTTTAATCCTTATTTGTTTGAATGATAGATGCCATGGTTAAACAAATAAAGGGTATACTAATTAGTAATATAATAATAAAACTCTCAGATTTCATAAAAGTATAGTTCTTTATGTCAAATATTTTGTTACTCACATCCTGGTTTTCCCCAAACAGCACCAGGTACTCTGACAACTGGAGCCTGACAAACCAGGTGAGCAGGTCTCGTTTCACCTTCGGGTCGAGAATGTTCACAACAAAACATGCTTCCTTTAACTGCCTCTGGTTCCCGGGACCATACTGGATACATATTTATGAATATTCAATGTATACACTTACTATTGATGGGTATAAATAGAATTACAATGATTGTAAATTTATGATTACCAACAGTTTCAACCCTAATATGTTACTTATCAAATAAACACTATGGTAAATATTTGAAGTCAAATGTTATTCTAGGCAACAGTAGTAATGTACACATTATAAAAGAACAAAAACAAATAAAATTAAAACCATTTATTCATAATCAAGTATTTAAATATCTATTATGAATCACTGACAATGTTTCCAAGTATACATTACCTTAGCACCAGATCCCTGAAATGCCTCTTCAAAGTCGGTGATGATTTGTGTGCCGAGCTCGGCCTGCATCTGTTTGACCCTGTCGGCCAGTTCCCTGATCTGGGGTATGGCCATGTAAGGCTGAAAATGTTCCAACACATTCTGCACCCCCTGTAGCAGGTTGGCTACATCACCATACTGTCTCCGCCGTGATAGTGACCTGGGGAAAATAATATATTAACAATATGAATGACAATTTAAGATTAGCATTTCATCTGGATTTCAATGTCCTGACTGATGAGAATAAAAATGATTGAAATCCCAAATGGTATTCTTTCATTATTTTATGTTGTATTACTCAGTTTATCAATGATAACAACTGTCAATCAAACTTAACTTGAATCTGCTTGTTGTTTTCAAAAGTGACAATTAAAATATAAATTGTGTAAGTATGTTTCTTAGTATTGAGTGTAATTAGGGTATTTACGTGAGTGATTCCACTCCCCCAACAAGCATGTGTAAATGATTTAAGGTTGTGATGGAAGCAGTCAGGTGGCGCTTTGCGTGGTCCAGCTGTTTGATGTCTCTAGTAATCTCTTTTACCTGGATGTACAAAAGCAATTGATTATAAAATATATTTAACCAGTATCATGCATTCAGTTAAGAAAAGAGTTACTTAATTTATATGATATAAAAATTGTGTTCCTTGAAAATGAAATTTAATTCTTGTAAAGATTATGTAATTATAATGATAAAAAAGAAGATGAAAAAGTGATATTTAAAATCCCACCATTTCTTCAGATTTTTCTGCCTTGTCTTTGATGTCCTTGATTTTGGAGAAGAGGTCTTGTATTGCCCTCTGTGCCTCTTCCAGGGCCTCCCTACCATCCTCGCCAACATTGGTCTGGCCCCGCACAACACCTCGAATGTTATCATCCAAACGCCTGAAATGATTAATATCATGAAAGAGTCATATACAGCTACACAAAACTTCTTTTTTGTTGATCCCTTTTCAAATGTTTGAACTGGTACATACTCATTGCCAATATATAAATAATCTTTGATATAAACATCAGGGAGGACATATAGTCTGAAAAAAATATGTAGGTAAATACTGTTTGACATAACATAACATAAGAAAGGTTGTGAAACATGACGTGAATGTATAGCTACATGAACATGTAAAAGTGCAGTGGGGTCCTTGCAAAAATTCACTTTAAACTTGTATTTGTAAGCTCTCTGATATTTGCATGAATACTTTTATCTCCTGCTATCATGCATGTTATTCTAATTCTAAACATATATAATGCATGTCTACCTGGATGATGTAGTGAAAAAAAAATTCACACATACAAATAGTGTTTTGCAATAACTCTATTATCTGGAGCTTGGATTTCTTACCGTATCTTTAGTCGTATTTTTCCAACAACATCATCAATATTAGACAATGACTGTTCTGTAGGGAACAAAGTGTTGATGTAATCTACCGGGTTAAACTCAGGGCTGTCAATTGGATCATCACTTGGTAGAATCTGAAAAAGATGATCCATTTAGTTTTATACACCAACCCTGAAGGTGAAATTCAAGTACCCTTAATTACTGTGAATAGGGAATCAGACACCCTCCCCTACGATTGATTGATGGATGTAGTATATTGACAGTGGAAAATCGGGTAGGGTTAGCCTCAATAAGTGAGTACAAGTAAGCATAGTTAACTATTCTAAAATTTGGAAATTGTAAGATAAATTTGTATGTAGTATGATTCTGTATTAAAATAAAAATAAATGCATATTGTGAAGTGGCACCATTGTCCATTATTACCCGATGCCCTATCACTATTTTTCGACTGATTTACAAATAGTAATAAACATTACAATGTTTTGAACTGTTGACCGGTAAACAATTTAAACAGTAACCCGTGCGTGCGGCTACGTCATAGGTACGTCATGGGTTTTACCGAGATTCTAAAAATAAACTGCATATCATATAAACTCGTGAATTTCCGGTATTGGTTCAATCATCTTTATAATCAAGATCATTTATCGGACGTAAACAACTCAATATCAGACATAAACAAACAATGTCACTTCTGTATATTCACTCTACCAAAGTTTTTGTCTTTACTTGTTTGAACAAAAAAATAAATATAAAATCCTTAAAGCCTCGTGACAAATGCCCATGCAACAACTGTATACTGTCAATGTGTGAAGGTGTGAAAAACTCCCTCTGCCTTACTAAAGTATCATACTAATAGTACAAACTGTTGTGATGACAGTGTTGTTCGTTGCATTATACCACATGTTTGAAATACTTAGTTGAAGGTGTTGACATGTTGGGATGTGATGATGACAAATAATTTGAGGGGTTCGACATCGGGATGACAGAATGAATTTTTTATTATTTATGTCATACATCAAGCTAGCGTTCCAAACACAATTTATGGTAAGACTTAAGTAAATACAGACAGGACTTTTTTTGGTTTAAACTAATAGTGGTATGTAACCATAATCAGCTTGTTTTCCCTCATAACTGTCAAACTATAAAATAATTTCAACAATTTGCACTAAAAACAGAGAAATAAAATGGAGTATAGGCAAAGTAATTTTTTACTTCGTCTAAAACATTTTGAACTTCTTGGGGAAACGACAGCAATGCAGTTTCTTGAAATATCTCTTCGTCAAAATTGTCATCGTCTTCTAAGCCGGCCATTTTGTCGGCTTTAAAGTAATTTAAGGTCGTAAAATGAGCAAAAACATGTAGTGATATACAAATTAAATAATGACGATTTCTCAATATAAATATGTTATATTGTGAGCTGAAAAAACCTTCACATTAATACATGATAACTGCATGGCATTGTTCTTAATTACTATCAAATGCACATTCGATTTTAAGAACTAGTTTATTAAGCGGAAGCTGTCAAAGTGTGTTCTTCGTCCCTGCCATGTGGGTTTGTTTACAAATAAATTTACATTATTAGCACGTTTTGAAACATGGGGAAAAAGAAGTTGGGCTTCAATTGGAAAGCCAGAATTCAAAATGAAACTGTTGTTGATAAGTCATCGCAGGAAGAGGTAAGTTAATTTTGATTTATGTCAGTTGGATTAGTCAAAATTGAAGTGCATGAACACCTTAATTATTGTGGATGGAATAAGTAATTAAATCAACTTCATGCTGTTGCAATCGTTTTGCCAAAATCCTGACAACAAAATGATGGTTTGGATATTGATAGCTGTACCAATGTACAGTTCATCGCCAATGCTGCAGATACTGCAGGACCGTATTAGGCTGTGACTGAATGACTATACATTCCAGATTAAAGATATTACGACTTAGATTGAAAGACAATATGGCCTAAATTTAAAAATTATATGGGCCAGCACCCTGATTCAATAAAGATCGTACAGCTTGAGATCGTAACTTTCTATGCTTTTTTTGGCGTAAGCTTCGTTTCAATAAAAATATCATAAGGACATTAAATTTTATTGCGTAGATTCTGCTTGTTACTTATAAGTTGAACCCAAGCACTTTAAAGTAGTGTAAGGTTTACTACTAAAATATGTTATTGAAATGGGTCCGTGACTGGCAGACCATACGACAACAGAAATAAAAACCATTAAAATTGTCAGAGATACAGCCCAGTTCAGCGTACAATCTGGAATGGGTTGGCCTTATTATAAGTTATTGCAACATCTTATTGCAACATCAGGTATGGTTTAGTCTTGTTGAAGAATGAACATTTCAGATTTGTCATTGAATAAAACCTCAAAGCTTTGTTTTACTTATTACAGTACAAAATATATTGTTTCTTTGCAGATTCATGTTGAGATCGACCTGCAGAAAGAGAAAGGCTATGACGACAGCAATGCTCTTGTGCTACCATCAAAGAAGAGGGACTCCGCACATAAACATGTTCAAGAGAAGAAAATAAAACGCCTGACAAAAAAGGAAAGAAAAAAACTGGAAAAGGTTATTGAGACAAAAGAGAAGAAGGCAAAGGTTTGATATTTATATAATATGTTGAAAACAATAATTTGAAGTTTCTAAATAGAACTTGTTATTGTAACTGGGTATTTAATATTGAAAAGGCTAGCTATCTGTGTATTTTAATTCAGTCAACTTAAAAGACAACAGTATGTGTGTTTGTTTACAATGTCTATCACTGTCAGGTATAACTTTTGCCCCTTTGATCAAGGATCACACTCACAGCTTTCTCAATTATTTTAGTTTGACAATTTAGAGTAAAAGTGTGATTTATACATTGGTATTTTAAGATGTAATATTGATAATCCATTCAAGTATCAGTTTTAATAAATCATAGCTTCATACATGTTTCAAATCACCATATTCTAAACAACTTCGATGCTCTACATGCATACCATAATAGAAACTTGTGAGTAATATATTATTTCAGAGGGCAGATATTTTTGTGTCACTGGCTGCCCACCAGGCAAGTCAGGATGAGATGCGACAACTTATCAGCATATCAGAGGTCCAGTCCGGAAAGGTGAAAAGGCAAGTACTAAGAATTTATTATGTTTATAATAACATCTAAACTAAAATTTGAAGCATGTTAAATTTTGAGTTTAATGCATTATTATTCATGTAAATATTGTTGATTTTCAGAAAGCATGATGACACAGTTGACAAAGACGTCACTGTCAATTCGATAGCAGGCAGTAACAGAAAACGAAGAAGAAAACAACAAGAAATAGAGACTGAGAAAAGTGATGATGAGGAGTCCATTCACACCTCAGACATGTCGACAGATGAGGAAGATTCAGGAGTGGTATCAGAGGAAGAAATTGAGAAACCAGTTTCAGTGGAGGTTCAACAAAAAGAAGCAGAGACTGCAGTGTGTAAGATTGAAGACTGTCGTGAAGAAGTAGTTCCTGTAAATTTACAAGACAATGTAGTTGAGAGTGTAAAGTTGCAAGAGGAGACTGTAAATGAAAATGATAAAAGAGTGAAGCAAAGGACCTGTAGCAACCCATCAAAGACAAGAAAACATGTGAGAAGCACTTCATCTAATTGGGTGGTTAGTGATATTACAAAGAAGGAATATGATTCACAAAAAGTTGACAGTGATGTGAAAACAAATCAAACTGTTAGTAATCTCTCTTCTGAAGATGTGTCTTCTGAAAGTAGTAAAAAATCTTCCAATTCCTCAAAGATAGACCAACAAAAGAAAGAAGTGAAAGAACCAGCGAAGAGAGTTGTTAACATACCAGTTTACAGAGATGAAACTATACAGGTAAGGGTGTGATGACTTCTTTTTGCCTTTGATTCCAAGTAAATTCAAATATGCATGGCTGATTACCTACACATTCCCACACATGATGTAGGCATCTTCTAATGATGTGAGAACCTACAATTATCTTAAACTTTTCTTTCCCTTTTACTTTTTTGACAGTCCGTTTGATGCTTATATTGATACTGACATTGTTGCTTGTTGAGGACCCTTACAGGCTTTTTTATGTAACTTACTACATGTGCATGGTTTTGGCATTTTAATACTGACCAGGTCAGGTAATGGTCGATCTTGTCAACAATGTAGAGAAATATACACATAGATGTTACTTATATAGATGAAACTGTCTTTAACAAATTGTCGGTTCCAATGCTTCCCTTTGTCATCCCCTTGAATTACTTCCTGGACTTGGTTTGAGAAACTCACCATTTACAATTGTTTTAATTGATTCCATTGTTTTTTAAGTGTTTAAAATAAAAGAATGGCTTTGTTGATTGAAATGAATCTAATAATAATTATCAACTCTGGCATGATCATAGACAGGGCGTTTAAAGCTGCCTATCCTGGGAGAGGAGCAAGTGATCATGGAGGCGATCAGTGAGCACCCTGTTGTCATTATTTGTGGAGAGACGGGCAGTGGTAAGACCACCCAGGTTCCGCAGTTCCTGTATGAGGCGGGATACGCTCAGTGAGTAGATATGGAGGCTAACTGAAATATTTCTTTATATTTGGGAATTAGGACAGGCTCTGAAATTCTCATGTCATGATGTGTCTGTTTTCTGTGTTACTCTGTATTTAAGTAATTTTTATCTGTGGTTGACAATTCACTATATTGATTTCAAAGCTTAATCATAAATCATAATAGAATAATGTCTTTATATTCTACATATTTATTTCACAGCGGAGGAGGAATTATAGGAGTTACAGAGCCAAGGAGAGTGGCAGCAGTCAGCATGTCTAATCGAGTTGCCATGGAAATGTCATTGTCAAAGAGGTAGATAATAGTAACCAAACAATTACCATTTCTTTCAAAGGTAGCTATAAATATGCTGGTCACATATTCAATCAATCATATACTTATAAAATGTAACTCCTGCAAGACTTTTGGCTTAAGAAAAAATTGTGTACTTTTTAATTTTAGGCAATTTTAATTGGTCAGTATAAATGATCTTTATCCAACATGCAAAAGCTACAATCACTTGTTGTCTTGTTTTTGTGCAGAGAAGTTTCGTACCAGATTCGGTATGAAGGAAATGTTACGGACAACACTAAAATCAAGTTCATGACTGATGGCGTCTTGCTCAAGGAAGTTCAAAAGGTAAACCATTCTGAAGTAACCCATTGAAACACTGTTTTATCAGCATCTTAGTGTTTTGATTTGTTGAAATGCTGTTTGTGCACACTACATGTCAGTGATTATTTAGCCCAATAGTTATGGAAGGGTGCTGCACTTTTATGCTAGCACTCCTCTGCCCTCACGGAGACCAGCATGGGCACCCTTCTGTTTTCAGAAATTAATGTGTGAAAATTTCTCTTGTTATGACAAAACTTAAAATATAGTGATTATAGATAAATACAAACTTTACATACTGGCAATTAGAACCTAATATTACTTCAAATAAACAACAGGACTAACATTTTTTGTCAAGTTCAAAACAATTACAGCCTGATAAAATGTGCCCTTTTCACCCTGTCGATATTTTTGTCCTTTTTGAAAAAGAAATGGTTATATTGGTATTGTTTTAGTTTATCCAGAAAGGAAGACATACCTGATGTCATAATTATAGGATGGGCGACTACGTAATTGTATTCACACAGCTGGCTACATTTGTGTTGCTTCTATGAGTTTTGGCGCTCAAATTGAAACATAACTTTATGAAAAGTGGCTTTGGACCAAAAATTCTGTGATCAAAAAAACTTTATTGTACACAACTTCATATTGTCAACTATGCATTTATATATATAAATGATCATAGTCTGTAATGTCTTGCTTACACAGGATTTCCTGCTGACCAAATACTCAGCGATCATCATAGACGAGGCCCATGAGCGTAGCGTGTACACGGACATACTTATAGGACTCCTCTCCAGGATTGTGCCTCTTAGGACTAAGGTAAAATTTTGATAAATGTTATATCACTTGGTTTTTACTTATTACAGAGGAAAATAAAATATTTTCTACATATTTTTTTGTGTGAATCTTCCTCTGTCATACATTATCATTATTTGGACTTTTTATTTGTGATGTGAATGATATTTTTGGCTCAGTATAAAGTTTGATGTAAGAAGGCTAGGTTTGAGTGACAGTGTATCTAAAACTTTGAAATGTAGTCTTAAGCCTATTTGTAGATGGTAGTAAATTGTTATATAGATGTAATTATATAGATGTAATCAATAGAATGACAAGATTTATAGTTTTAATTATATTGTTGTGTATTTATTTAGCGAGGTAATCCACTGAAGCTCATTATTATGTCTGCAACATTGCGAGTTGAGGACTTCACTGAAAACAAGCGGCTGTTCAGGGTCACTCCGCCAGTCATAAAGGTAGGCTCTTTGTTATTCTGGTGTTATTTGGGATGTTTGTGGTGGTCACTGTACTTTTCATTAAATTTGTATCATCTGAGAACATTTAAATACAGTTAAACTGCGGTCTTTCGAACAAGCAGTCGTTCGAGAACCGGCGGTCCTTCGAGGCTGGATCTTAGTCCTAAACATTTTTCTTTCTATTTTTTATATAAAATATACCTACGATGCATCGAAACCTAAATATGTCGAGGAGTCGATCAATTTGGTCGGTCCCAAGTACACAAATCATGCACATAACCTTAAGGCTCCTTCGAGGTCATAATTTCACACTTTTTCCCGAACGTGTGTTCCAAATTAAACAATCACTTGGTGTTATAATGTCGCAAGTTGTAAAAATTGCAATGACAGTTGAAAGGCAATTTGATAAGGTGTGAAAAAAGTTTATCACTCTTTATGCATGACCGATAGTGGTTAATGACGAGAAGTTAATTGTGACAAATGTAAATGAGTAATAAAATTATGAATAAACACTACCATATCGATCCAAAATCGGAATCTCGAAAAAGAATTCCTTCACTTTGCTTTGCGATATATAAAACATGTTTGAAATTTGACCCCCTATGTCACACTTTGGCTGCATTTTTTTTGAAAACACCCATATATGGCAATTTTGTAAAAATAAACATTTCTGTTTATTCATTTATTGATATTTCTTTTACATTTTACACTTAGTATACAATTTGCACAACGCAACACATAATCAGTGTCTTTGTAAACAGTCTGTTTGAAGACTTCAAACTTAGAATACACTGAAAGATATTTCATAACAGACTGGAAAATTGAAAATCGGGTTGTTCGAAACATCGGTTCCCTCGAGGTTTTGGCTCGGTCCCCGGCGTTGTACTATATTATCCCAGTGTTGACAAATGTTTAGTTGATCTTGAATACATTTTGCCAGTTTTAAAAAAGACAGAGAAAAAAAGTTCTGGAATATACAATTTCAAATTTAGTAAATGCAGTCAGGACTATTCCATTTGTAAATAGGGCATTATAAAGAAATGTGTCGGGGGAGGTTCCTGTTCATGTTTTTGCTTCTTAAACAGTAAGTTGAATAAAAAAAATTAAGGGGGGTGGTCCAATTTGTAAGTGCCTTTCTTGGGTTAGATGTATACTTAAGTGATTTAGTCCTCCAATTTCTTTTCGTTCTCTGTATTGCCTAATTATTTGATTTCATTTGTAGGTGGATGCCAGGCAGTTTCCTGTCACAGTTCATTACAATAAAAGAACACCATTGGAAGATTACCTGGGGGAAACATTCAGAAAAGTAAGAACTCTTGTTTATTTTGTCAATTTGTTTCAAATATGAGATAAGAGTGCTGTCAGTGTTTTTAGAATAAAAATAAGGACATAATAAGGACATAAACCAATAGTTTGCATCTGATTTAAAAAATGAAGTTAACTACATTACGCAAGTAGTTTACAAAAATAGTTTATCATTCATGTACATGTATCATTCATAGCATACTGGAAATGTTTGCAAGTTGACATCTATTTATGCAAGTACTCTATCTTTCCATACACTGGTATGATATCATGTGTGTTTCAGACATGTAAGATCCACCGTATGTTGCCAGAGGGTGGTATTCTAGTGTTTGTCACGGGACAACAGGAGGTTCACACTCTTTGTCGTAAACTCAAGGCTGCATTCCCCATGTACGACAGCACCGGGCAACCACGTGAGTTAACATGACCATTCTACATGTGAAGATAGAAAGATATACATGTAGATTCAAGAATTATTACCTATATTTGACTATCACATTTCACACTGTCACAATTAACTGTTGAAAAACATGTGTAAGCATTCATATGGTCACAGTGGCAGACCAGATATTTTCTAGATACTTTATATATGCTTTTTTGTAAATGAATCCTGCTTGGACATCAATTGAAATCTATGATTGTATTCAATGATATTGACTGACATGTTTTTGTTACAGTATCTGACAACCAGTCTTCAGGCAGAAGGAAACATACAAAGAAGGAAACACAAGAAGAGGCCAGGAAGCTGCCAAACATAAGTCTTGACAGGTAATATTAACTCAGCATTGTTTTGGTTTGGGTAATACCATAATAAACTTCAGTAGTTCTGAACTTTTGCCTGCTAAGGTCATCCACAAAAAAATGATTGCAGCTGTCAGATTCACCATAAATGACAAGGCTGACTCACATAGAATAGTCTGGATTGGGCCAATGAAAGTAAATAAACTTCTCAAGATGGAAATAAATACTTAATATGATCTAGTGAACTAAATAACATCTTTGTTTCAGCTACTCTGTGTCTGCTATTGATGATGAGGAGCAGCAGGACCAGGTTATGGATGACCTTGATGATACAGATGACCGTGGTATCCATGACAACACAGATGATGTCAGTTACCAGGACAACACAGATGACCTTGACCCTGATGACCCGGGGCACACAGAGGGAAGCAGTCAACCTGTATATGTGCTACCACTGTACTCCCTCCTGCCAACAGACAAACAGGCAAAGGTGTGGTCAAAGCAATTTTTTATAATTTGTTTCTTACAACAAAAGAAACCATGCTGTAAGAATACAAAGAAGATGTAATACAAAGTTTTATTACTATTACTATTATTATTTTCCATCCTGTTTGCAGGTGTTTGGCCCTGTACCGGATGGTTGCAGGCTGTGTGTTGTAGCCACTAATGTAGCAGAGACCTCACTCACCATCCCTGGCATTAAATATGTCGTCGACACTGGAAAGGTGACTACTCACTTGAAAAATTACTGTATTAGCTACATATAAAGTTTGATGTAAAGTGCCAGTAAAAATTCATCAGATAATCTTAGTATAAAATATGTATTGCATTATAATAGCATATTGTACCTTGCACCATGCCTTCACATTCAAATTTTATCCATAGAAAGTTTTTTTTAATGTTTTCAGATGAAGACCAAGTTCTATGACAAGGTGACAGGAGTATCCACATTCAGGGTGACGTGGACGTCTAAGGCATCAGCAGACCAGCGGGCAGGGCGGGCCGGCAGAGTCGGGCCTGGACATTGTTATAGGTAACCTTTTATTTAGTTTACTTGTGTTATTTGTACATACAGCTTTAAATTCAAATGCGAGTTGTGACAGATTGATCAATAATAATGCATAACTTACTACTACATAAACCTTATTGGGCACATGATGATTTTGATTTTCTTTTCAAATTTTGGATTTTAGTGGTTGAAAATAGGTCCAAAACTAAAATCAATGATCAGAAATAATCAGACAAACCATTTCAAATGATGATCAACTATATAACTGTGTTTTTTTATCTAAGCTTTAAATAAGTTGTTCAAATTTATTACAAACTGCAGTTTAGTTTTGAAATAACTTCATTTTAAGCTTTTTTTTAAGTAAATATCATATAAAATACTAAGAATAAAACCAATGTTCTTCTTTACATTTCTATTTTTTAGAGAGTATAGCCACATGGTGATAATCAATTGCATAGAATTGATTATTGGCATCCCCTATTCTAAATTATTGACTTTTGACAATTCCTCAATCATTGGTTTATCCCTAAAGAATATTGTCTGATAACAGAAGTATAGCTAGTATTAATTTAGGTAGATAAGATTTCCTTGGCAGTTCCTTAACCTAATTATCTATCCACATTTCAGATTATACTCATCAGCAGTGTTAAATGATGAGTTTGAGAAATTCTCCCCTGCGGAGATTACACGACGACCAGTGGATGACCTTGTGCTGCAGATGAAGGTGATACATGTAACTTCTACATGTAACAGTTTGTCTTTTTCAAATTGTCTGTCCCAGTGCTACCCTTCATCGTTTGCTTGACTTGGTCAAGGGAACTCACCATTTAAAAATAATTAATTGTTTCATTAATATATATATATATACCATAGTATGTCTTTCCATTATAGTTTAAACTAGAAAAATGGCATGTTTGAAATGAAAACTTATAATTTATACCTAAATGGTATATGTTACAGGATATGAACATTGAGAAGATAGTCAACTTTCCATACCCAACACAGCCTGACATGGAGCAGATAAGGGTATGTTAACAACTTAATCTGCTGTGTTAAATAACATTTGAAGTATTTTAACCACAACAAGCAGAATTGGTTCTTATTGTATTCTTTAATATGATCCGTTTTTATCGTCACATCTAATATGATATTCATACTAAAGAGGAAATGTAAATTACGCTTAAACAAAACATGGACCTTTAAAACATGTCACACAATGGTTGCCGCAGTTCTATATTAAGTCACAGGAACTATGACGTTTGATTTCTCGATTACGTCAAATTTAAGACCTCTTTCTGCATGCCTTGGTCCATGTCAACCAGTTAGAACTGTTATAGTCATAGAAACCAATCCTTCTGTAATGTTACATATACGAACACTAATGTTTATATTTTCAATGTCTCTGCCTTTGATTTCAGGCTGCAGAAAATCTTCTTATCAGTCTGGGAGCCTTGACCCAGCCCCAGCAGCCTAAATCATTTAAAGATTCCAAAAAGGGTAGGTCACATGTGATTACTGTTTGTATTGATCTTATTTTTTGTTGTTCAGATTTTGTTGTCTTTATTTAAAGGCACTTCATAACACAGTTGATGAATGCTGATATGAAATCTTCATATGTAAATGCTTGACTTAACCTTATAAATTTCTTTAGTAATGAAACCATTGGAAAATCCCTTACATATTGCTGTTATTCTTTTCTATGTTTTAATTATTTTGTAATGTAGAGGCCACCACAACAATAACACCATTGGGTCGAGCCATGGCATGTTTCCCCGTTTCTCCCCGCTATGCAAAGATGTTGTCCCTGGGTCACCAACATGGTCTCCTGCCCTACGTTGTTGCCATTGTGGCCGCACTCTCCGTGCAAGAACTCTTTGTAGAGGTCTACAGTAACCCTGATGTGGACAACGAGGTAATAGTTAGTATCACTGAAAATTGCAGCTAGGAATCATTAAAAAAAACAAACACCCTATTTGAGATTGGAAACATTATATGTAAATATAGCTATGGTTGCCTGCCTATGGCCTATGGAACCTTGCAAAAATGAAAACGTCACTTTTTCCTCAACATAAATCTTTTTTGTTGACCGTCACCACATACAGTACAATTTTGCTGCAAATGTCTCTTAAAGCTTGATATTTGTTTCTTCAACTTTTCAGGTGTTCAAGGACAGGCTGCTGCATTTGACAAATGTGAAGCGGAGATGGGCCGCTGTGGTGAGTAACTGATTTCACACCGAATGCTTTTAAAGGTCTTGGACATGAACATTGTAGAATGGTTAATTTGTCAGAGTTTAATATTGTGATTTAACATAAAGCAATCCGGTCGTGATTGTTTTGAACCTAGGTAAATATTCAGTTACTGATGGACAGCTGGAATGAAATTGAGGTGTTGCAATTAATAAGCCTCGTGAAATTTGACAAAACAAGCAATCCAAAAAAACAGATTAAAACAATCTGCAGATTTCCTTTGGCTTTCCTTTGCTGTTGTTTATCAAGCGTTTTTTATTAGAAATCAAACGTACAAAAATCCTAATTGATTTTGCAAAGAACATGGTGTGCTGTTGTTAATGTTAATTGTCAACACATTGCAGGGAGACTCACTATTACTGGGTGACTTGATGGTGCTTCTGAAGGCGGTAGGCTCATGTGAGTTTGAGGGCTGCACCCCAGCATTCTGTGACAAGTACGGGATACGTATCAAGGCCATGAGAGAAGTCCGCAAACTACGGGTGCAGCTTACCAACTCTGGTTAGTTTGCTTGGGGTTATAATTTAGAAATTCATATTAGAATTCATTTTTTAAAAACAGGGATTTAATGGGAAAGTTTCTATCATTTTTTCCTGCCTATCTGGCTCATAGTGATTAAAATACATTGTATGTTTTCATAAAAATACGAAATCAAATGTTGTACCTGAAAAGTACATGACTTTCTATGTAGTGAAGGACATCAATCTGTCAGGTGTTAATAAAAAATGTTATCAAGCAAACCATGTAACATTCTATATACCTACAGCTTGTAACAGTAAAGTTATACCATAGTTCTAGTAATTGTATCTTGACAACTAGCAAATTGCTGTCTGTTGCCTGTGAAGCCTATGTATGTATGTATGTATGTATGTATGTATGTATTTCTTTAGACCTTGCGGTCAAGGATAACCCGTAAAAGTGCAAGCACTTATTTCCAACGGGGTCCTTTGTTTTTGCTGAAGGGACAGCATGCTGAAGAGACAGTGGTGGGATACAAGGAAGTCCGGGTGCGATACCCTAGCTCTTTTTCGAAGACACCCCATGGTTCTTTTACGTGCTCAGTGTAAAGCACCGATACACGGGGTACAACTTTCCTGGGTGTAACCAGTACTGAGTACACCACTTTTCCAAGCACTACCCTTTAAATGCCGAGCGCCAGGCAAGGGAGCTACCTGTACCAACTACTTGTACCAACTTTTAACATCTTTTGGTATGAAGCGGCCAGGGATCGAACCCACGACCTCCCGCTCTGTAGGCGGACGCTTTAACCACTAGGCCACGGAGACGGTTAAATGCATGGCAGACATATAGGGATTACGAATTCTCTTGTCCAGCGTTGCCTTCTCAAAGTTTTGTTTTCTGACCAATAACTTTTGAAACTTGTTGAAGCATCTTCAAACACAATTATGCACAGTGGTCATGGTAGGTGGATAATCGGTCAAGGTCATGGTGTTATTAACTTCACCTTTACTTACTTACTTGTGTGTTCCCGACAGGCTAAAGATCTGATTCTCATAATTCTAGCTACAACAGAGTGATGACTTGTCTGATGGTTATTATAAAACATAACTAACTTATGATTATAATATATAATATCCAATTATAATTAACATGTATTATGCTTCTCTCCTCAGTTAACCTGGCAATCCCAGATGCTGATGTGTGTGTGGACCCAAAGATGTCACCACCAGATGAAATGCAGGCCAGGTTACTGCGCCAGATTGTCCTTGCTGGGATGGGTGACCATGTTGCTAGGTAATACATAATACTGTAATACGTTTCATGCATGCAAAATAGGTAATTGCAGTGGCTACTTCCCTTCCTGTACATTAATCACTCCTGTCATGTGTATCACATGCCGATGATCAAAATCACGTGATCACGTTCAAAATACACATAATTACTCAACTTCTTTTTTTATTAAATTGTGTTTTTTTTACATTTTTTTACTCTTAGCTATTGGATTGCAGGAAAATGATTGCACTGCCCTCGACCAGTCCAGATGCTAAGAAACTAAAGAATGCTTACCAGGTTTGACCTTGTGTTTATAACAATTTACTGCAGTAGTGATCAGATAAAACTTTTCTTTATCGGGTAATGTCTTTAAAGAGATAATGCATATAGCCTACTTGATATCCTTAGTTTGCATCATCTTAAAAAAGACATTGAACACATGAAAAGGTTAACATGAACAAGGAAGAAGTCCTATAAATTACTTCTGTCTACAGTCTCTGATAGTGTAAAGTTGACAGTAACCCTGTAGCTTGATTCATGAGATAATATGTAGTATTGATGAGTTTTTCCTGTTTATTTGCTTGCCCGTTATCCTGTATCTATATTTATCACCAGGTTCCTGACCTGGAGGAGCCTGTGTTTATCCACCCGACGTCGGTGCTGTACAAACAGAGACCAGAGTGGTTGGTCTTTCAACACATGGAGGAAACATCCAAACTATACATGAAAGGTAACACTATGACTATGACTTAAATAATTGTTGAGTTATGACCCTTTTGACTTAAACATATAAGGTTAGCTCGAGCGACAGTTTGTGCTGCTCTTTTTTTTAACAGAATACAACGCCTTATTCTATAATCTTTGAATGAAATAATAGTTTGGAGAGAGTTATTAAATGATTATTTATTGCTTTTATTTACCATGACTATAGCAAAGTTTCTTTATTTTTTCTTATTTCATTTAGGCCTTACTGCAATAGAGCCAGAATGGCTGCCTGTGTTCTGTCCTAGTCATGTGACCCTCTCCAAGCCCCTAGAGGACCCACCCCCCAGATACAACCCCCACAAAGGACAGGTGAGTCGAAGCGTCATTTACATTTTGGTGTTAATAATGAGGGCCCCACAAAAGTTACGGGTTCCCTGTAGTAATCATCCTGTCTGTTCCTCCGTCCGTCCACATTTTTTTATGTTTTTTGGTTATAATATATTGAAATATCAAAATAATACTTTATAAATTTCCTCATAGTAACAAAGCTCTTATTATCATGGCCTTTCTTAATACAATGTATTGGCTAGTGGGATTACTCGAAATTCTCATGCACGGTCCGCTTACAACCGTTAGAAGACACTTTTTCAATATCTCTGCTGGGGGTATAGTTGTATAATGATATTAATGGAGACTCAGTTCATTATATAGTATGTGCTACTTGTTCAAACAATTGGAACAAGATGTGAATGAAAACCTAGAAAGGATTGCTTATTCTTCACATAATGCATATTTCCTGTATATTTGAAACATGAACAGCTTATCATAAGTGTATGGTCTCTTGCAGGTGCTGTGCACCATGACGGGCACGTTTGGTAACCGGGCGTGGTCTCTGCCTGCAGTGGAGATGGAATACCCAATGGGGTTGGAAAAGATGCGCTGGTTTGCCCGGGCTCTGCTGGTTGGGGAGGTTGTCTCAGGCCTTGGGAAATATACTCCCCATCTCCTTTCCCAGCCTGCCACAATGGTCAAATCATGGGCTAAGTATGAATCGTTGAATTGTCCTGTTTGCTATTTTTAGTGATTATTTTTAGACAAAAAGCTTGTCTTCATAATTTCATTTTGATTTTAATTCTAAATATGACATTAGCTGTTATAATCCTGCTTCTAGTTGTATTAATTATGAACAGACAACTGCTTTGTGTGATAGAAAAACATACTACTATAAATGTGTATAAATTACAGGTTACAGCCAAGGACGGAGAGCCTGTTAAAATGCCTGGTGGCAGAAAGGGTGGACTCCAAGGACACGCTGCTGGCAGTATGGAACAAACAACCAACCTGTAAGCACCTGTTGTAGGAATAGTCAATAGTTTGTCTATAAACAAACATGTACTAACACATTAAATTGGCTTATCAGAAACTCTTCAATTTATTTTCTTATCTCAATTATGAAAAATTACCAAATTAAATCATCTTGTTTGTTTTATTTTTGAAGTTGCATATCAGAGATTCATTTTTTTTATAGAATGTAGATATTTCAGAAGTTTTACTGTTTATATTTCAGATCTGTTTTCTGCCATAAAAGAGTGGTTGCCTGAGTCGTTACACACAGAGCTGTCCCTGAAATGGCCTCCTCTCGTGACTTAGTATTACTTACTTGGATGTAATTTGTACAAATAAATTTTTAATTATTTTATCTTTTTGCTTGCCCCCAAAAGATGGGATATAGCAGTAGCATCATCCTAAAATCATTTTTTTTTAGTTCTTGCCATAAATTTGTCATGCATAGAATAAATTTAAAATATCTAGGCAAAAAAGTTTACCACATGAAGACTACATGTATGTGTCAGAGCAAGATCACAGGTTCCTATCTTAAAGGTCAAATTCACACTAAAAGGTTTATAATTGTTATTAATTAATTGAACTAAGCACAAATGTTCACTACTTGAAGTCAGGGCATGATCGAGATTCCTACCTCAAAGGTCAAGAGCACGCCTAACGGTTATTCATTGTTATATGCAATTACATTAGATTTTGTGTCAGAGCTTTAACTTTCTCATCCATGGGACAAATTAAAAATAATAACGCACAACTGTGGTCACATGTAGTGCTCAAGCTCCAGGTTTCTACCTCAAAGGTCAAGGTCACACTGAAAGGTTATTTGGTGAAATTATGCAATCACTGTACCAGGCTGTACTTTCTAATCATATGCCACAAATATGCATCACATGGTTAATGCGTCTGGTGCAAGGCCCAGTGAGGTTACTACCTCAAAGGTCAAGGTCACAGTGAAACTAGAGGTTATTAATAGAAAACCTGCAATTACATTACATATTTATGGACATGTCTGGGCTGTAACTTTCTCATCCGTGGGACATATTTAGAATAATAAGGTACAAATGTTCATCATATGAACATGGGTTTGTCGCGCACAAGACCCATGATTGTGGGGTTGAAAACCATTTGACATTGAATACACCCATTTGACATTGAATATCGTTCACCTACAAAAGTTGAGGTCACTCAAAATGGCTCGCTCGTGTTTTTGACCATATTTGTTCACGGTAATGCATCTGAAAACACTTCTATTAATTTAAGTTTACTCTTTGATACCGAAATTGCAAAAAAACAAACAATTAAAACAAAATAGCTGGTTGAAGTGGAGCGAACCCATGCTGGTTCTGTCAGGAAAACAATATAGAAAACTGACAACAAAACTGCTCACTTATGAGGACTCTTACAAAACTGCTCACTTATGAGGACTCTTACAAAACTGCTCACTTATGAGGACTCTTACAAAACTGCTCACTTATGAGGACTCTTACAAAACTGCTCACTTATAAGGACTCTTACAAAACTGCCCATTTATGAGGACTCTTACAAAATTGCTCACTTATGAGGACTCTTACAAAACTGGGGAATGACTCGTTCAATTAAATAAGCGGTCTTATATCTGAAACTTCGATTTTTGGCCTTACAATATAAATATTTATTCGTAAGGTCATTGATTAGATGGCTCCAATAGCCATCTAGTATGCTTGACATACATGCAGGTTAGGTTACGAAACACGACGTATATGTGGAGCAACTCGTACTCGTACACGTAAAACTGTTGCTGTTTTCTTTTAAGTTAAAACAATGTTGTTTTGGCTGTCCAACTTATGTGCAGTGTTGCTGGTTCCGGACTACAGAAAGTATGCATCTTGCCCAGGCACGTAACTGACTTGACGCTAATACGCAGTTGTGTAATGAAATGTTGACAGGGCAAAGTTTTTGTCATACCAAACCCCGCGAATTTGAAATAAAAACACGGAAGGGGGATAGGGGTTGAATGGGTAAATATGTTGTCAGTCATTGATCTGCGTAAACCCAAATTGGCCCTAGTTACGCGCCTGTTGTCTATGCAATAATACAGCCGCTGTTGAGGAATAGAAATTACGGGGAAAATCTTCATACAGAATATCCTTATCAATTTATTTGTCAAACTCTTATGCTTATATCCAGTTCACCCTTTTTATACTCGTCAGCTAGGTGATTTCCGTTGGGTTGTCCGTGAGGACTAAAGGTACACCAACATGTAAGCTCATATTTTGTAGCATGACGACAACACTTCGTACAACACCCTTAATATTATATTCTGTCTAGAAGCTGCATCAAGAGAGGTCATTTTTACATCATGTACACCACTGTTGTGCCAATAACGTGTAAATAACGTTACGGAAAACATATTTTCTTTAAGGACTACATTGTGACCTTGCTAAGTGAGTGTCTCCTGCACTCATGTAAGTGCTGGACGGCCATCTGTTTGTCAATACGAAACAGCACCCAACAACAATGGAAGTAGCGTTGCAGAGGAATAACCAAATACTAGTAGCCAGACAACCATACAAACATACATGTTCATCTGGAAAGTTAAAGTTTATTTCCATTAATGTTGTTCTAAGGGCATGTCATGCAATTCTTGCGAAATAGCCCCTCCCCGCGCTAATTGCTACTACGAACTTTATGAGTTTTGTTATTCCTATTTCATTAAGTGACCAATCACCTCTTTTTGGATACCATACCTAGAACCGAGAACAAGTAAACAAGGTATTAAATCTGTTTCGATGATAATGATGATGATGATGATGATGATGATGTTGTTGTTGGTGATGGTGATGATGATGATGATGATGATGATGATGATGATGATGTTGATGATGATGATGATGATGATGATGATGATGATGATGATGATGATGATGATGATGATGATGATGATGATGATGATGATGATGATGGATGATGATGATGATGATGATGATGTTGTTGTTGGTGATGGTGATGATGATGATGATGATGATGATGATGATGATGATGATGATGATGATGATGATGATGATGATGATGGATGATGATGATGTTGTTGATGGTGATTATGATGATAATGATGATGATGATGGTGCGCGCTCCTACCTCGGGTCGATCGGACGTTGACGAACGTTCGCAAAAGTACAGGTCAATTCGATAAATAAATTCAGAGCCTTTGTAAAAAAAAATAAAAATGGCAGGAATTTAAAAACAGATATTACATTAACGAGACTATTAACAAGGTAAATATTTTAATTGGAAAGAATGTTATGTTTAATTGCTCCCATGTTGTTGAACAAGATTCCAAATTCATGTTATTAACCTATGTCGCCTTAAAACTGTTAAAACTTAAAACGAAGGCCACGTGCATTTGTCATTTGTATGAAAATCTGTCGACAATCTCACAAAATCAGGGCATTTTCATTAAAAAAAATCTGTGTACTACTTAACCTTTCTATTAGTGGAAAATTTGAGAGTAAAAGTAAACTGGAAGGAAAAGGCTGCTTGGTTAAGAGCTTGAACCCAAGACTGCCGGAACATTAATTTGATTAAAATGGCACTTTACTGACTGAGCTAACCATGAGGCCTGTTTTACTCCCACAAAATACACTTTTCCTCTATGAACATATATGGTGCATCCAGGCACTCCTGCCTTTATTTATTACCCAGACAAGCACAGTAAACATGGGAGGAAATGTGTGCCCTGTGTGGGCTTCAAATCCATGACAACCTGAACATTAGCTCGACACTCAACTGACTAAGCTTCATGGGCAGCTGGCTTTACCCACAGGTATTAAAGTGACTTATATCTTAAAATTAAAAAATACGGTTTTAGTGTTGGGGTTTTGTTCTTGGTCAAGCCAGTGTGCGTCTAGTTGCTTGTAGATTAAATCACTTCAGAAAATTACTTAAAATCTATTTGGCTAAGAATCTAGTCTAATGGGGCAAGTTTTCAAGTTGGTCAATAAGATGGGGCTAGACAAATTAGCCGTCCCTAGTGGGGCATGTCCATCGCATTTTAATATTGTTTTGCCTTTCAGAAGTACTTGCAGAACTGTTCCATAAGAACACAAATGTTAACATTAAGTTAATAACATAAACAAAAGATAACAAGATACAAGAACCTATTTTTCTAAAGTCGGTTAATTATGATGACAAGAAACAAACATTTCCCTGCTGTACAGCCGATCCACATGCGCTTCATTCAGCTAGTTGACATATACCACTGTAAAATGGTTAGGTCTTTCAAGAGTATAAAGTAAGGATTATAATAGTATACATTCTAAACAGCAAAGTAGTCTAGCTGAGTAGCATTATGAACAAGGGAATTACATCATGGTATAGTACTGTGTAGTTAAATTAAAACAACACCTCAATATGAATACATAACATGATCAGGTCAACATGAACGAGAGAACACGACTGGTCAACATGAGCCAAAGAAAACAACACTTCAACATGAACACTTAACATGATCAGGTCAACATGAACGAGAGATTACGACTGGTCAACATGAGCCAAAGAAAACAACACTTAAACATGAACACTTAACATGTGCAGGTCAACATGAACCAGAACACAACTGCATGAACTCCGTATTCAAATGAAGTACCGTAAGTAAATAACTATGGTTTAAAGGTTCGTGATTTAATGCAGCTTATTTCAATGATTTTTTTTATAGTAAAGTCTTAGTAGAAAGCATAAGACAGAATAGGGTATATATTTTAATTCTATGTAAAGAATTACACACAAAGTTGCACTTTAAAAACACCAAGAGCTTTAGGCCAAAGAAAAATGATGGCGCAGTTCTAGTTACCCAACTGATAGTTACCCTTTATTTAAGTCTTGATCCTAATTGTTTTTAGCTCGACTATTTGAAGAATAGGTGGGCTATACTACTCGCCCCAGCGTCGGCGTCCGGTTAAAGTTTTAGGGCAAGTTGGGATTTTCACTTATAAGTCCAATGCCCTACATTCAATTGCCTTAATACTTCACGCAGTTGTTCAGGGCCATCACATGATGAGGTTAGATAACTCCATATTATTCTTTACACAGATTATGGCCCCTGATTGACTATGGAACTTAGGTTAACGTTTAAGGGCAAGTTAGAATATATATTAATAACTTCTATATCCTTTGTTCAATTGACTTAATACTTCACACAGTTGTTCAGGACCATCACACAATGAGGTTACATAACTCCATAATATCCTAAACAGGGCTTCTAAAAACCGGCAATTTGCCGGTCTGGACTGATTTTGATCAAGCCAGACCGATTTCAGTTTCAAAAAGTGTAAAAAAAATCGGTCCGAAATGTTCTCATTTTTTTTATAATTTCAGTCCAAAACAACTGGGCTAGTAAAAGTTGCAGAAATTATAATACACAAATATTCATGGTCATTTACACATTTAAAACTACCCCCAATAGGTCACAAAAGTGTCTTAGTTACCACGTGACTAATGCGACCAGCTGCTTTTTCCGCTACACTGATCACTCTATAGCCTATCTGTTAATTAGCAGACGCTTGCAATCGGTCCAATCACGTGTATTGGTAGGTCGCAGAAGACTCAATTAAACAAACTATGTGTTAATTGTGTGCTTGCAGCTATCCTGGTTAAGTGTTAAAATTGGTCCATATTTTCACATGGCAACATGAATATGCAATGTCGTCGTCGATCATTACATATGATATATCCGTTTGTTGATTACCAAACTGTTAAATTTAAATTGATCTTTTAAATTGCATATGTCAATGTTAATCCGAACCTAGTCATATATAGGATATCGACAGCGACACGCTTGATTAACAACATAGTCTGATAGCTGAGTGCGCCGCTTATGTCATTTTAATTCGCAGTAATGAAAAAATCGTTGTCGATATCACACTTTAAATATAGCTTGATGCCCCGATTATAAATCTAGATATATATATTATTATTCAAGAGTATCAGTTGAATGTTGACCCACTGTAGATGCATAAAGCAAATAAATCATAATACTTTTTCACTTTTTCATGTTTTTGTCGTCTGACCGCTTCCCGACAGCCACAATTATTTATCATCGCAGTTGTTCTTATTAGAAACGCCGCAGAACTCGATGAGAATCTCATTTGAATTAAGCTTGTATCAATGACTATCTGATTCGGCTATGGGGTTCTAGAACCCTCTTAGGAATTGTGACATCACGAAAAAATATTGACAGAAAAGATGTTGAGAAAATGTGTGACATTTCCACGTAATCAGACTTTTGAACAGGTCTTCCTTTTTTTCGGGGGGGGGGGGGGGGGGGGGGGGGGGTTGTCGCCGGGTCCGGACCGATTGAGGTTCCAAAATTTTAGAAGCCCTGATCCTAAATACAAGTTATGGCCCCTGATTGACTTAGGTTAAAGTTTAAGGGCAGGTTAAAGTTTTAGGGCAAGTTGGGATTTTCACTTAGAACTCCAATACCGTTCATTCAATTGACTTTATACTTCACACTGATGTTCATAGCCATCACATAATGAGGTTAGATAACTCCATATTATCTTTTATACAAATTATGGCCCCTGATTGACTATAGAACTTAGGTTAAAGTTTTAGGGCAGGTTGGGATATTGTTTAATAACTTCTATACCCTTCATTCAATTGACTTCACACAATTGTTCATGACCATCACCCAATGAGGTTACATAACTCCATATCCTTAATACAAGTTATGGCCCCTGATTAACTAAGGTTAAGGCTTTAGGCAAGTAAAAGTTAAGGGCAAGTTGGGATTTTAATAAAAGAAACTTCTATACTCAGGGTTCCCGCTGGGGATCGCCATTGTCGCCAGTTGCGACAAAATCGCAAAAGTGGCGACAACTTTTCAAATTTGGCGAATTAATGGCGACAACGATTTTTTTCTAAAATATTTTCTTAAAATGACGTAAGTGGTACCCATGCGGCCTGCATGATAATCAATTCTGTCTCTGTCATAAATCAAGCACATCTGCTGTGCGACAACAAAAATTAATCCGATAATTAGGGTAAGCAGTCACGGCCCAGTCAACACCTCGCTAATTATTGCAGAATTTTATTGCTTTCACGGATAAACAAAGACATACTTTAACTGTTATGTCTCTTATTAGCAAACAAGGTTAATATTTAGCTCAACATCTTTGTTGTTGCGTAATTATCGTGTTAGTTTTAAAAATGCAAATCATGGAATTTTATGTTGTCGGAATGTCACGTGATATGCAAATTTCGTAAAATAGATTTGCTTTCAGTTTTGTCGCAATTTGTAATTGCTATAAATGCAGCATTCTAAGGGTTCAAAAAGATTAACAGAAACATTGGGTATGCTTACAAATAGTTAGAATTAAACCCCATTTGAGAAGGCTTCTAATAAGTTGGCTGGAGTTAAGAGTAGGTAGACAAATTTCTATTAGGAAAGTTATGGCACTTGTTTGACAATGTTTATTTCTTTGAGTTTCCGTTTATTTTAAATTTATCTCATAATTTCTTAATTGTATTCTTTAATGCTATGTCGACACTACTGTATGCAGGCATTAGACTGAAATCAACATATTGATTTTTTGCAATATTCTCATATTTTTTTATTTATATACTAGTCCATATACAGCACAATGTATTTTGTCAATAGAATAACAATTTGTGCGATTGATACCTCTAAGGTGAAAGATACACTTAGTGTTTATTCACAATGGAATGCTGAATATAAGGACATAAGAATGTAGGTTGTCAAGTATGGGTGGTATTTTTTATGTTCAGAGGCAATTTAAAATAACTTGCCATATGTATTTGTTTGATCTTTAACTTTTCATGTACTGACCTTGTTCATAGGTCAGTGTCACATTCGGGGGCATTCGTCACATACTGTGACAGCTCTTGTTTTAATTTCCTTTGAAAGGCATATTTTTATATTCTTAACCACATTTTCATAATGGGAAATCAAGTTATTTGAATGACTTGCGTCATTGTTTGGGCGGGTTGGTGGGAGGGCAGCATCAAAGCCACCTTATGTATCGAATAATTTTAGTTAGGTTTGTCATAAGGAGACCAAACTTGGTATTATTACATCGTTATTGTATTCTAAGTCAAAGTGGCGTAGTCGAGCGCGCTGTCTTACGACGGCTCTTGTTTTGCTGTGGTATTGATATTTGTACAGTTTACCAGTACTTGTATTTTGTTAATTTCTTGGCAATATTTCAGACTGTGTATGTTTCACAAAAAGTACAACTAAAAACCGGAAAGAGAATTTTAATACAAATAATAAACAAATTATAGTATGAACATTTAACAATGACACCACTCTAAAACTGTATTGCATCAGAAAACCAATAAGAAGTCTTGTTCTTAATTTATTATTTAATTACAGTCTTCTCATAGTTCTGATAGACCCAACCATGGTGACAGATAACCAGCATGACAGATAACCAGCATGACAGATAACCATGGTGACAGATAACCTCAACATAATGTGTTGACCAGATCAACATGAACATGGAAACAACATGAAGCCTCCCTGAGTACAGGACTCTGGTCCATGTGAAATGTTACCGGAGTCATCAAACAATAGTAAGTAAAGTCACGCAATCATTTAGTGGTAAAGTTTGCTTTTCAGGTATCCAAGAAATGGATAATAAGAAAATGAGGTAGAAATGTATGAACATTTGTAAGCACTTGGAACAAAAATTGTTCAAAATCAAACCAATCATTGATAAATTACTTCTGTATAAACATAAAACAGCATACTATTTTGCATCATGTTTATTCATTTGTTAACATTAAAATGCAGCTTGTTATTTTTTAACTTAACTAAGTTGAAACAATTTTATGAAGGTTTGATTTTGAGTGCATTATCGAAAATTGTTAGAAATGGCTTGAATGCTAATTCATGATTATCAATTATGATTATGGACGGATTTCATTTCCTAATTACTACAAAGGATCATCACTTTCAACATCATTTGTTTGATACGTTAGTTGATAAGAGTTGTAATGTGTGACAATTTTATTGAAAAATGTACATCCCAAAAAGGGAGAGCGTTTTTATAATTTTCTATATTGTCTGGACAACGGCAACATGACACATATTATATTGAAAGGAAACTGAAAAAAATAATCTTGTTTTCATCTATTATTAAATTACAGCTTTCAAAAGGATAGAACCAATGATGGCGTCATATAACCTCAACATGATTTAGTCAACATGAACATGGGAAGAACATGAACCCTCCCTGAGTACAGAACACTCGTCAACATGAACTGTTGCCTGACTCATCAATCAATAGTAAGTCAATATCAGACTTTTTTAAATGAGTTGAAAGTAGGTGATTAAGTGATGTAAAGTTTGTTAAACAGTTTCCCTTAAAATGCACAACAAGAAAATGAGGTAGAAACTATTCAATTATGCTCCAGTCAAACATGCTCATTCCCCCCCCCCCCCGACCTATATGTGGTATGAATATTTAATAAGTCCTTTATAATCATAAGTGTAATAAAGGCATATAATCACTAGGCAAAATGCATGTATATCTCTTTCCTGTTAGTTACATGCAAACAACCAACAATAATATAAATATTTATTTCAAAGTATTTCTCACTTTGACTTAATAGAATACATAAATAATTACAAATTGAACAAGCAAAGAATCACTCCTGAAATATAATTATGATGATTGACCTAAGATTAGCTGATCCCTTCCATTATAACAAACACATATTTAATGCAACCAGCAACTAAAAATCTCTATAAACTGTTTTATAGTCCCTGGTAACAAAATTGTAAGAAAGGGGGGTTGGTGGTATATTTTATTTTCAACTTGTCCATCCATCTGTCTGTAGTCTCAATTTTATGCTCTGTTTCATCTCCAAAACTCATGGCCCGATCTGGATGAATCTTTACAGAAGTGATTTATATCAATCCTTATGGTGCATGCCATCAGCAAGGTTAACTCAGACTCTGTTTGCAGAGTTATGGCCCCTTCTATGTTTGTGAACTATAATGTGCACATAGAGACTCTTGTGAAGCATTTTATCTCAAAAACCTCTAGCGAATTTGGATGAAACTTCACTGTGGTGCATGATGTCTACAGGGTTTGTCCTGACTATTTTTTACATTTTTTTTTCATTTACAATAGGGTGTAGTCATATTCGAACTCCTGGTCAGATCTGAATGAAACGTCACAAGAGTGGTTAATATCAAGCCTAGTAGAGCTTTCAATCTTTAGTACTTGCTCTGAATATTTTTTTCACAGCTTAATTGGCCTTTATTTTCCTCTTCAATAATGTAGTGTACATAAAGAGTCATGTGTGCGCCTCAGGCACAATCTGAATGAAACTTCAGAGGACATGATATTTCTGCTAACAACAATTCACTCAATCATTGATATGACCAAAAGGCCCTTGATTTCTGCCTACGTAAGTACTCTGTCCTTCCTGATATAACCACACAGAAGCTATGTCTGTGAACAATAATGTCTTTTTTCTAAGCACTGACATCCAATGTCAGCATTCAGCAATTTACTCTATACTTTCAGATAAAACCACATACACCATTTGTCTGCCAACAGCTGACACACATACTCACACAAACACACACATGCACACACAACCACACACATGCACCCACTGCATGCGCATACTGTGTTCATTCAGATATAACCACAGGCACCTGATGCCATTCTTTATTATTTAAGTTCAGACATCCAATGTCTGCCAACACCAAATTACTGTTTTCTTTTTTATATAACCTTGGACATCTGATGTCTGCCAACAACAATGTACTCTGTGCTTCCAAATGTCTGCCAATACCAAATCACTCTTCTTACTAATATAACCTCAAACAAGTAATGTCTGCTAACAACAATGTTCTCCCAATAACAATATACTCTGTTTTTTTCGAAATGAAACCTCAGACATCTGATGCCTACCAACACCAAATTACTTCATTTTTCATGAAACAACATCAGACATTTGATACCTGCCAACACCAAATTTGTTTATTCTTCCTGATATAACCTCAGACTTCTCATGTCTACCAACACTAAATATCTCTGTTCTTCCTGATATAACTTAATACAGAAATTTACTCCGCTCTTCCAAAAATATCCTCAGGCATCTACTCTGTTCTTCCAGAAAAAACCTTAGCTGTTTTTCCTGATATTAACTCAGATGTAGGCAAACAGCAATTTACTCTCTTCTCCCAGATATAACCTCATACATGTGGTGTCTGCCAACAACAAAGTAATCTACTCTTTCTGATATTGCCTCTTACATCTGAAGTCTACCAACAACAATTTTTCTCTGTTCAAATATACATATACATCTGATGACTGCGAACACCAAATACTCTTTTCTTCCTGATACAACATCAGACTCATATTGTCTGCAAACACCAAATTACTCTATTATTCCTGATTTAACCTCAAACAACAGATGTTTGCCAACAGCAACTTACTATTTTCTTTCATTTATAACCCGAGACATCTGATGTCTGGCCAAACAAAATTACTCAAATTATCAGTCTATAACATCAGACATTTGATGTTGTCCAACAACAATTTACTCTATGCTTCCAGATGTCTTCCCACACCAAATTACTCTACTCTTCCTTATATAATCTCAGACATCTGATTTCTGCAGACAGCAATTTCAATCTTGCTTCCAGATGTCTTTGAGTACCAAATTTCTCTTCGTCCTAATATAGCCTCTGACATAAATGTCTGCCAACACCTGTTAACTCTATTCCCCCTGATAAAACCTAAGACATCTGATGTCTGCCAACAACAATTTACTCTGTTCTTCCAGATGTCTGTTAAAACCAAATTACTATTCTGCCTGATATAACCTCAGACACATGAGGTCTGCCACCAACAGGTTGCTCTGTTCTGTCTTACTTTACCATTTGATATCTGCCAATACCAAATTTCTTTATCCTTCCTGATTTAACATCAGACATTTGATGTCAGCCAACACCAATTTACTCTTTTCCTTATATAACCTAAGGCAACTTATATATGCAATATCAATTAACAATAATTTACTCTTTGCTTCCAGATGTCTTCCAACTCCAAATTTCTTTTTTCTTCTTGATTAAACTTCAGACTTCTGATGTCTGGCAACACCTAATTATTCTAATTATATTTCTATAACCTTAGAAATTTGATGTCTTCCAACAGCTATTTACTCTGTGCTTCCAGATGTCTTCCAAAACCAAATGTTTCTATTCTTCTGGATTAAACTTAAAACATCTGATGTCTGCCAACACCTATTTACTCTAATTATCTTTCTAAAATCTCAGACATTTGATGTCTGCCTACAACAATTTACTCTGTGCTTCCAGATGTCTTCGAACACCAAACTTCTTTTTTTCTTTTGGAATAAACGTCAGACTTCTGATGTCTGCCAACACCTTTTTACTCTAATTATCTTTCTAAAATCTCAGACATTTGATGTCTACCTACAACAATTTACTCTGTGCCTCCAGATGTCTTTGAACACCAAATTTCTTTTTTTCTTTTGGAATAAGCTTCAGACTTCTGATGTCTGTCACCACAAAAAAATCTAATTTTCATTCTATAACCTCAGACATTTGATGTCTGCCAACAACAATTTACTATGTGCTTCCAGATGTCTTCCAACACCAAGTCTCTCTCTTTTTTCAATTGAACTTCAGATGTCTAAAGTCTGCCAACACTTAATTACTCTAATTATCTGTCTATTATGTCAGACATTTGATGTGTGCCAACAACAATTTACTCTGTGCTTCCAGATGTCTTCCAAAACCAAATTACTCTACTCTTCCTTATATAATCTGATGAAATCTGATGTCTGCAGACAACAATTTAAATCCTGCTTCGAGATGTCTTTGAATACCAAATTTCACTTTGTCCTGATTCAACATCAGACATCTGATGTCTGCCAACAACATTTTATTCTGTTCATCCAGATATCTGTTAAAACCAAATTACTATTCTGCCTGATATAACCTCAGACACATGAGGTCTGCCACCAACAGGTTGCTCTGTTCTGTCTAATTTTACCATTTGATATCTGCCAACACCTAATTTCTCTATCCTTCCTGATTTAACATCAGACATTTGATGTCAGCCAACACCAAATTACGCTAATATTTCTTCTATAACCTAAGACATATGATGTCTGCCAACAACAATTAACTCTGTGCTTCCAGATGACTTCAAATACCAAACTACTCTTTTTCCTGATTTAACTTCAGACATCTGACGTCAGCCAACACCAAATTTCTCTTCTTTTCCTTATATAACCTAAGGCAACAATTAACTCTTTGCTTACAGATGTCTTTCAACTCCAAATTTCTCTTTTCTTCCAACACCAAATGTCTTTTTTTCTTCTGGATTAAACTTCAGACTTCTGATGTCTGCCACCACAAAAAACTCTAATTTTCCTTCTATAACCTCAGACATTTGATGTGTGCCAACAACAATTTACTATGTGCTTCCATATGTCTTCCAAAACCAAAATACTCTACTCTTTCTTATATAATCTCAAAAATCTGATGTCTGCAGACAACAGCTTCAATCCTGCTTCGAGATGTCTTTGAATACCAAATTTCTCTTTGTCCTGATTAAACCTCTGACATCTGATATCTGCGAACAACATTTTATTATGTTCTTCCAGATGTCTGTTAAAACCAAATTACTATTCTGCCTGAAATAACCTCAGACACATGAGGTCTGCCACCAACAGATTGCTCTGTTCTGTCTTATTTTTTCCATTTGATATCTGCCAACACCAATTTTCTCTATCCTTTCTGATTTAACATCAGACATTTGATGTCAGCCAACACCAAATTACGCTAATATTTCTTCTATAACCTAAGACAGATGTTGTCAGCCAACAACAATTAACTCAGTGCTTCCAGATGACTTCCAATACCAAACTACTCTCTTTCCTGATTTAACTTCAGACATCTGACGTCAGCCAACACCATATTTCTCTTCTTTTCCTTATATAACCTAAGGCAACTTATATATGCCAAGATCAATTTACAACGGTTAACTCTTTGCTTCCAGATGTCTTTCAACTCCAAATTTCTCTTTTCTTCTTGATTAAACTTCAGACTTCTGATGTCTGGCAACACCTTATTACTCTAATTATTCTTCTGTAACCTTAGACATTTGATGTCTTCCAACAGCTATTTACTCTGTGCTTCCAGATGTCTTCCAAAACCAAATTTTTCTATTTTTCTGGATTAAACTCCAGAAATCTGATGTCTGCCAACACCAGTTTACTCTAATTATCCTTCTAAAATCTCAGATGTTTGATTTCTGTCTACAACAACTTACTTTGTGCTTCCAGATGTCTTCGAACACCAGTTTTCTGTTTTTCCTCTGGATTAAACTTCACGACTTCTGATGTCTTCCAACACAAAAATGACTCTAAATTTCCTTCTATAACCGCAGACATTTGATGTCTGCCAACAACAATTTACTCTGTGCTTCCAGATGTCTTCCAACACCAAGTCTCTCCCTTTTTTTCAATTAAACTTCATATGTCTGATGTCTGCCAACACTAAATTACTCTAATTATCTGTCTATTATGTCAGACACTTGATGTGTGCCAACAACAATTTACTCTGTGCTTCCAGATGTCTTCATTAACCAAATTACTCTACTCTTCCTCATTATAATCTCAGAAATCTAATGTCTGCAGACAACAATTTTAATCTTGCTTCGAGATGTCTTTGAATACCAAATTTCTCTTTGTCCTGATTAAACCTCTGACATCTGATGTCTGCCAACAACATTTTATTCTGTTCTTCCTGATATCTGTTAAAGCCAAATTACTATTCTGCCTGATATAACCTCAGACACATGAGGTCTGCCACCAACAGGTTGCTCTGTTCTGTCTAATTTTACCATTTGATATCTGCTTACACCAAACTTCTTTATCCTTCCTGATTAAACATCGGACATTTCATGTTAGCCAAAGCCAAATTAGTCTAATCATTCTTCTATAACCTAAGACATTTTTATGTCTGCCAGCAACAATTAACTCTGTGCTCCCAGATGTCTGTTAATAGCAAATTACTTTTCTGCCTGATATAACCTCAGACATTTGCCAACAACTCGATCCTTCCAGATGTCTTCCAATACCACATTACTCTTTTTCTTGATGTAACTTCAGACATCTGATGTAAGCCTACACCATATTTCTCTATTTGTTCTGTTTTCTTGTATAACCTCAAACATTTGATTTCTGCCAACATCAATTATCTCTGTTCTTCAAGATGTCTTCCAACACCAATTTTCTCTATTCTTCCTGTTTTAACTTTAGCCTTTTGAAGTGTGCAAACGCCAATTTATTCTAATTATCCTTCTATTAACTCAGACATTTGATATCTGTTAACAACAATTATCTCTGTGCTTCCAGATGTCTTCCAACATCAATTTTCTCTTTTCTTCCTGATTTAACTTTAGCCTTTTGATGTGTGCCAACAACTAATTGTCCTTCTATTACCTCAGACATTTGATATCTGCCAACAACAATTTACCCTGTCTTTCCAGATGTCTTTCAACACCAAATTACATTATTTTTCATTTTTCAAACTCGTGACATGACATCAGAGACAACAATTTAAATCTTGATTCCAGATGTCTTTTAAAACCAAATTTTTCTTCTTTCTGATATAACCTCAGACATTTAATGTTTACCAATACCAAAAACCTCTATTCTTGATTAAACCTCAGATATCTGCTGTCTGCCAACAATAAACTACTCTGTTCTTCCAGATGTCTTTTAATACCAAAATACTCTTCTGACTGTTATAACCTCAGACATCTGTTGCCTACCAACAACAGATTGCTCTGTACTGTATGATTTTACCATTTGATATCTGCCAAAACCAAATTTCTCTATTCTTCCTGATTTAACTTCAAACTGCTGATGTATCCTAATACCAAATTACTCTAATTTTCCTTCTATAATCTCAGATGTTTGATGTATGCCAACAACAATTATCTCTGTGCTTCCAGATGTCTTCAAATACCACATATTCTTCTGCCGGATTTACCTTCAGACATCTGATATCTGCCAACACCAAATTTCTCTCAATTTCCTTATATAACTTATAACAGGCAGCTTATGTCTTCCAACGAAAAGTTAGTCTGTGCTTCCAGATGTCTCCCAAATACCAAATTACTCTTTTTACTGAATTGACCTCGGACGTCTAATGTATGCTAACAATAATAGTTTCTGTTCTCCCTGATATATTCTCGGACATCTGTAGGCTGCCAATAACAGTTTACTCTGTTTTTCAAGATAACACCTCACACATCTGATGTCTGACAACAACAGTTTACTCTGTCCTTCCAGATTCAGCCTTAGACATCTGATGTCTGCCAACAACAATCTACTATGTTCTTCTATGGTTAAACTCAGACATCTCATGTCTGCCAACAACAAATTACTCTGTTCTTCCAGATTTAACCTCAGACATCTAAAGTCTACCAACATCAAATAACTCAATTCTGCCTCTGATATAATCTAAGACATCTGATGTATTTCAACACCAATGTATCCTGTTTTTCAAGACGTAAGCTGAGTACCTGTTGTATTGCAACACCAAATTACTATTTTCTTTCTTATGGAACCTCAATTATCTTTTATCTGCAGACACCAAATTACCCTATTTTTTCTTCTATAACCACAGACATTTAATGTCTGCCAACAACAATTTACTCTATGCTTCCAGATGTTTGTAAATACCATATTACTCTTCCTCCTGATTTTACACCATGCATCTAATGTCAGCTAACGCCAAATAACTCTCTTCTTCCTGATATCTGCCAACACCAAATTGCTCTATTCTTCCAGATATAACTCACACTTTTAATGTCTGTAAACAACATGTCTGTCAATACCAATTTACTCAGTTCCTCAAGATATAACCACAGGCACTTGGTGTCTGCCAAGACTTAATTACTTTATTCCGTATTATATAAACTTAGACATATGATGTCTGCCAACAACATTTTTGTCTTTTCTTTACTGACATCTCGCAGACATCTTGTTTCCTTTGTTCTCCCAGATACATTTTCTCAGACATCTTATGTTTGCCAACTACCATTTACTTTGTTATTCCTGATATAACCACATGCATCTAATCTGTGCCAACAACAATATAAGCTGTTCTTCAAGATATAACCCTAGGCATCTAATGTCCACCATTTGTATTTTTTCTTGTCATTTGTGACAGGATCTCTTCTAGCATTATATGCACAGTTCCTCTTGATATAGCTATAGACACCCTATATATTCCAACAAATGTTTAAATTGTCCATCCAGCTTCTTGATTCATCTAATGTTTGCCAGCAGCCTTCATCTCCAATTCTTCCCAGTTGAAATTTCAGTCATGTGCTTTAAAATATTCCATTTTACTCAATTCAAGTAAATTGAGAGTGGCAGGCTATTGCCCAGCCCAAACATTAGTGTGGTGATGTTGAATGGTGCATGCATGAACATTATAACTACCAGTACATGCAATGGTTCGAGCTCTAAATGTGTTACTGTACTATCCCCTCCATTTTTGTAAGATTTTTTTTATTTCAATTTATTCACTTCTTATGTTTCGTCTATGTATTTCATAAAACTTAGTTATTTGGGTAAACACTTGATTTATAAAGAGCAATACAATTATTTTTTTCTAAAGATTTAAACACAATTCAATTGTTTAGCTTCTCCCCCGTTTGGTACTTGTGTATTTTAATTACTTTAAGAACAATAAGCTTATTTGAATTTAAGCATGAATTGTATTCATAGACATATACATGTAAAACAATTTGTTGTATAATTCAACTGTCAGCATTAATTGTTCTATGTATATATGAATGCAATAAGCAGAAATGCGTCTTATTTTAAATTTTAGAACTGCATCAAATATTTTATTCATTAAAAGAAGCGTACCAGGTAAACTACCTTAAAATACCATGAAACTTAAAATAAATCATATTGTGGGTGCTGTCATTCTATTTTTCGTCACAGGAAACTATGATGCCACATTTCCTGATAACGTCAAATTTATAGTAAGACCTGTTTCTGCTTGTCAGGGCTCATGTTAACTTGCGCTTTAGGTTATTACATGAATACTTGGGTATTGACTTAATTCAAGAAAAGACCAACACAAAAATTGTATTAGATTTTTTTTTGTGGTCTTAGTTTGTTCTTTTGCATCTTTTTTGTTGATAGCCTTGGTTTATGTATTGAGTTATTTTTTGACCATTTTGTTGTGGAAAATGACTTTTGTGGAAAAAGAGGCTGGACACATCAATACAGCTTGCCGCCCAGCTGGCAGTAGGCCTGCTTGGATTCAAGCTTCTGGATCATCCATCTTGCAGTCTCGATTTAGTCCCAATGGATTTTCATGTGTTTCCAGAGGAAAAGGGATGTTTATGTGGTGAAAGGTTTACAAAGGCAATGGATTTACAGAAAGCATCGTCAGATTGTTCGTATATATGATAGCTGTTCGTATATATGATAGCTGCTCGTATATATGATAGTGTGTTATTTAATCGTATACATACTGCGTTACCGGATGAATACATACTGCGTTACTGGATGAATATCATATTGATGATCTTGTGCTCTTGGAGGTGTTTATTATCCATTGTTTTAATATAATGTTGAATGTTAATATAGTTTATATTTTGTACATTTTAATTGTGAAACGTAACATGTTTTTGAAATAAGTGTTTTGTTTATCTCAAAATTAAATGTTTAAAAATATTGTTATTCAACACACTTCTTTATCAACACTTGTATATTATTAAGTGACTTTGAACCACCTTGTTGTGAATAACAATATTTTGCTGACAACCACGACTTGTTTTTCTGAAACACTATGTTACCTAAGTTAGTTTTTACCTCCTTGCTGGCAGTCATGATCTGTGTTTTGAGTGATTTTTATGTCTCCCCAATTCATGGGGAGACATTTTGTTTTTGCCCTCACCGTCAGTCAGTTCTTTAGTCAGTTCATTAGTCAGTCCATCAGTCAGTCCATACGTCACACTTTGTTTCTGCTCAATAACTTGAGAAGGCTTAGACCCAAGAACTTTATACTTGGTATGCAGGATGGTCATGATCAGTAGATGACCTCTAAATCAGAAGGTCAAAAGTCAAGGTCACGGTGACCTTCAGGTAAAAAAACAGTTTACGCTCAATAACTGAAGATCCAATGGGTCCAGGAACTTTATACATTGAGCAAGTTGGTCATGACTAGTTGATGACCTTTATTGAGATCAGTAGGTCAAAGGTTAAGGGCAAGACTTCTGTTCAATAACAAAGGAATTCTTGCACTCAGGAACTTGACACTTGGTATGCCAGTTGGTCATGACTAGTAGATGACCCTATTGATTTGAGATCATTCGGTTAAAGGTCAAGGTCATGATAAATAAGCCAAACTTTAAGATCACTATTGGTATGTCTGCAGTCCAAGAGTACAAATATATGTCCATCATTAATTATTTCTCAGCTAGGATCACACAATAGGGGAGACAAGTGCTTTTAAAAAAAAACATTATCTAGTTAAAATTGCATTAGTTAGTTTTTCCTTTTTTTGCCAGCATCCATTATCTGTGAATTAAATGTTTTTTCACCAATTTTTTGTAACCTAATTCTTTTTTGCAGGCAGTCATGGTCTATGTATTAGGTGATTTTAACCATTGCCATGCTTCCTTAGTTCTTTGACAAGTGTATTAGGTGAATTTATACTTTTGTCATGTTACCTTAGTTAGTTTTTAAATCTTTGCAGGCAGCCATGATCTTTGTATTAACTGATTTCAAACTATTGTCATGTTACCTTAGTTAGTTTTTACCTCTTTGCTTGCAACTTTGATCTGTGTATTATGGTGATTTTTTCTTATTGTCATGTTACATTTGTTAATTTTTACCTTACAATGATCATTGTATTGAGTGATTTTGAGCTATTGTTGTGTTACCTTATTAAGTATTTACCTCTTTGCTGGCAGCTATGATCTGTGTATGTTTTCATTTTTTAACCATTGTTTAATGTTACCTAATTTTGTTTTGGCTCTTTTTGAGGCAGCCATGGTCGATGTTACTTAGTTTTTACCTCCTTGTTGGAAACTATGATATGTGTATGAAGTGATTTTTAACCATTGTCATGTTACCATGGTATTTTTTTACCTTTTTGCTGGCAGTCGTTATCCTAGTATTTAGTGATTTTTAACCATTTTTATGATACCTTTGGTTTTACCTCTTTGCTGGCAGTCGTTATCCTAGTATTAAGTGATTTTTAATCATTGTCATGTTACCTTTGTTAGTTTTTAACTTCTTGCTGGCAGTCCTGATCTATGTTTTAAGTATTTTTTTAACCATTGTCATCTTACATGGTTAGTTTATGGCTCTTTTTGCTGAAGTAATGATCTATGTATTGAGTGATTTTAAACCATTGTTTGATTTGGTCTCTTTTTTCTGGTAGCCATGATCTATGCATTTAGTGACTTTTAAACCATTGTGTTAATACTTTTGTTCTTTTTGCTTTATTTTTCTCGCATCAATGATTTATGTATTGAGTGATTGTTGAACTACGTTGATATAACCTTTGTTTGTCAATGTCCCTTTTTTGTAGCCATTACCAATGTATTAAGTGATTTTTTATAACCATTATGTAGTTAAATCAACTTGTTATTGGGCTCTTTTTGTTGGTAGCCATGGTCTGTGTATCTTTTATTGTGTATACATTTTGCTGGTATTCATGTATTAAGTGAGTTTTGTGACATCTTGTTGTTACATTATTTTATTTCTGTTTCTTTTGCTGGCAGCAATGGTGTATGTTTTAGGTGATTTTTAAAATCCCTTTTGTTGTGAATTTTTGGATCTTTCTGTTGGTAGCTAAGATATTTGAAAGATGAAGTTATTTGGAACCACAATGTTGATACCCTAGTTTGTTTAGTGGTCATTGTGGGTCGTGCTGATCTTTGTATTAATTGTCTATAAATAAGGTGAATTGGAACTATTTTGTTGTTTTGGTAGTTGATGGGCTATGTATTAGTTGACTTTGAACCATATGGTTGCTACCTTAATTTGTACTTTAGGCGTTTTTGCTGGTAGCAATGATCTGTGTATTATGTGATTTTTGGACTTTTTTGTGTTCTATGTATTAAGGGGTGTTTGAACTATTTTGTTGTTACTTATTAAAGGTGTTTTTTGCTCTTTTTTTGTTGGCAGCAAATGGTGTATGTATTAAGTGACTTTTAAAAATCTTTTGTTTATTTATTTCCATGTTGGTAACATGTATGTATTGATTTAAAACCATTATTTTTATACTTTAGTTGTATAAGTTGCCTTTGATTGATTTTGTTTCATCTTAGTTTTTTAACTCTTTTTACTATGTATTAAGTGACGTTTTATTATGCCCCCCTTCGAAGAAGAGGGGTATATTGCTTTGCACAGGCATGTCGGTCGGTCGGTCGGTCGGTTGGTCGGTCGGTCGGTCGGTCGGTAGACCAAAGCTTGTCCGAGTGATAACTCAACAATTCCTAGACGTATGGTCATCAAACTTCACATGAAGGTTGGGCCTGACCAGTAGATGACCCCGGGGTCATCGGTTCAAAGGTCAAGGTCACAGTGACCTTTAATGGTAAAATAATTTTAAAGCTTGTCCGAGTGATAACTCAACAATGCCTGCACCCATGGCCCTCAAACTTGACATGGAGGTTGGGCCTGACCAGTAGATGACCCCTATTGTTTTTGGGAGTCATCAGGCCAAAGGTCAAGGTCACAGTGACCTTGAATGGTAAAAGGTTGTCCGAGTGATAACGTGACAATGCCTGCACCCATGGCCCTCAAACTTGACTTGGAGGTTGGGCCTGACCAGTAGCTGACCCCTATTGTTTTTTTGGGCTCAATGGGTCAAAGGTCAAGGTCACAGTGACCTTGAATGGTAAACGGTTGTTCGAGTGATAACTTAACAATGCCTGCACCCATGGCCCTCAAACTTGACTTGGAGGTTGGGCCTGACCAGTAGATGACCCCTATTGTTTTTGGGGGTCATTGGGCCAAAGGTCAAGGTCACAGTGACCTTGAATGGTAAAAGGTTGTCCGATTGATAACTCAACAATGCCTGCACCCATGGCCCTCAAACTTGACTTGGAGAATTGGCCTGACCAGGAGATGACCCCTATGGTTTTTGGGGGTCATCTGGCCAAAGGTCATGGTCACAGTGACCTGGAATGGCAAAATGTTGTCCGAGTGATAACTCGACAATGCCTGCACCCATGGCCCTCAAACTTGACTTGGAGGTTGGGCCTGGCCAGAAGATGGTCCCTATTGATTTAGGGGGTCATTGGGCCAAAGGTCAAAGGTCAAGGTCACAGTGACCTGGAATGGTAAAAGGTTATCCGAGTGATAACTTGACAATGGCTGCACCCATGGCCCTCAAACTTGATTTGGAGGTTGAGCCTGGCCAGAAGATTGTCCCTATTAATTTTAGGGGTCATTGGGCCAAAGGTCAAGGTCACAGTGACCTTGAATGATAAAAGGTTGTCCAAGTGATAACTCAACAATGCCTGCACCCATGGCCCTCAAACTTGACATGGAGGTTGGGCCTGACCAGTAGATGACCCCTATTGATTTTAGGGGTCAAAGGTCAAGAACACAGTGACCTTGAAAACAAACTCGACAATTCTTGGACCTATGGTCATCAAACTTGACATGAAGGTTGGACCTGCCAAGTAGATGACCCCTATCGACTTTGGGGGTCATCAGGCCAAGGTCAATGTCACAGTAACCTTTAATGCAAAAAAAGTTAACAAATCTTCCCCCAATGATATCTCGACAATGCCTGAACCTATGATCATTAAACTTGACATGGATGTTAAGCCTGACCAGTAGATCACCCTTATTGATTTTAGGATTCATAGAGCCAAAGGTCATGGTCACAGTGATCTTGAATGGTAAAAGGTTGTCCGAGTGATAACTCAACAATGCCTGAACCCATGGCCTTCAAACTTGACTTGGAGTTGCATCTGACTTGTAGATGACCCCTTATGATTTAAGGGGTCATCGGGTCAAAGGTCAAGGTCACAGTGACCTTGAACGAAAAAAACTTGTCTGTGTGATAACTTGACAATGCCTGCACCCATGGCCCTCAAACTTGACATTTAGGTTTCTGGTGACCAGCTAATGACTCTGGATTTTGAGTTCATAGAGTCAAAGGTCATGACGGTCATAACACACTTTATCCTCACACTTTAATGGTCATAATCTTAAAACAGCAACAAATCAGCTGTCATTTCGGTCCATGCATATTTCATTCAATTGTCCATATAATCCTGACAACATGGCGCTCAGGGGGGGCATAATGTTTGACTAACATCTCTTGTTATATTGTTGTTTCATTAAAATATGCTCAATTTTGTTGGCCATGATCTATGTTATAAGTAGCTTTGAACCATTTTTGTGATACCTGAGGTTGTTAAGGCTCTTTGCTCTGCAACCATGATCAATGTATTAAGTGATTTTGAACCATCTTTTTGTTAGCTTTGCTATTGCTGACAACTGTTGAGCTTCATGTATTATCAATGTCTAAAGTGAGTTTTCATCTTTTTTCTGTTTACCTGCTTAATTTATGTTTCTTTTTCTTCGCATTCTTAATGCATTTATAAAGTGCTTTTTAAAACCATTATGTTGCTTGATATCTGAAGATTGTTTTTTTGCTATTTGTTGGTAGTCATTGTCTATTTATTAACTGATGTTAAACCATATTGTATTTGCCTAAATTTGCTTTATTTAATATTTCTGGTAACCATGTTCTATGTTAAGCAACTTTGAAATATTTAAGTGTTGCTTTGTTTTGACCCTTTTTGCTTGCATTTTGGTAAATGTTTTATGAGAATTTTGAACAATTTTGTTATTATTTTAGTTTGGATTTTGCTCTTTTTCCACATAGCCATGATTTATGTATTAAGTTATTTTGAATCATTTTGATGTTACCTTAGTTTTTTGGCTTGTTTCTATCGCCATATACTATGCATATAGATAATTTTGGATAGACTGGTTTTTAACTTAGTTTGCTTTTGGCTTTTGTTGATATACTAGTAATAAATGCTTTTTGACCATTTTCTTGTTACACTTGTTTCTGTTTGGCTCTTCTTGTTTGCAATAATGGTAACCATGATTCGTGTATTAAGTGAACCATTTTGTTGAAACCTGAGTTTGTTTTGGCTCTTTTGTTTGTAGCCATGATTCCTGTATTAAGTGGTTTTGAACCAGTTTGTGGTAACCTTAGTGTATTTTGGCTCTTTTGTTTGTAGCCATGATTCATGAATTTAGTGACTTTGAACCAGTTTGTTGTAACCTTAGTTTGTTTTGGCTCTTTTGTTTGTAGCCATGATTCATGTATTGAGTGTTTTTGAACCAGTTTGTTGTAACCTTAGTGTATTTTGGCTCTTTTGTTTGTAGCCATGATTCATGTATTGAGTGACTTTGAACCAGTTTGTTGTAGCCTTAGTTTATTTTGGCTCTTTTGTTTGTAGCCATGATTCATGTATTAAGTGTTTTGAACCAGTTTGTTGTAACCTTAGTGTATTTTCACTCTTTTGTTTGTAGCCATGATTCCTGTATTAAGTGGTTTTGAACCAGTTTGTTGTAACCTTAGTTTGTTTTGGCTCTTTTGTTTGTAGCCATGATTCATGTATTAAGTGTTTTGAACCAGTTTGTTGTAACCTTAGTTTATTTTGGCTCTTTTGTTTGTAGTCATGATTCCTGTATTAAGTGGTTTTGAACCAGTTTGTTGTAACCTTAGTTTATTTTGGCTCTTTTGTTTGTAGCCATGATTCATGTATTAAGTGTTTTGAACCAGTTTGTTGTAACCTTAGTTTATTTTGGCTCTTTTGTTTGTAGTCATGATTCCTGTATTAAGTGGTTTTGAACCAGTTTGTTGTAACCTTAGTTTATTTTGGCTCTTTTGTTTGTAGCCATGATTCATGTATTAAGTGTTTTTGAACCAGTTTGTTGTAACCTTAGTGTATTTTGGGTCTTTTGTTTGTAGTCATGATTCATGAATTTAGAGACTTTGAACCAGTTTGTTGTAACCTTAGTTTGTTTTGGCTCTTTTGTTTGTAGCCATGAGTCATGTATTAAGTGACTTTGAACCAGTTTGTTGTTATCTTTGTTTGTTTTGATTCGTTTGTTTGTAGCCATGATTCATTTATTAAGTGAGTTTGAACCAGTTAGTTGTAACCTTAGTTTGTTTTGGCTCTTTTTTGTAGCCATGATTTATGCATTTAGTGACTTTGAAACAGTTTGTTGTTATCTTTGTTTGTTTTGGCTCTTTTGTTTGCAGCCATGATTCATGTACTAAGTGACTTTGAACCATTTTGTTGTAACCTTAGTTTGTTTTGACTCTTTTGTTTGTAGCCATGATTCATGTATTAAGTGGTTTTGAACCAGTTTGATGTAACCTTAATGTATTTTGGCTCTTTTGTTTGTAGCCATGATTCATGTATAAAAAGACTTTGAAACAGTTTGTTGTTATCTTTGTTTGTTTTGGCTCTTTTGTTTGTAGCCATGATTCATTTATTAAGTGACTTTGAACCAGTTAGTTGTAACCTTAGTTTGTTTTGGCTCTTTTTTGTAGCCATGATTTATGCATTTAGTGACTTTGAAACAGTTTGTTGTTATCTTTGTTTTGATTCATTTGTTTGTAGCCACGATTCATGTATTAAGTGACTTTGAACCAGTTAGTTGTAACCTTAGTTTGTTTTGGCTCGTTTTTTGTAGCCATGATTTATGCATTTAGTGACTTTGAAACAGTTTGTTGTTATCTTTGTTTGTGTTGGCTCTTTTGTTTGTAGCCATGATTCATGTATTAAGTGACTTTGAACCAATTTGTTGTTACCTTAGATTTTTTGGCTCTTTTGTTTGTAGCCATGATTCATGTATTAAGTGGTTTTGAACCAGTTTGTTGTAACCTTAGTGTATTTTGGCTCTTTTGTTTGCAGCCATGATTCATGTGTTAAGTGGTTTTGAGCCAGTTTGTTGTAACCTTAGTTTATTTTGGCTTTTTTGTTTGCAGCCATGATTCATGTATTAAGTGGTTTTAAACCAGTTTGTTGTAACCTTAGTTTGTTTTGGCTCTTTTGTTTGTAGCCATGATTCATGTATTGAGTGTTTTGAACCAGTTTGTTGTAACCTTGGTGTATTTTGGCTCTTTTGTTTGTAGCCATGATTCATGTATTAAGTGGTTTTCAACCAGTTTGTTGTAACCTTAGTTTATTTTGGCTTTTTTGTTTGTAGCCATGATTCATGTATTGAGTGACTTTGAATCAGTTTGTTGTAACCTTAATTTATTATGGCTCTTGTTTGTAGCCATGATTCATATATTAAGATGGCTTTCAACCATTTTTTTGTTATGTTTGTTTGTTTTGGCCGTTTTTTTTGTAGCCATGATTCATGTTTTAAGTGACTTTGAATCAGATTGTTGTAACCTTAGTGTATTTTGGCTCTTTTGTTTGCAGCCATGAGTCATGTATTAAGTGTTTTGAACCAGTTTGTTGTAACCTTAGTGTATTTTGGCTCTTTTGTTTGCAGCCATGAGTCATGTATTAAGTGGTTTTGAACCAGTTTGTTGTAACCTTAGTGTATTTTGGCTCTTTTGTTTGTAGCCATGATTCATGTATTGAGTGTTTTGAACCAGTTTGTTGTTACCTTAGTTTATTTTGGCTCTTTTGTTTGTAGCCATGAGTCATGTATTAAGTGGTTTTGAACCAGTTTGTTGTAACCTTAGTGTATTTTGGCTCTTTTGTTTGCAGCCATGAGTCATGTATTAAGTGGTTTTGAACCAGTTTGTTGTTACCTTAGTTTATTTTGGCTCTTTTGTTTGCAGCCATGAGTCATGTATTAAGTGGTTTTAAACCAGTTTGTTGTTACCTTAGTTTATTTTGGCTCTTTTGTTTGTAGCCATGAGTCATGTATTAAGTGGTTTTGACCAGTTTGTTGTTACTTTAGTTTATTTTGGCTCTTTTGTTTGTAGCCATGAGTCATGTATTAAGTGGTTTTGACCAGTTTGTTGTTACCTTAGTTTATTTTGGCTCTTTTGTTTGTAGCCATGAGTCATGTATTAAGTGGTTTTGACCAGTTTGTTGTTACTTTAGTTTATTTTGGCTCTTTTGTTTGCAGCCATGAGTCATGTATTAAGTGGTTTTGACCAGTTTGTTGTTATCTTTATTTGTTTTGGTTCTTTTGTTTGACGCCATGATTCATGTATTAAGTGGTTTTGACCAGTTTGTTGTTACCTTAGTGTATTTTGGCTCTTTTGTTTGCAGCCATGAGTCATGTATTAAGTGGTTTTGAACCAGTTTGTTGTTACCTTAGTTTGTTTTGGCTCTTTTGTTTGTAGCCATGAATTATGTATTAAGTGGTTTTGACCAGTTTGTTGTTATCTTTATTTGTTTTGGTTCTTTTGTTTGACGCCATGATTCGTGTATTAAGATGGCTTTCAACCAGTTTGTTGTTATCTTTATTTGTTTTGGTTCTTTTGTTTGTAGTCATGATTCGTGTATTAAGATGGCTTTCAACCAGTTTGTTGTTATCTTTATTTGTTTTGGTTCTTTTGTTTGTAGCCATGATTCGTGTATTAAGATGGCTTTCAACCAGTTTGTTGTTATCTTTGTTTGTTTTGGCTCTTTTGTATGAAGCCTTGATTGGTGCATTAAATGACTGCTTTGGCTCTTATTGTTTGAATCCATGATTTGTTTCTTAAGTGGTTTGGAACCAGTTAGTTGTTACCTAAGTTTGTTTTGGCTCTTTGTGTTTGTAGCCATGATTTGTGTATTAAGTGTATTTGGACCAATTTGTTGTTACTTTTGTTTGTTTTTGTTATTACTTTAGTTTGATTTGGCTTTTTTTGTAGCCATGATTCTTGTATAAGTGACTTTGAACCATTTAGTTGTTACCATTTTTGGCTTTTTTGTTGTTAGCCATGATTTTATGTTTTAAGTGACTTTGAACCATTTGATTGTTTCCTTAGTTTGTTTTGGCTAATTTTGTTGGTATCCTTGACACATGTATTAAGTGACTTTGAAACATTTTGTTGTTATCTTAGTCTGATTTGTATTTTGCTTGAAGCCATTGGATATGTGTAAGGTGATTCATTTTACCAGTTTATTGTTACCAAAGTTTGTATTTTACTCTTTGCTTGCATCCATGGTCTATGTACTGAATATTTTTAAACCAATGTTTTCTGACTTTTGTTTGTGTTTCGCTGTTTTGCTCACAGCCATGGTTTATGTATTAAGTTATTTTGTTTGTTATACTAGTTTTTGTTTTTATTTTGTGTTTGTCTGTTTTTTCTTGTAGTCATACCTTGGTTTATTTTTTTCTCTTCTTGTTTCCATCAGTGTTAAATGTATTAAGCAACCTTTAACCATTTTGTTGTTACTTTCAGTTTTAAGTTTTTGGGGGAACTTGTTTTTAGAATGTACGAAATGTGTTTATGAGCTTGAACTATTTTGCTGTTACCCTAGTTCGGTTTTTGCCCTTCTTGTTTGTAGTCCTGGCCTTTGTATTAGGTGAGTTTGAACCATTTTAAGGTCCTTTACCCCATATTCAAGCATTTTGTTAATCCTAAGTGCAATGTTGTTGTTTTTTAAGCAATTCTCTATTTTTATTTCAACAAAAAACACTAAAACTCAGTCTTTTCTTATATAAACACAGACTCCCATGGTGTCCTTAACTCTATTCTTCAAGATATATCTGCATACATCATCCATGTCTGCATATAATACATCACTCTCTCCTTCAAGATATATCTTGAGTTATCATCTTTGTCTGCATGTTACACATACCTCTGTCCTTTACTATATTATAAGCTACAGGCACTTATGTCTGTCGACAAGACCATCAAAACACTCTGTTCATCAAGATTAAACCACAGGCACCAACAGGCAAACTCTGTCCATCTAGTTATAAACACAGGTACCCATGTCTGCCTATAAACTTTAACTGTAGACATCCATTTCTGCCAACAAGAATGCTGAATACTCTGGCCTTCAAGATAAAACCCTAGACAACCTGTTTCTTAAGACTCACAGCAATTTACTTTTTTCCAGATATAACCATAGGCACCCAATTGTTGCTGTCATTTTATATATATAACAACAAACATTTTTATACCCCCCAAAACAAAGTTTGGGGGGGGGGGGGGTATACTGGAATCGGGTTGTCCGTCTGTCCGTCTGTCCGTCCGTTTTTTTTTGTCCGGGATTCATCTTTGTCGTTATTCAACAAATCTTTTTCAAACTTTCAAATATTAATGACCATGATGTAAACCTGTGCCTCCGTGGATTTGGTCAGAGTCGCATGATCCTGAGTGGAGTTGTGGCCCCTTAATGAGTTAAATTGGGCAAAATTAGCTTTGTCCAGGATTCTTCTTTGAAGCTATTGAGCAAATCTTTTTCAAACTTTCAAATATTAATGGCCATGATGTAAACCTTTGCCTCCATGAATTTGGTGGGAGTCACATGATCCTGAGTGGAGTTGTGGCCCCTTAATGAGTTAAATTGGGTAAAATTAGTTTTGTTCGTCCTACTCCTTCGTCATTTTTGAATGAATCTTTTTCAAACTTTTAGCCATGGTGAGAACATTTGCCCCTGTGATTGTGGTTGGAATCACATGATCATGTCTCCAATTATGGCCCCTGAATAAGTTAAAATAGGCAAAAATTATACAGCTTTGTCTAGCCTAATCCTTGGTCATTTTTTCTCATTCTTTCTATAAATCTTTTTCAAACTTTCAGATGTCAATGACCATGATATGAACTGTTGAATATGTGATTTGGTGCACCTGTATTAATCAGAATGTTTGCATGGCCTTAAAAAGACCTTTAATTGATTTTGTCCTTAAAAAGACCATCAAAAGTCCTGAAGTTAGGTGCATACAGGCCTTAAATTCATAACTAAGGCCAGGGCAAACAACCTAGACAGGGAAGGGTTGGGGGGTATTCGTTAGCCTTTGGCTTACAGTTCTAGTTTTATCTGTCATTATATATTCACATGAACTTGATGCCCGCAAAGAGCATTTTTTCTTTCTTTCCCGAGACAATGGATGCACATTTAAACCAGTTTGCCCTCTTTTTTAGCAGATATAACCACAGAAATGCTATGTCTGCGAACATAAATTGACTTTGTCCTTCCTATAGCATACATCTGATGCCAGTCAACACCATTTTAGTGTGTTCTTCCAAATAAAACCACTTATATATCTGCCAAGAACAATTTTCTCTGTCCTTCGGGATGTAACCACATTCACATGGTGCCCACATCCAGCAATTTATATACGTTACCCTTCCTAATATAACCACAGGCACTCGGGTCTTTTTACTGTTATTTTTCTGTCCTTCCGGATATAACAGCAACCCATGCTTCTGTCAACAACAATTTACTCTATAGCATATAAAACCAGGCACGTGATGCACACCAAAGAAGTTTTAAATGGCTTTCCCTATAAAACCACAGACATGCTAACCTTCAGCAATTTATTCTGTCCTTAAAGATTTTACCACAAGCTCCTGGGCCCATGATAATGAACAGTCTCAAGTTTGACTCAGACAAGCAGATTTATGAAGGAGCAAACGATAATCTTTGTCCCATTTCTTTTACAAAAGAATGTGTTAATGATAGTAAAATATTCAAGTAGTTATATAATTCAGCAACATTCACCATCAATGCTTTGTGAGAAGGAAATTTAAAATGATTTTTTTACCTTTAATAATTGCAAAGAATGCATATGTATCATTCTGCTGGGTTAAAAAATGACAAAAGGTTAAGAGAAGTCATTTGATTATTTATACATATGAGACATAATGGGACTGTAAGCATTATACTTCTAACTCATTATTGTGTTGTGTATTTTATGGATTTCATATAATGTGAAAGAATAGTTCGTAAAACATTTAAGCCGTTTTAAACCTAAACTATCAGTCTGATGTTATCAATAATTGAGCTGTTTGTTTCATATTTTCATGTCCTTTCAACACATGAGGACCCATACCAGTCAGTTTCCAGTTTTCTACATCATTTCTTGAAGAAGACAGAAACCAGCTGCCAATGAATGTCTACATAGATCAGAAGCTAGCATCTGCACATCTACATAGACATTCAAATTATCCCCTACATCTCTACATAGACCAGCATCCAGAAACTAGTTGTCTCCTACATCTCTATATAGACCAGCATTTAGAACCCAGCTGTCTCCTACATCTCTTCATAGACAGCATCCAGAACCCAGTTGTCCCCTACATCTCGATATGGACCAGCTTAGAAACCAGCTGTCTCCTACATCTCTTCATAGACAGCATCCAAAACCCAGTTGTCCCCTACATCTCTATATAGACCAGCATTTAGAAACCAGCTGTCTCCTACATCTCTTCATAGACAGCATCCAAAACCCACTTGTCCCCTACATCTCTATATAGACCAGCATTTAGAAACCAGCTGTCTCCTACATCTCTTCATAGACAGCATCCAAAACCCAGTTGTCCCCTACATCTCTATATAGACTAACATTTAGAAACCAGCTGTCCCCTTCATCTCTTCATAGACCAGCATCCAGAACCAAGTTGTCCCCTACATCTCTTCATAGACCAGCATTTATAACCCAGCTGTCTCCACATCTCTATATAGACTGGGATTTAGAACCCATTTGTCCTTTACATCTCGATATGGACCAGCATTTCGAACCAAGTTGTCCCCTACATCTCTTCATAGTCCAGCATTTAGAACCCAGTTGTCCCAAACATCTCTATATAGACTGGCATTTTGAACCCATTTGTTCTTTACATCTCTATATAGACCAGCATTTTTGAACCAACATGTCCCCAACATCTCTTCATAGACCAGCATTTCGAATCCAGTTGCCCCATTCATTTCTTTATAGACCAACATTTTGAGTTCCGTTGTCCCATTTATTTCTATATAGACCAACATTTAGAACCCAGTGGACTACATCTCTGCAAAGACCAGCACTTTGGACCCAGTTATCTCCTACATCTGTAGAAAAACCAGCATTTAGAACCAAGTTGTCCCTCAGATCGCTATATATAGAACAGCATTTTAAACCCAGTTGGCCCCTACATCTCTATAAGCATTTAGAACCCAGTTTTCTCATACATCTCTATATTGACTGGCATTTATATCCTATTTGTCCGATACATCTCCACCTAGACTAGCAATTATATCCAACTTGTTTTCCTTATCCCTGATAGGCCAGAATTTGGAACCTAGTTGTCTCCTTCATCTCTACATAGATCAGCAATTAAAGCCGAGCTGTCTTCATCATATCTACTTTTGCATATACACACATCGAGGACCCAAATGTGCCAAACGTGTCTATAAAGACAACATACACATATATACATAGAACACAGATGTGTCTTCTCTACAAGGAAGCCAAAATTTAATGTTTACATCTGTTCAATAATCTGCAACCAACATTATGTTTTCCGAATTCCCTTCTAATGCAAGCAGCTAGGTCCAAATTGATTTCCACATTTCTGAACAGGCCTGCCTCCATGACTCAGTTGATATCTACATATCAAGATCGATATAGACAAGGATTCAGAACTCAATTATGCTTCACATGTCTAATTAAGCTATGCATTCTTGACCTAGATTTCTCTGATACTCTACATCTAGATACAGGCAATCATCAAGAACCCAGTCGTCTCAGATAATTTTCCAGAACCCACAACCAACCCAGAACCAATATACCTCTTTATAGGCCAACAGTCTCTGATTGTCCGCTACAATTCTACTCACACCAGTTGTTAGCCACCAATTATCGCTTCAAAATATTTTTACAGTAAATCAACCCTAGTTTTATCTTTTCACATAACAATTTTTAACCTTCAGAAAGGTGTTTGGTTTCCTATGACTGATATAGACCATCGTATAGACACTAATTGTCCTATCATCTAGACTTTCAAAAAAAAATCAGAATCCCTTTTCCCTTTATATCTATCCAGCTAACATGATCAAGTCGCCCTAAACATGTGAACATAAAGCAATAGTTTGCAGACTGACACCTTATGTCCACTCCATCTCAACATAAAAATGTTGACTGAATCTGAGTATCCCCTTGATCTTTACATGAATTTTCAGACAAACACTAGATGTCCCAACATAAAACTGCTGACTGACACTAATCCCCAAATGTATACATACAATGCAGACTGACACTAAGTGTCTCATCCCACCTCAATATTGAACTGCACACTGGCATTATATGACCAAACAATCTCTGTATATAACTGCAGACGTATACTTCCTATCCCTTCCATGTCTGCATAGAACTAGAGTATAACACTATATGTCTTTTTCGTCTCTACATAAAACTGCAAACAAACACAAGGTGTTCCAACAGCCTCTATCAATAACAACAGACTAACACCAGGTGTCCCCTCAATCTCTAAATGCTGACTGACACTAGTTGTCCACTCCATCCCTGCATAAAATAGCAACAAGACACTAGTTGTCTACTCCATCTCTACATAGAATAGCGACAAGACACTAGTTGTCAAATCCATCTCTACATATAACTGCAGCAAGACACTAGTTGTCCACTCCATCTTTAAATAGAACTGTAGCAAGACACTAGTTGCCCACTCCATCTCTACATAGAACTGCAGCAATACACTAGTTGTCTACTCCATCTCTACATAGAACTGCAACAAGACACTAGTTGTCCACACCATCTCTACATAGATCTGCAGCAAGACACTAGTTGTCCACTTCATCTCTACATAGAACTGCAGCAAGATACTAGTTGTCCACTCCATCTCTACATAGAACTACACCCAGACACTTGTTGTCCGCTCAATCTCTACATAGAACTACAGCAAGACACTAGTCTTTCTCTCCATCTCTACATAGAACTACAGTCAGACACTGTTGTCCACTCCATCTCTACATACAACTGCAGCCAGACTAGTTGTCCACTCCATCTCTACATAGAACTAGAGTATGACACTAGTTGTCCACTCCATCTCTACATAGAACTACAGTCGTCACTAGTTGTCCACTCCATCTCTAAATACAACTGAAGCCAGACACTAGTTGTCCACTCTATCTCTACATAGAACTGCAGCAAGACACTAGTTGTCCACTCCATCTCTACATAGAAATACAGATGTCACTTGTTGTCCACTCCATATCTACATAGAACTACAGCCAGACACTAGTTCTCAACTCCATCTCTATATTGAACTACCGCCAGACACTAGTTGTCCACTTCATCTCTACATAGAACTACAGCCAAATACTAGTTGTCCACTCTATCTCTACATAGAACTACAGCCAAACACTAGTTGTCTACTCCTTCTCTAAATAGAACTGCAGCAAGACACTAGTTGTCTACTCCATCTCTTCATAGATCTGCCGCAAGACACTAGTTGTCCACTTCATCTCTACATATATCTGCAGCAAGATACTAGTTGTTCACTCCATCTCTACATAGAACTACAGCAAGACACTAGTTGTCCACTCCATCTCTACATAGAACTGCAGCCAGACACTTGTTGTCCACTCCATCTCTACATAGAACTACAGCAAGACACTAGTTGTCCACTCCATCTCCACATAAAACTACAGCAAGACACTAGTTGTCCACTTCATCTCTACATAGGACTGCAGCCAGACACTAGTTGTCCACTCCATCTCTTCATAGAACTACAGCCAGACACTAGATGTCCATTCCATCTTTACATATAACTACAGCCAGACACTTGTTGTCCACTCCATCTCTACATAGAACTACAGCCAGACACTAGTTGTCCACTCCATCTCTACATAGAACTACAATCAAACACTAGTCTTTCACTTCATCTCTTCATAGAACTACAGCCAGACACTTGTTGTCCACTCCATCTCTACATAGAACTACAGTCGGACACTAGTTGTCCACTCAATCTCTACATAGATCTGCAGCCAGACACTTGTTGTCCACTCCATCTCTACATATATCTGCAGCCAGACAGTGGTTGTCCACTCATTCTCTATATTGAACTACAGCCAGACACTAGTTGTCCACTCCATCACTACATAGAACTACAGCCAGACACTAGTCTTTCACTCCATCTCTACATAGAACTACAGCCAGACACTAGTTGTTCACTCCATCTCTACATAGAACTACAGCCAGACACTAGTCTTTCACTCCATCTCTACATAGGACTACAGTCAGACACTAGTCTTTCACTCCATCCCTACATAGAACTGCAGCCAGACACTAGTTGTCCACTCCATCTCTACATAGAGCTACAGTAAGACACTAGTTGTCCACTCCATCTCTACATAGAGCTACAGCCAGACACTAGTTGTTCACTCTATCTCTACATAGAACTACACCCAGACACTTGTTGTCCGCTCCATCTCTACATAGAACTACAGCAAGACACTAGTCTTTCTCTCCATCTCTACATAGAACTACAGTCAGACACTAGTTGTCCACTCCATCTCTACATACAACTGCAGCCAGACACTAGTTCTCCACTCCATCTCTACATAGAACTAGAGTATGACACTAGTTGTCCACTCCATCTCTACATAGAACTACAGTCGTCACTAGTTGTCCACTCCATCTCTAAATACAACTGCAGCCAGACACTAGTTGTCCACTCTATCTCTACACAGAACTGCAGCAAGACACTAGTTGTCCACTCCATCTCTACATAGAACTACAGTCGTCACTTGTTGTCCACTCCATATCTACATAGAACTACAGCCAGACACTAGTTCTCAACTCCATCTCTATATTGAACTACCGCCAGACACTAGTTGTCCACTTCATCTCTACATAGAACTACAGCAAGATACTAGTTGTCCACTCTATCTCTACATAGAACTACAGCCAGACACTAGTTGTCTACTCCATCTCTAAATAGAACTGCAGCAAGACACTAGTTGTCTACTCCATCTCTTCATAGATCTGCCGCAAGACACTAGTTGTCCACTCCATCTCTACATAGATCTGCAGCAAGATACTAGTTGTCCATTCATCTCTACATAGAACTGCAGCAAGATACTAGTTGTCCACTCCATCTCTACATCGAACTACAGCCAGACACTAGATGTCTTCTCCGTCTCTACATAGAACTGCAGCAAGACACTAGTTGTCCACCCCATCTCTACATAGAACTGCAGCCAGACACTTGTTGTCCACTCCATCTCTACATAGAACTACAGCAAGACACTAGTTGTCCACTCCATCTCTACATAGAACTACAGCAAGACACTAGTTGTCCACTCCATCTCTACATAGAACTGCAGCCAGACACTAGTTGTCCACTCCATCTCTACATAGAACTACAGCAAGACACTAGTTGTCCACTCAATCTCTACATATAACTGCAGCAAGACACTAGATGTCCACTCCATCTCTACATAAAACTACAGCAAGACACTAGTTGTCCACTCCATCTCTACATAGAACTACAGCCAGACACTAGTTGTCCACTCCATCTCTACATAGAACTTCAGCCAGACACTTGTTGTCCACTCCATCTCTACATAGAACTACAGCAAGACACTAGTTGTCCACTCCATCTCTACATAAAACTACAGCAAGACACTAGTTGTCCACTTCATCTCTACATAGGACTGCAGCCAGACACTAGTAGTCCACTCCATCTCTACATAGAATTACAGCCAGACACTAGTTGTCCACTACATCTCAACATTGAACTACAGCCAGACACTAGTTCTCAACTCCATCTCTATATTGAACTACTGCTAGACACTAGTTGTCCACTTTATCTCTACATAGAACTACAGCCAGATACTAATTGTCCACTCCATCTGTACATAGAACTACAGCCAGACACAAGTTGTCTACTCCATCTCTACATAGAACTGCAGCAAGACACTAGTTGTCTACTCCATCTCTTCATAGATCTGCAGCAAGACACTAGTTGTCCACTCCATCTCTACATAGATCAGCAGCAAGATACTAATTGTCCACTTCATCTCTACATAGAACTGCAGCAAGACACTAGTTGTCCACTTCATCTCTACATAGAACTGCAGCAAGACACTAGTTGTCCACTTCATCTCTACATAGATCTGCAGCAAGACACTAGTTGTCCACTTCATCTCTACATAGAACTGCAGCAAGATACTAGTTGTCCACTCCATCTCTACATAGAACTACAGCCAGACACTAGTTGTCTACTCCATCTCTACATAGAACTGCAGCAATACACTAGTTGTCTACTCCATATCTTCATAGATCTGCAGCAAAACACTAGTTGTCCACTCCATCTCTACATAGATCTGCAGCAAGATACTAGTTGTCCACTCCATCTCTACATAGAACTACAGCAATACACTAGTTGTCCACTCCATCTCTACATAGAACTGCAGCCAGACACTTGTTGTCCACTCCATTTCTACATAGAACTACAGCAAGACACTAGTTGTCCACTCCATCTCTACATAGAACTGCAGCAAGACACTAGTTGTCCACTCCATCTCTACATAGAACTGCAGCAAGACACTAGTTGTCCACTCCATCTCTACATAGAACTGCAGCCAGACACTAGTTGTCAACTCCATCTCTACATAAAACTACTACAAGACACTAGTTGTCCACTTCATCTCTACATAGAACTGCAGCCAGACACTTGATGTCCACTCCATCTCTACATAGAACTACAGCCAGACACTAGTTGTCCAATCCATCTCAACATTGAACTACAGCCAGACACTAGTTGTCCACTCCATCTCTACATAGAAATACAGCAAGACACTAGTTGTCCACTCCATCTCTACATAGAATTGCAGCCTGACTCTAGTTGTCCACTCCATCTCAACATAGAACTACAGCAAGACATTTTTGTCCACTCAATCTCTACATAGAATTGCAGCCTGACTCTAGTTGTCCACTCCATCTCAACATAGAACTACAGCAAGACACTTGTTGTCCACTCCATGTCTACAAAGAACTGCAGCCAGACACTTGTTGTCCACTCCATCTCTACATAGAACTACAGCCAGACACTAGTTGTCCACTCAATCTCTACATAGAACTACAGCAAGACACTAGTTGTCCACTCCATCTCTACATAGAACTACAGCCAGACACTAGTCTCTTACTCCATCTCTACATAGAACTGCAGCCAGGTACTAGTTGTCCACGCCATCTCTATATAGAACTACAGCCAGACACTAGTTGTCCATTCCATCTCTACATAGAACTGCAGCCAGACACTAGTTGTACACGTCATCTCTACATTGAACTACAGCCAGACACTAGTTGTCCACTCCTTCTCTACATAGAACTACAGTCAGACACTAGTCTTTCACTCCATCTCTACATAGATCTGCAGCCAGACACTTGTTTTCCACTCCATCTCTACATTGAACTACAACCAGACACTAGTTGTCCACTTCATCTCTACATAGAACTGCAGCAAGGCAGTAGTTATCCACTCCATCTCAACATAGAACTGCAGCTTGACACTAGTCTTTCACTCCATCTCCACATAGAACTACAACCAGACACAGCTGTCCACCCAATCTCTACATAGGACTGCAGCTTGACACTAGTCTTTCACTCCATCTCTACATAGAACTGCAGCAAGACACTAGTGATCCACTTCATCTCAACATAGAAATGCAGCTTGATGTTAGTCTTTAACTCCATCTCTACATAGAACTACAAACAGACACTAGTTGTCCACTCCATATCTACATTGAACTACAGCAAGACACTAGTTGTCCACCCCATCTCTACATAGAACTACAGCCAGACACTAGCCTTTCACTCCATCTCTACATAGAACTACAGCCATTACACTTATTGTCCACTCCATATCTACATTGAAATACAGCAAGACACTAATCTTTCACTACATCTCTACATAGAACTACAGCCAGACACTAGTCTTTTACTCCATCACTACATAGAACTACAGTCAGACACTAGTTGTCCACTCCATCTCTTCATAGAACTACAGCCAGACACTAGATGTCCATTCCATCTCTACATAGAACTACAGCTAGACACTTGTTGTCCACTCCATCTCTACATAGAACTACAGCCAGACACTAGTTGTCCACTCCATCTCTACATAGAACTACAGTCAAACACTAGTCTTTCACTTCATCTCTTCATAGAACTACAGCCAGACACTTGTTGTCCACTCCATCTCTACATAGAACTACAGTCAGACACTAGTTGTCCACTCAATCTCTACATAGATCTGCAGCCAGACACTTGTTGTCCACTCCATCTCTACATATATCTGCAGCCAGACAGTGGTTGTCCACTCCATCTCTACATAGAACTACAGCAAGACACTAGTTGTCCACTCCATCTCTACATAGAACTACAGCCAGACACTAGTCTTTCACTCCTTCTCTACATAGAACTACAGCCAGACACTAGTCTTTCACTCCATCTCTACATAGAACTACAATTAGACACTAGTTGTCCACTCCATCTCTACATACAACTGCAGCCAGATACTAGTTGTCCACTCCATCTCTACATAGAACTACACCCAGACACTTGTTGTCCGCTCCATCTCTACATAGAACTACAGCAAGACACTATTCTTTCTCTCCATCTCTACATAGAACTACAGTCAGACACTAGTTGTCCACTCCATCTCTACATACAACTGCTGCCAGACTAGTTGTCCACTCCATCTCTACATAGAACTAGAGTATGACACTAGTTGTCCACTCCATCTCTACATAGAACTACAGTGGTCACTAGTTGTCCACTCCATCTCTAAATACAACTGAAGCCAGACACTAGTTGTCCTCTCTATCTCTACATAGAACTGCAGCAAGACACTAGTTGTCCACTCCATCTCTACATAGAACTACAGTTGTCACTTGTTGTCCACTCCATATCTACATAGAAGTATAGCCAGACACTAGTCTTTCACTCAATTCCTACATAGAACTGCAGCCAGACACTAGTTGTCCACTCCATCTCTACATAGAGCTACAGTAAGACACTAGTTGTCCACTCCATCTCTACATAGAGCTACAGCCAGACACTAGTTGTCCACTCTATCTCTACATAGAACTACAGCCAGACACTAGTTGTCTACTCCTTCTCTAAATAGAACTGCAGCAAGACACTAGTTGTCTACTCCATCTCTTCATAGATCTGCAGCAAGACACTAGTTGTCCACTCCATCTCTACATATATCTGAAGCAAGATACTAGTTGTTCACTCCATCTCTACATAGAACTACAGCAAGACACTAGTTGTCCACTCCATCTCCACATAGAACTGCAGCCAGACACTTGTTGTCCACTCCATCTCTACATAGAACTACAGTAAGACACTAGTTGTCCACTCCATCTCTACATAGAACTGCAGCCAGACACTAGTTGTCAACTCCATCTCTACATAAAACTACTACAAGACACTAGTTGTCCACTTCATCTCTACATAGAACTGCAGCCAGACACTAGATGTCCACTCCATCTCTACATAGAACTACAGCCAGACACTAGTTGTCCAATCCATCTCAACATTGAACTACAGCCAGACACTAGTTGTCCACTCCATCTCTACATAGAAATACAGCAAGACACTAGTTGTCCACTCCATCTCTACATAGAATTGCAGCCTGACTCTAGTTGTCCACTCCATCTCAACATAGAACTACAGCAAGACATTTTTGTCCACTCCATGTCTACATAGAATTGCAGCCTGACTCTAGTTGTCCACTCGATCTCAACATAGAACTACAGCAAGACACTTGTTGTCCACTCCATGTCTACAAAGAACTGCAGCCAGACACTTGTTGTCCACTCCATCTCTACATAGAACTACAGCCAGACACTAGTTGTCCACTCAATCTCTACATAGAACTACAGCAAGACACTAGTTGTCCACTCCATCTCTACATAGAACTACAGCCAGACACTAGTCTCTTACTCCATCTCTACATAGAACTGCAGCCAGGTACTAGTTGTCCACGCCATCTCTATATAGAACTACAGCCAGACACTAGTTGTCCATTCCATCTCTACATAGAACTGCAGCCAGACACTAGTTGTACACGTCATCTCTACATTGAACTACAGCCAGACACTAGTTGTCCACTCCTTCTCTACATAGAACTACAGTCAGACACTAGTCTTTCACTCCATCTCTACATAGATCTGCAGCCAGACACTTGTTTTCCACTCCATCTCTACATTGAACTACAGCCAGACACTAGTTGTCCACTTCATCTCTACATAGAACTGCAGCAAGGCAGTAGTTATCCACTCCATCTCAACATAGAACTGCAGCTTGACACTAGTCTTTCACTCCATCTCCACATAGAACTACAACCAGACACAGCTGTCCACCCAATCTCTACATAGGACTGCAGCTTGACACTAGTCTTTCACTCCATCTCTACATAGAACTGCAGCAAGACACTAGTGATCCACTTCATCTCAACATAGAAATGCAGCTTGATGTTAGTCTTTAACTCCATCTCTACATAGAACTACAAACAGACACTAGTTGTCCACTCCATATCTACATTGAACTACAGCAAGACACTAGTTGTCCACCCCATCTCTACATAGAACTACAGCCAGACACTAGCCTTTCACTCCATCTCTACATAGAACTACAGCCATTACACTTATTGTCCACTCCATATCTACATTGAAATACAGCAAGACACTAATCTTTCACTACATCTCTACATAGAACTACAGCCAGACACTAGTCTTTTACTCCATCACTACATAGAACTACAGTCAGACACTAGTTGTCCACTCCATCTCTTCATAGAACTACAGCCAGACACTAGATGTCCATTCCATCTCTACATAGAACTACAGCTAGACACTTGTTGTCCACTCCATCTCTACATAGAACTACAGCCAGACACTAGTTGTCCACTCCATCTCTACATAGAACTACAGTCAAACACTAGTCTTTCACTTCATCTCTTCATAGAACTACAGCCAGACACTTGTTGTCCACTCCATCTCTACATAGAACTACAGTCAGACACTAGTTGTCCACTCAATCTCTACATAGATCTGCAGCCAGACACTTGTTGTCCACTCCATCTCTACATATATCTGCAGCCAGACAGTGGTTGTCCACTCCATCTCTACATAGAACTACAGCAAGACACTAGTTGTCCACTCCATCTCTACATAGAACTACAGCCAGACACTAGTCTTTCACTCCTTCTCTACATAGAACTACAGCCAGACACTAGTCTTTCACTCCATCTCTACATAGAACTACAGTTAGACACTAGTTGTCCACTCCATCTCTACATACAACTGCAGCCAGATACTAGTTGTCCACTCCATCTCTACATAGAACTACACCCAGACACTTGTTGTCCGCTCCATCTCTACATAGAACTACAGCAAGACACTATTCTTTCTCTCCATCTCTACATAGAACTACAGTCAGACACTAGTTGTCCACTCCATCTCTACATACAACTGCTGCCAGACTAGTTGTCCACTCCATCTCTACATAGAACTAGAGTATGACACTAGTTGTCCACTCCATCTCTACATAGAACTACAGTGGTCACTAGTTGTCCACTCCATCTCTAAATACAACTGAAGCCAGACACTAGTTGTCCTCTCTATCTCTACATAGAACTGCAGCAAGACACTAGTTGTCCACTCCATCTCTACATAGAACTACAGTTGTCACTTGTTGTCCACTCCATATCTACATAGAAGTATAGCCAGACACTAGTCTTTCACTCAATTCCTACATAGAACTGCAGCCAGACACTAGTTGTCCACTCCATCTCTACATAGAGCTACAGTAAGACACTAGTTGTCCACTCCATCTCTACATAGAGCTACAGCCAGACACTAGTTGTCCACTCTATCTCTACATAGAACTACAGCCAGACACTAGTTGTCTACTCCTTCTCTAAATAGAACTGCAGCAAGACACTAGTTGTCTACTCCATCTCTTCATAGATCTGCCGCAAGACACTAGTTGTCCACTTCATCTCTACATATATCTGAAGCAAGATACTAGTTGTTCACTCCATCTCTACATAGAACTACAGCAAGACACTAGTTGTCCACTCCATCTCCACATAGAACTGCAGCCAGACACTTGTTGTCCACTCCATCTCTACATAGAACTACAGTAAGACACTAGTTGTCCACTCCATCTCTACATAAAACTACAGCCAGACACTAGTTGTCTACTCCATCTTTAAATAGAACTGCAGCAAGACAGTAGTTGTCTACTCCATCTCTTCATAGATCTGCCGCAAGACACTAGTTGTCCACTCCATCTCTACATAGATCTGCAGCAAGATACTAGTTGTTCACTCCATCTCTACATAGAACTACAGCAAGACACTAGTTGTCCACTCCATCTCTACATAAAACTGCAGCCAGACACTAGTTGTCCACTCCATCTCTACATAGATCTGCAGCAAGATACTAGTTGTTCACTCCATCTCTACATAGAACTACAGCAAGACACTAGTTGTCCACTCCATCTCTACATAAAACTGCAGCCAGACACTAGTTGTCCACTCCATCTCTACATAAAACTACAGCAAGACACTAGTTGTCCACTTCATCTCTACATAGGACTGCAGCCAGACACTAGTAGTCCACTCCATCTCTACAAAGAGTTACAGCCAGACACTAGTTGTCCACTCCATCTCAACATTGAACTACAGCCAGACACTAGTTCTCAACTCCATCTCTATATTGAACTACTGCTAGACACTAGTTGTCCACTTTATCTCTACATAGAACAACAGCCAGATACTAGTTGTCCACTCCATCCGTACATAGAACTACAGCCAGACACAAGTTGTCTACTCCATCTCTACATAGAACTGCAGCAATACACTAGTTGTCTACTCCATCTCTTCATAGATCTGCAGCAAGACACTAGTTGTCCACTCCATCTCTACATAGATCAGCAGCAAGATACTAATTGTCCACTTCATCTCTACATAGAACTACAGCAAGACACTAGTTGTCCAATCCATCTCTACATAGAACTGCAGCCAGACACTTGTTGTCCACTCCATCTCTACATAGAACTACAGCAAGACACTAGTTGTCCACTCCATCTCTACATAGAACTACAGCAAGACACTTGTTGTCCACTCCATCTCTACATAGAACAGCAGCAAGACACTTGTTGTCCACTCCATCTCTACATAGAACTGCAGCCATACACTAGTTGTCCACTCCATATCTACATAAAACTACAGCAAGACGCTAGTTGTCCACTTCATCTCTACATAGAACTGCAGCCAGACGCTAGTTGTCCACTCAATCTCTACATAGAATTACAGCCAGACACTAGTTGTCCACTCCATCTCTACATAGAACTACAGTCAAACACTAGTCTTTCACTTCATCTCTTCATAGAACTACAGCAAGACACTAGTTGTCCACTCCATCTCTTCATAGAACTACAGCCAGACACTAGATGTCCATTCCATCTTTACATATAAATACAGCCAGACACTTGTTGTCCACTCCATCTCTACATAGAACAGCAGCAAGACACTTGTTGTCCGCTCCATCTCTACATAGAACTGCAGCCATACACTAGTTGTCCACTCCATATCTACATAAAACTACAGCAAGACGCTAGTTGTCCACTTCATCTCTACATAGAACTACAGCCAGATACTAGTTGTCCACTCTATCTCTACATAGAACTACAGCCAGACACTAGTTGTCTACTCCATCTTTAAATAGAACTGCAGCAAGACACTAGTTGTCTACTCCATCTCTTCATAGATCTGCCGCAAGACACTAGTTGTCCACTCCATCTCTACATAGATCTGCAGCAATATACTAGTTGTTCACTCCATCTCTACATAGAACTACAGCAATACACTAGTTGTCCACTCCATCTCTACATAAAACTGCAGTCAGACACTAGTTGTCCACTCCATCTCTACATCGATCTGCAGCAAGATACTAGTTGTTCACTCCATCTCTACATAGAACTACAGCAAGACACTAGTTGTTCACTCCATCTCTACATAAAACTGCAGCCTGACACTAGTTGTCCACTCCATTTCTACATAAAACTACAGGAAGACACTAGTTGTCCACTTCATCTCTACATAGGACTGCAGCAAGACACTAGTAGTCCACTCCATCTCTACATAGAATTACAGCCAGACACTAGTTGTCCACTCCATCTCAACATTGAACTACAGCCAGACACTAGTTCTCAACTCCATCTCTTTATTGAACTACTGCTAGATACTAGTTGTCCACTTTATCTCTACATAGAACTACAGCCAGATACTAGTTGTCCACTCCATCTGTACATAGAACTACAGCCAGACACAAGTTGTCTACTCCATCTCTACATAGAACTGCAGCAAGACACTAGTTGTCTACTCCATCTCTTCATAGATCTGCAGCAAGACACTAGTCTTTCACTCCATCTCTACATAGAACAGCAGCAAGATACTAATTGTCCACTTCATCTCTACATAGAACTACAGCAAGACACTAGTTGTCCACTCCATCTCTACATAGAACTGCAGCCAGACACTTGTTGTCCACTCCATCTCTACATAGAACTACAGCAAGACACTAGTTGTCCACTCCATCTCTACATAGAACTACAGCAAGACACTTGTTGTCCACTCCATCTCTACATAGAACAGCAGCAAGACACTTGTTGTCCACTCCATCTCTACATAGAACTGCAGCCATACACTAGTTGTCCACTCCATATCTACATAAAACTACAGCAAGACGCTAGTTGTCCACTTCATCTCTACATAGAACTGCAGCCAGACGCTAGTTGTCCACTCTATCTCTACATAGAATTACAGCCAGACACTAGTTGTCCACTTCATCTCTACATAGAACTACAGCAAGACACTAGTTGTCCACTCCATCTCTTCATAGAACTACAGCCAGACACTAGATGTCCATTCCATCTTTACATATAACTACAGCCAGACACTTGTTGTCCACTCCATCTCTACATAGAACAACAGCAAGACACTTGTTGTCCACTCCATCTCTACATAGAACTGCAGCCATACACTAGTTGTCCACTCCATATCTACATTAAACTAAAGGAAGACGCTAGTTGTCTTCTTCATCTCTACATAGAACTGCAGCCAGACGCTAGTTGTCCACTCCATCTCTACATAGAATTACAGCCAGACACTAGTTGTCCACTCCATTTCTAGATAGAATTAAAGCCAGACACTAGTTGTCCACTCCATCTCTACATAGAAATAAAGCCAGACACTAGTCTTTTACTCCATCTCCACATAGAACTAAAGCAAGACACTAGTTGTCTTCTCCATCTCTACATAGAACTACAGCAAGACACTAGTTGTCCACTCCATCTCCACGTTGAACTACAGCAAGACACTAGTTGTCCACTCCATCTCTTCATAGAATTACAGCCAGACACTAGTCTCTCACTCCATCTCTATATAGATCTGCAGTCAGACACTAGTCTTTTACTCCATCTCCACATAGAACTACAGCCAGACACTAGTTGTCCATACCATCTCTACATAGAACTACAGCAAGACACTAGTTGTCTACTCCATCTCCACGTTGAACTACAGCAAGACACTAGTTGTCCACTCAATCTCTTCATAGAATTACAGTCAGACACTTGTCTCTCACTCAATTACTATATAGATCTGCAGTCAGACATTAGTCTTTTACTCCATCTCCACATAGAACTAAAGCAAGACACTAGTTGTCCACTCCATCTCTACATAGAACTACAGCAAGACACTAGTTGTCCACTCCATCTCCACGTAGAACTACAGCAAGACACTAATTGTCCACTCCATCACTATATAGATCTGCAGTCAGACACTAGTCTTTTACTCCATCTCCACATAGAACTAAAGCAAGACACTAGTTGTCCACTCCATCTCTACATAGAACTACAGCAAGACACTAGTTGTCCACTCCATCTCCACGTTGAACTACAGCAAGACACTAGTTGTCCACTCCATCTCTTCATAGAATTACAGCCAGACACTAGTCTCTCACTCCATCACTATATAGATCTGCAGTCAGACACTAGTCTTTTACTCCATCTCCACATAGAACTAAAGCAAGACACTAGTTGTCCACTCCATCTCTACATAGAACTACAGCAAGACACTAGTTGTCCACTCCATCTCCACGTAGAACTACAGCAAGACACTAATTGTCCACTCCATCACTATATAGATCTGCAGTCAGACACAAGTCTTTTACTCCATCTCCACATAGAACTACAGCAAGACACTAGTTGTCCACTCCATCTCAACATAGAACTACAGCAAGACACTTGTTGTCCACTCCATGTCTACAAAGAACTTCAGCATTACATTTGTTCTCCACTCCATCTCTACATAGAACTACAGCCAGACACTAGTTGTCCACTCAATCTCTACATAGAACTACCGCAAGACACTAGTTGTCCACTCCATCTCTACATAGAACTACAGCCAGACACAAGTTGTCCACTCCATCTCTACATAGAGCTGCAGCCAGGTACTAGTTATCCACTCCATCTCTATATAGAACTACAGCAAGACACTAGTTGTCCACTCCATCTCTACATAGAACTGCAGCCAGACATTAGTTGTCCACTCCATCTCTACATTGAACTACAGCCATACACTAGTTATCCACTCCTTCTCTACATAGAACTACAGTCAGACACGAGTCTTTCACTCCATCTCTACATAGATCTGCAGCCAGACACTTGTTTTCCACTCCATCTCTACATTGAACTACAGCCAGACACTAGTTGTCCACTTCATCTCTACATAGAACTGCAGCAAGGCAGTAATTATCCACTCCATCTTCACATAGAACTGCAGCTTGACACTAGTCTTTCACTCCATCTCCACATAGAACTACAACCAGACACAGCTGTCCACTCAATCTCTACATAGAACTGCAGCTTGACACTAGTCTTTCACTCCATCTCTACATAGAACTGCAGCAAGACACTAGTGATCCACTTCATCTCAACATAGAAATGCAGCTTGATGTTAGACTTTAACTCCATCTCTACATAGAACTACAAACAGACACTAGTTGTCCACTTCATATCTACATTGAACTACAGCAAGACACTTGTTGTCCACCCCATCTCTACATAGAACTACAGCAAGACACTAGTTGTCCACCCCATCTCTACATAGAACTACAGTCAGACACTAGTCTTTCACTCCATCTCTACATAGAACTACAGCCATACACATGTTGTCCACTCCATATCTACATTGAAATACAGCAAAACACTAATCTTTCACTACATCTCTACATAGAACTACAGCCAGACACTAGTCTTTTACTCCATCACTACATAGAACTATAGTCAGACACTAGTTGTCCAATCCACCTCTTCATTGAACTACAGCCAGACACTAGATGTCCATTCCATCTCTACATAGAACTAAAGCCAGACACTTGTTGTCCACTCCATCTCTACATAGAACTACAGTCAAACACTAGTCTTTCACTTCATATCTTCATAGAACTACAGCCAGACATTTGTTGTCCACTCCATCTCTACATAGAACTACAGTCAGACACTAGTTGTCCACTCAATCTCTACATAGATCTGCAGCCAGACACTTGTTGTCCACTCCATCTCTACATATATCTGCAGCCAGACACTAGTTGTCCACTCCATCTCTACATAGAGCTACAGCCAGTCACTAGTCTTTCACTTCATCTCTACATAGAACTACAGTCAGACACTAGTTGTCCACTCCATCTCTACATACAACTGCAGCCAGACACTAGTTGTCCACTCCATCTCTACATAGAACTACACCCAGACACTTGTTGTCCGCTCCATCGCTACATAGAACTACAGCAAGACACAAGTCTTTCTCTCCATCTCTACATAGAACTACAGTCAGACACTAGTTGTCCACTCCATCTCTACATACAACTGCAGCCAGACACTAGTTGTCCACTCCATCTTTACATAGAACTAGAGTATGACACTAGTTGTCCACTCCATCTCTACATACAACTGCAGCCAGACACTAGTTGGCCACTCCATCTTTACATAGAACTAGAGTATGACACTAGTTGTCCACTCCATCTCTACATAGAACTACAGTCGTCATCAGTTGTCCACTCCATCTCTAAATACAACTGCAGCCAGACACTAGTTGTCCACTCCATCTCTACACAGAACTGCAGCCAGACACTAGTTGTCCACTCCATCTCTACATAGAACTACAGTCGTCACGTGTTGTCCACTCTATATCTATATAGAACTACAGCCAGACACTAGTTGTCCATTTCATCTCTACATAGAACTACAGCCAGATACTAGTTGTCCACTCCATCTCTACATAGAACTACAGCCAGACACTAGTTGGCCATTCCACCTCTACATAGAACTCCAACCAGACACTAGTTTTCAACTCCATCTCTATATTGAACTAACGCTAGACGCTAGTTATCCAATCCATCTCTACATAGAACTACAGCCAGATACTATTTGTCCACTCCATCTCTATATTGAACTACCGCCAGACGCTAGTTGTCCACTCCATTGCTTCATAGAACTACAGCCAGACACTAGTTGTCCACTCCATCTCTACATAGAACTACAGTCGTCACTAGTTGTCAACTCCATCTCTACTTAGAACTACAGTCAGACACTAGTAAACCACTCCATCATTACATAGAACTACAGCCAGACACTAGTTGCCCACTGCATCTCTACATAGATCTGCAGCCAGACTCTTGTTGTCCATTCCATCTCTACATAGAACTAAATCCAGACACTAGTCATTCACTCTATAACTACATAGAACTACAGCCAGACACTAGTTGTCCACTCCATCTCTACATACAACTGCAGCCAGACACTAGTTGTCCACTCCATCTCTACATAGAACTACAGCCAGACACTAGTCTTTCACTCCATCTCTACATAGAACTACAGCCAGACACTTGTTGTCCACTCCATCTCTACATAGAACTGCAGCTAGACACTTGTTGTCCACTCCATCTCTACATTGAACTACAGCCAGACACTAGTTGTTCACTCCATCTTTACATTGAACTACAGCCAGACACTAGTTGTTCACTCCATCTCTACATTGAACTACAGCCAGACACTTGTTGTCCACTCCATCTCTACATTGAACTACAGTAAAACACTAGTAGTCCAATCCATCTCAACATAAAACTACAGTCAGACACTAGTCTTTGACTCCATCTCTACATAGAACTACAGCAAGCCACTTGTTGTCCACTCCATCTCTACATAGAACTGCAGCAAGACTCTAGTTGTCCACTCCATCTCTACATAGAACTGCAGCAAGACACTAGATGCCCACTCCATATCTACATAGAATTACAGCCAGACACTAGTTGTCCACTCCATCTCTACATAGAACTACAGCCAGATACTTGTTGTTCACTCATTCTCTTCATTGAACTACCGCAAGACACTACTTTTCCACTCCATCTCTACATAGAACTACAGCCAGACACAAGTTGTCCACTCCATCTCTACATAGAACTGCAGCAAGAAACTAGTTGTCCACTCCATCTCTACATAGAACTGCAGGCAGACACTTGTTGTCCACTCCATCTCTACATAGAACTGCAGCCAGACATTAGTTGTCCACTCCATCTCTACATAGAACTGCAGCCAGACACTAGTTGTCCACTCCATATCTTCATAGAACTACCGCAAGACACTAGTTGTCCACTCCATCTCAACATAGAACTGCATTAGTAGTTGTCCACTCCATGGCTGGATAGAATTGCAGCCAGACACTAGTGTTTCACTCCATTTCTACATAGAACTGCAGCCTTACACTAGTTTTCCACTCCTTCTTTACATAAAACTGCAGCCTAAAACTAGTTGTCCACTCCATCACTACATAGAACTGCAGCCAGACACTTGTTGCCACCCCACCTCAACATAGAACTCCAAGCAGAGACTAGTTCTCCTCTCCATCTTTACATAGAACTGCACCCAGACACTAGTTGGCCACTCCATCTCTACATAGAACTATAGCCTGACACTGATTGCCTCTCCATCTCTACATAGAACTGCAGCAAGACACTAGTTTTTCATTCCATTTCTACATTAAAACTGCAGCAAGACACTAGTTGTCTACTCCATCTCTACATAGAACTGCAGCCAGACACTACTTGTCTGCTTCATCTGTACATAAAATAGCAACAAAATACTTGTTGTCTACTCTATCTCTACATAGATTAGCAACAAGATACTAGTTGTCCTCATAATCTACACAGAACTACAGCCAGACACTAGTTTTCCACTCAATCTCTACATAGAATAACAACAAGATACTAGTTGTCCACTCCATCTCTACATAGAACTACAGCCAGACACCAGTTGTCCACTCCATCTCTACATAGAACTGCAGCAAGACTCTAGTTGTCCACCCAATCTCTACATAGAACTTAAGCCAGATACTAGTTGTCCACTCCATCTCTATATTGAACTACCCCCAGACGCTAGTTGTCCACTCCATCTCTACAAAGAACTACAGGCAGACACTAGTTGTCCACTCCATCTCTACATAGAACTAGAGTAAGACACTAGATGTCCACGCCATCACTACATTGACTTCAGCCAGACACTAGTTGTACACTCCATCTCTACATAGAACTGCAGACAGACGCTATTTATCCACTCCATCTCTACAAAGAACTTCAGCCAGACACTAGTTGTCCACTCCATCTCTACATAGAACTATAGCCTGACACTAGTCGTCCACTCCATCTCTACATAGAACTGCAGGAAGACACTAGTTGTCCACTCCATCTCAACACAGAACTGAAGCAAGACACTAGTTGTCCACTCCATCTCTACATAGAACTGCAGCCACACACTAGTTATCCACTCCACCTCTACCCAGAACTATAACCAGACACTAGTTTTCCACTACATTTCTACATTCAACTTCAGCAAGACACTAGTTGTCTACTCCATACTACATACAACTGCTGCAAGACACTAGTTGTCCACTCCATCTCTATATACAACTGCAGCAAGACTAGTTGTCCACTCCATCTCTACATGGAACTACAGCAAGTCACTAGTTGTCCATTTCATATCTACATAGCATAGCAGCCAGACACTAGTTGTCCACTCCATCTCTACATGATATGCAGCAAGACACTAGTTGTCCACTCTATCCCTACATAGAACTACAGCCAGACACTAGTTTTCCACTCCATTTCTACATAGAACTACAGCAAGACACTAGTTGTCCACTCTATCTCTACATAGAACTGCAGCAAGACACTAGTGGTCTACTCCATATCTACACAGAACTACAACCAGACACTTGTTGTCCACTCGATCTCTACAGAGAACTACAGCAAGACACTAGTTATCCACTCCATCTCTACATAGAACTACTGCCAGACACTAGTTGACCATTCCATCTCCACATAGAACTACAGCAAGATACTAGTTGTCAACTTAATCCCTACATTGAACTACAGCCAGACACTAGTTGTCCACTCCATCCCTACATAAACCTACAGCCAGACAATAGTTGTCCACTCCATCCCTACATAAACCTACAGCAAGACATTAGTTGTCAACTCCATCTCTACATAATCTACAGCAAGACACTAGTTGTCCACTCCATCTCTACATAGAACTACAGCAAGACACTAGTTGTCCACTCCATCCCTACATAGAACTACAGCCAGACACTAGTTGTCCACTCTATCTCTACATAGAACTACAGCAAGACACTAGTTGTCCACTCCATCCCTACATAGAACTACTGCCAGACACTAGTTTTCCACTCCATCCCTACATAGAACTACAGCCAGACACTAGTTGTCCACTCTATCTCTACATAGAACTACAGCAAGACACTAGTTGTCCACTTCATCTCTACATGATATGCAGCCAGGCACTAGTTGTCCACTCCATCTCTACATGATATGCATCCAGACACTAGTTGGCCACTCCATCTCTACATGATATGCAGTCAGACTCTAGTTGTCCACTCTATCTCTGCATATGACTGCAGCAATACACTAGTTGTCCACTCCATCTCTGCATACAGCTGCAGCAAGACACTAGTTATCCACCCCATCTCTACATTGACTTCAGCCAGACACTAGTTGTCCACTCCATCTTTACATATAATAGCAGTTAGACACTAGTTGTCCACTCCTTCTCTACATAGAACTGCAGCCACACACTAGTTATCCACTCCACCTCTACCTAGAACTATAACCAGTATAGTTTTCCACTCCATTTCTACATTCAACTTCAGCAAGACACTAGTTGTCCACTCCATCTATACATATAATAGCAGCAAGAGACTAGTTGTCCACTCCATCTCTGCATACATCTGCAGCAAGACACTAGTTATCCACCCAATCTCTATATACAATTGCAGCCTGACACTAGTTGTCTACTCCATCTCTACATACAACTACAGTCTAACACGAGTTGTCCACTCCATCTCTACATGGATCAACAGCCAGACACTAGTTGTCCACTCTATCTCTGCATAAAACTGCAGCAAGACACTAGTAATCCACCCCATCTCTACATTGACTTCAGCCAGACACTAGTTGTCCACTCCATCTATACGTATAATAGCAGCAAGACACTAGTTGTCCACTCCATCTGTACATAGATATACAGCCAGACACTAGTTGTCCATTCCATCTCTACATTGAACTTTAGCAAGACATTAGTTGTCCCCTTCATCTCAACACAGAACTGCAGCTAGACACTGGTTGTCCACTACATCTCTACATAGACCTGCAGCAAGACCCTAGTTGTCCACTCCATCTCTATTGAACTGCAGCAAGTCTCTAGTTGTCCACTCCATCTCTACATAGAACTGCAGCAAGACCCTAGTTGTCCACTACATCTCTAAATAGAGCTTCAGCCAGACACTAGTTGTCCACTCTATCTCTACATAGACCTGCAGCAAGACCCTAGTTGTCCACTCCATCCCTTAATTGAACTACAGCAAGTCTCTAGTTGCCCACTCCATCTCTACATAGAACAGCAGCTAGACCCTAGTTGTCCACACCATCTCTTTATTGAACTGCAGCCAGACACTAGTTGTCCACTCCATCTCTACATAGAACAGCAGCCAGACACTTGTTGTCCACTCCACCTCTACAACCAGACACTGGTTGTCCACTCCATCTCTACATAGAACTGCAGAAAGACACTAATTGTCCACTCCATTTATGCATATATCTACAGCTAGACACTAATTGTCCACTCATATATCTACAGTTAGACACTAGTTGTCCACTCCACCTCTACATAGAACTACAGCCAGACACTAGTTGTCCAGTCGATATCTACATAAGACTGCAGTCAGACACTAGTTGTCCACTCGATAGCTACATATAACTGCAGCAATACACTAGTTGTCCACTCCATCTCTTCATAGAACTGCAGCAAGACGCTAGTTGTCCACTCCATCTCTACATAGAACTGCAGCCAGACACTAGATGTCCACTCCATCTCTACATAGAGCTGCAGCAAGACACTAGTTGTCCACTCCATTTCTTCATAGAACTGCAGCTAGACACTAGTTGTCCCCTCCATCTCAACACAAAACTGCAGCTAGACACTAGTTGTCCACTTCATCTCTTCATAGAACTGCAGCCAGACACTAGTTGCCCAATCCATATATACATAGAACTACAGCCAGACACTAGTTGTCCACTACATCTCTTAATAGAACTTCAGCCAGACACTAGTTGTCTACTTCATCACTACATAGAACTGCAGCAAGACAATAGTTTTCCCTTTTATTTCAACATTGATTTGCATCCAGACACTAGTTGCCCACTTCATCTCTACAATGAACTGCAACAAGACATTAGTTGTCCACTCCATTTCTACTTCAGACAGACGCCAGTTGTCCTCTCCGTTTCTGTATATAACTGTAGTCTGACTTTCTTTTGAAAGAACAAAATTATCTTGAAATTAATTAAATGTTTGTAACATAGATTCAATAAGAAATGAATTAGAATTAATAAGTTCATATTCGATTATTGTACTTGTTCCGAAAGAGGGAAACAGTTCGTCACCTTTAGCGACCCTCTTTCGATAGGAACTACTTGGTATGCTTAAGTAGTAATTAAAACGGAAACAACAAAAGAACGCGATCACGAGTTTTTTTATATCGCGATTTGCTGTGGATATATTGGAACTGGGAGACCTTTTCGAATTCAAGTTATTTATCCCATCAAGTGTCCGGTATTTGAATATTTCGGAAGCTTTCAGGTCAGTATAAATTAGCGACTAATAAAAATCAAAATATATAACTTTTTAAAGAGTTGACAGGTTAAATGAAATAATCCCTTAATTTTCAGTAGTTTCGATGGACTGTGTTTATTTTATTTAGACGATAATTGCATTATTTTTATTGGGTTATTGCACAGGATGACCCTTTCATGTGTTGTTTCCTTTATGTTCCGACCATTTGTATGTATAAAAGAATTCATGGTGGCATGTTACACACCATAAATGTTGATAGCATAAATGGTATTTTTGTAAGAGTGAATTTTACCGCATGTTAAAATTATTTGCTTGAAATATTTGTTCATAACATATATTTAGGAACACGTTTGGAATTGAAAAAAAAAGGCTAAATATGTTAGTTTTGAATTTCGCTTTTTGACGAAGTGAAAATGCAATTCCTACATCCGTATGCAAACAATTCTTTGTATCGAAAGCCGGGCCCCAGGACGATTGTATTAAACAAACAGATGATGAACCGTGTTAAGAACATATTTGTCACGTTGTGTGCGCATCTTGCCCAGTTATTTGAAGAGAAATGACACGAAACGCAAACGCCAAAAAAGGAATATTTCTAACATATGATGTGTATGACATCAAGTTTTGGGAAAGGTAAGTTTTTGTTTTTATTGCGGCCATATTTGCCACCCTTAAACTAAATAAATGGAAATGTTGCTGGTCATTTCAATGTCTAAATAACCAGATACAAAATTATTTGCTTTGACAATATACTGATAATGGTAGGCAAAAGGTCGGTTCAACTGTTTAAAATGTAGGAAGTCGAAATCGATATGCTGTAAATGTATTTTTATTTTTTATAGGGAGGGGGGGGGGGGTCGATATAGACGATTATATATGAAAGGCTTGTTTGAATTTCATGTGTATGACATGTTTTTTGGGAAAAAAAATGTTAAGAAGTTAATTCGTTTGAGTTTTTGATTGTTTGCCATAAATGGCATTGAAACAAGAAAATTTCAACAAGCATCAAAATACTGCAAAAAAAGATGGATCGGTGACCATATTCGCCACCATTAATTTGAACTGCATAAATGGAATTAGCTGTTGGATCATTTGACATAGAACGGTTTTAATAGCTATAATTTGCTTTGAAATGTTATTATGGTTGACAGAAGGTCGATTTTAACCCAATATAAAATGTTGTATTTTTTTTATATATATTATTTATGTGTTTTCTTTGTGGTTTGGGGAGGGGCAGTCGGGGGAGATTTCCGATATAGACACTTAAATATAATAGCAGGTAAAACGTTAAGCCCAAAACAAAATAATTTACAAAAAATGCTTTACTATTTTTTAGATTTATTTGTCACGCTGTGAAGAGTGGTTTTGTGACAAATAACAGTAAACGCTTAACTGGTGTTTTAAACGAACGAATTGTATCGTCATCTTGGAAAAGGTTGGAACAGCACTGATGTATACCTGTACTGGCTTTGGGATGGGAAAAATTTCGTCATCATACTGTAAAGATAACGATGGCAATATTCGGCACCCGTAAATTTGACTGAGTATTGGTGTTTGTAGTTCGACATTGGAATTCTTTTAACCGTAAGCAAACTTATTTGCTTTGAAATGTCCATTAGGGTTGGTACATTTGTTTCTTCTTTGTGGCAATTGAACAACAAAAATGTCAACACTGCATCACTAGGGTGCAAAACAATGGTGACCAAATTGCCGACCGTTACATACGGTATTTGTTCCCGGTGATTCGACATTAAAATGGTTTTTAATCTCATGTACAATTATTTGCTTTGCACATTGACGATTTTGGTTCGCAGTAGGTGGTATATAACCTTACATAACTTGGAGGAATACGTATGTAAAGTTCATAAATTGCGTGTAATTGGTTTCGAATAAACCAGAATATTATAAAAGGAAAAAAAAAACATGTCAAAGGTTAAACGAGTATTTTTGTTATCGGGGTGGCGTGCCCTTAAAGGAGAAAATGGGTAAAATATGTCAAGCACTCCGATGGTACGAACTCGCAAAAAATAATCAAGGTGCGCTTTTGGGCACAATTGCAATGAACTAATTTGTTTAACTTTTTCCCCTAACTTGTAACGAAGCGGGAAAATGTCAACATTGCATTAACAGGCAGCATAATCACGGCCATGTTCGCTACCATCAACCTTAAGTTAATGAATTGAATGTGTTGTGGTGATTCGATAATTTTGTTAACAACATGCATAATGATGTGCTTTGTAAATGTGTATGTTTTGTTTGATTAGCTCTGGATGAATCACAGGTTGATTAAAATGCTGTTTATTGCTTTAGAAGGGCTAAATGGTTTTAAAGGGGTATTGTTTATCAATTCCAGAACAGGCACTTGTTATTGTGTGTGTTTGATTTAATTGTCCCATGTTGCTTTTTGGTGTTATCTTATAAAGTGAGGGATGACATGAAATGCGCGAATTGTAAGTTTGAAACGGTCATGGTTTTTACTTTGACTGGTATTGGAACGGACACTACATCACTAAGCTGAAAAATAAAAGTGGATTAAATTTCACTTGATATATTTAATTTATTGTTATTGTTGTTGTTTACATGCAAATATGTTTGCTTTTTAAAACAATGGTTTTCTGTTGTTTTTTTAAAATATAACTTGTCACGTTGTGTAAAAAATGTCGTGACAAATGACATTGAACTGTAAATTGGTACGTGTTTGAAACGAACAAAATAATTTTATGTGATTATCAATTTGGAAAAGTTGAACAGCACTTTTTAGCTTTTTCTGTAGTTGTTTTCTTAGTGGCATTGTAATGGGAAATAGGTCAAATTTGCGGCAGCACACTGCAAATATATCGATGGCAATATTTGCCATGGGTTAACTTGACTGAGTAAATGAAATTTTGTGTTGGTAGTTCGACATTGGAATTTTATTTTAACCGAATGCATTTTAATTTTCTTTGAAAATGTCGATTTGGGTTGGCCAACCCTAAATAAAATGTACGAGACGTTTGAAAACTAAGTACTTTTGTTTTGAAAAAGACTTCAGTATATAAAAAAGTATGTTTGATACATAAAAACAGTTTGCGATCATAAATTTGAAAATGGTTTATGGCATTCAAACGGGGAAATGTTTAATCTGTATAATCGTGCTGCAAAACCATTGTGGCCGTATTTGTGACCATTACACGTAATTTTCGTTGGTGAGTTGACATTATATTTTGTGAATCCCATGCAGAATTATTCCTTTTGAAAATGTGTCGATTTTTTTATCCTATATTCACTGCCGGTGTAACGTTGTAAAGTGACCCCCATAGAATAATGACCCCCCGGTCATTATTTTATATAAAATAATGACCCCCGGTCATTATTTTATATAAAATATTGACCGGGGGGTCATTATATTATGACTGGGGGGTCATTATATTATGACTCCTCACACGTAGAAAAATGACCCCTCACGTAGAAATGTGACCCCCTATAGAATAAGGACCCCCCCCCCAATCCAAACCTTGACCTAACCTATCTAAGGTACACTTGCACAACATAATTATCTTCATCCATAGACATCGGAGGAGAGATGGCACCCGTCCGTGCATGCGTCCATACTGCACGTTTTTTTTTGACCGCAGTTAGATGGAATTGATCCAAGCTTCAGGGATTACCACTACCGATGCCTATTTGTGTGGAAAGAAAAAATGGTTAAAGTCTCCGACCGAGAATCACTTGCCCCTCACCGTTGTGAGTTCGACGCCTACCAGGGTCGTGTATGGGTGACAGGCATACAAACTGTGCGCTGCTCAGTTTATCATTTAAAACATAGGCGATGGACTGCATAGGAACGTTCCATCAACAAAATACGCAACTACTTGTTGTAATTTACGGCCTGTTTGAATATCAACAATCAAAAATATTTATAATCACAGAACTAGCTAGTTTTCAGGGGGCGAGGGTGGCTGGATTTCAATCTAGTATCGTTGGACTTCTTACCAGAACTCGTCTAATCCTGATCTGATGTAACATACTTCGATAGCTTCCTCGCCTAAGAATCGAATCTGTGCAACTGGATTAGGAGTCAACTATATAAACCTCTCTGCGATTGAAATTAAATAATTATTAATTATACAAGCAGAATCACTGTAAGTGCACTGTAAGTGACAAGTGTTTGTTAGTGATTTGAATCATTTTCGTAGTCATCAAAGTTGTATAGTGATTAAACGTCCCACACAGATTAATGGAACTAGCAATGATGAATGACTTAAAAATATTATCCCTTTTTTCTTTTCATGACCATTCGAAAAGTGGTTTTAGAAATCATTTAGCACAAAAAGGATAAGCAATTCATGCAAAAGATCTGAGTTACAGGTTAATTACAGCAACCTCTTATTATCATAAATGTTCTTTCTTCCCCAGGACTGTGTACCATTGGAACAACCTACCACTTACTGTTGCCCTCCTCCCTACCCCTGAGCAGTTCAGTGCAGCTATATTTAAGAAATGAACGCCTTCTCGCGTCGGTTCACGATTATATGAATACAACAAGTCTCGTGCATAGTTCGTAAACCCCGAAGGGGTTTACGTTAACTATGCACGCTACTTGTTGTATTCATATACCCGTTGAACTATAGCGAGAAGGCGTTCATTTCTTATATTTATATTATCATTTATATTATTTCTACTTATATCAAAAGAATAATAGTCGATTTATTGGATTATCTTCTAAGAAAATCGATTGCATCTTATTAACACGACGATCGCGTCCGTTATTCGGAAGAGCGGTGGCCAGCCCATATGACGTCACGGAGACTTGTTTATTTCGTATGTGCCAATCAGATTGCGTGACGAAATATCTCGCTCATTTTTTGAAGGAATTTAACATTAACTTGAGATATATTTTAACCTTAATTAGAAGACGTGTCGCGCACACCACCCAGATCCGCTCGTCAAAGGTCAAGGTCACACTTGGAGTCGGCGCAAAATCCGTGTCCGGAGCATAACTTCTATATGGATGGAGGGATTTTAATATAATTTGGCATAAATGTTCTCCATGGCAAGGCGGTGTGTCGCGCGAAAAAATTATGTCTCTGTGGCAAAGGTCAAGGTCACACTTAGAGGTCAAATGTCAAATAACAAGTTCAAGGTTACATAGACCTTAAAACTGAAAACGGTTTCCGCTCAATAACTTAATTATTGTTCAACCTTCAGCTGCCAAACCTGATAGGATGATCACCCATATTGAGTAAATGACCCCTATTGTTTTTGGGGTCACAATATCAAAGGTCAAGGTCATTATCATTCTTTCATCTTCACAAATGTCCATTATGAATCTTTCTGTGAAAATTTAAACCTACAAAGCGGGCTCGACATCTGCCCGTGGGCATGCAGAATGTATTTCTAGTTAACCCTTTTAAACATTTCTTTTAAATCTTTTTAAACTACTCTTTAAACCTTCTTGCGATTTTGACGCGCAACCATGTCTACGTCCCCGGGGGTGTTTGACATTACCGGAAGACAGACAGACAGACGGACGGACGGACAAACGGACAGACGGACGGACATACTTCTAATTTTGACCTAATATGACTCAGTTTTAAACTCACTCGAATTAACTAGCATTCTGACCAAATTTTATAAAGATTCATATAAAAATGTGGCCTCTAGAGTGTTTTTACTTTTGTGTGAATATAGATACGGGTCTTGGTAGCATTATCGTTGAATTTGCTAGATCTGATTTTATCACATGACATCGCTTGTTTTTCATGTAATATAATCATTACGAATTTCTTTATATTTAACACGTGTAATATAACTTTGACGTGACTCATTTCCGCCAATACATTCCATATAGAAAAAAGGCGTGAAAAGCGTGCGTACTCATAGCGTTAAAAAGGGTTTATTTTATATGTTTTATTTTTATGTTTTAAGTCATGTGATAAAACGAATCTCACATTCGTTGTCAAAAAATATAATATTTTATTAAACTCGTTCAAGAAAATGTTATAAAGCTCGCCCGAGGCTCGCTATGTAACATTTTCTTGAGCTCGTTTAATAAAATCTTATATCATATGACAACTCATGTGAGATCCTATATATCCGTGGTTCGGGAGTGTTGTTCGGTATATAATAAGGACAATTTCATAAACGAAAGGACTTTTTATTTAAAACTGTATGGAATATAGAGGCGAATCCAACAAAACGTCCCAGGGTGTTGACCTGTGCTTTGGTAAAACTACATGTCACATATGTTTATATCTTAAGCTATTATTTTAGTTAGTAAATCACACAAGGTATATTTAGCACGCATTGTTATGCTCATCAGATGCAATATGTTAAACCAAATTTAGCATAAATTGTATCGTTCTCCACTGAGTTGTTGATTTATTCTTGCACGTGTCACTTATCAATTAAGTATGTTTTCGACATCGCTCCAGTCACATACTATATTGAAAATATTTGCATCCACCTCGTCAGATAACCCACGCAGCCCTTCTACATTGTAAGGCGTGTTAGTAAAAGCCTTCACATATACAGTCTTTACACTTTTGTCAAGTTTTAATAGCAAGGCTTCGTCTGCGTAACAATTCACTAAAGCAGCATCTAATATGTCATCACTTATAAGGGCGTGGTATCTTTCTGGAATGTGGTTCCGAATTCGTTTGTATGGCTTTCTTGAGAACTCTTCGCCATCTACCTCTAGCACCGGGACAAAATGGTCGCTGGAATTCTGAATGTACACTGCTCGACCCCTTAAATTACCACCAATGAGGCCTAACGGTTTGTATTCTAACCAACGCCACTGTTCCTTACTGCCATACTGTGAATAAACATACACAACGCTTCTGGTGAGAGTTGCAAAAGCAAATATCTCCACTTCTGTTCCCCAAGTGTTTTCGGAGGCCATCATTGACGTGTCTAGATATCTGGAAACCGAATCACGTGTAATGCCTTTCATTAGAGTTTCGTTTTCTTTCATGAAGTCAACAATCGCTTGCCTTATCAAGCTATGGTGTGTTTGTACGCCAAAAACTAAATAACTGAATGTTCTAAACAAACAATTGCCATCCCCACGCATGTTTACAGTTTTAGTAGGTTTGGCGTCTCGTCGTATATATTTGTCTGGACCGGATGCATACGTGTTTTTGACTGCCGACTTAAATACACTCGAGATTTGTTCCTGCCATTCTTGATTAGATGGTCTGAATTGAAATGGTTGGGGTTCTTGATTAGTAGATTCTGTAGAATTGGTAGGTTGTGTTGCAACATCTTCTCGCGATACTCTTCTCTTTTTTGGAGGGAGATTGCAGTCGTCAGATTTATCGTTTCTTTTTGCAGGTCTTTCAAACGCTTTCTCGTTTGCTTGGGTTCCTGTTTCTTTGTTTATTAGACTGTGGTCATCTTTTGGACCTTCAGTTGGTCGCTTTTCTGTGTTATCTGTAGCAGCATCGTCATTACTCTGCCTATAGCGATTCAGTCTGTTCCCACTTACACTTGTTTTCATTCCTTCTAGGAAATAAGTGCCTTTTCCAGTTACTTTTGTTATTTTGAATGGTCCTTTCCATTTTAGACCCAATTTCCCTCCTTTTCTCGTCAATTTTCTGGTGTTATGAAGAAGGACTTGGTCGCCGACTTCAAAACCTGCTGTATCGTCTTTAGGTAGTGAAGAATCGTAATATTTCTTCTGCTTCGATTGTGCCGTTTTAATATTGGACGATGCTTCTTTTCTGTTGCACGACAGTTTAATGAACGAGTCTATTCTTTCCTTTAGTGACAATTCAGAGTCTTGGTTATCATCCGATTGCATTGCTAAGTCTAGTTCTATTGGTAAGCGTGCGTGCCTTCCAAACACAAGATAGAATGGTGTTTGTTTCGTCGACTCATGTTTAGACGTTCTATAGGCAAACAGTACGTATGGTAACTTAATGTCCCAATTTTTCTGCGACAAATCTACACTGTGCACAAGCATATCGCACAAAGTCCTGTTAAATCTTTCAGTATGTCCTCCTGTTTGTGGGTGATATGCTGATGCAATTCTATGTTCTATCCCAAACTGCTTGCAAAACTTTTCATTCAAGTCGTTGCAGAATTCTCTCCCCTGATCCGTTATTAATACGCTGGGGCAACCATGTGTCGTGACAAACTTTGTGAATACTGATAGTACAGTTTCAGATGACTTGTCTGGAATCCCTTCTGCCTCTACCCATTTTGTCAAATATTCTGTTATAACGACAATGTACTTGTTTCCTGAAATGTATAAATGTAAGCATTTTACAATACTTATTTTAATCAACGATGCATTGTCAAAGACAATACTAGTATATCCCCAGCCGATAGATGTTTCTTTTCAAGTTTGAGTTTGCATAGAAACTAGAATTTCATTCTGCATGTCTACGGGCCAGCATCGCAGTTTTAAGATGTTGCATAAAAATTCCCTCATGCATATAGGATATCCTCTAGAAAAGCACTTCTAATGACCTCTGTTATCTTTACCTTTAACTGGAGACCTGGTTGATGCGTGCGACACTAGATCTCATGGTAGTTAACATTTGTGTGAAGTTATAGTAAAAAAAATCTCTTCATGCAGTTACCAGATATGCCCTGCACAAGCATTTATCAGTGATCTCTAAGAAGACCTTTACCTTTGACCCATAAACCCAGTTCATGCGCGCAGAACTAGAACTCATGGAGGTGATCACTTGTGTGAAGTTTTTACAGAAATTCCTCCATTTTCATTCAAATTGGAGTTATGGTCCGTAAAAATCAGGACGGACACATGCACGCACATATAGCGAACATCAAAACCTGGCGACTAAGGGTCGAGTTCACCGAAGGTGGGCTCGACAAAAATGGAAGGAAAATAAAAAAGCACTACTCTGTTTCTTAATAATATCTTTCTCAAGTTTACAGTTGATATGTTCTATACAAACTACTTTAAGAAAAAAATCCCCCATTCATTTCGCTTGAAAATTGCAAATTGCTAGTCAAATGCTATAACTCTTAAAAAAAATAATTGAAATCTGGCCAATAGTCTTCAAGAAATAGCCCGGAAACAAAATTTGGACGGACGGACAGACGGGACAGACGGACGGAGGGCAATCCTATCTCGGTTACACCGGTAGGGGAGTTCCATAAAAAAATTCAATGTACTTTTGGAGATATAGTGGAATCCAGTTAGGTTAAAGATGTGTTGAATGTTTTTTAAAGCAGACAGACAGACGGACGCAAAAACGAAAAAAATAAATAAATAAAAAGACGTGCATAATCTCCATATTGCCCTTTATCACTATTCCAAGTTTCATGAATTTTTTTTAAGTATTTTGAAGATATCGCGGGATCCAGATTTTCGGACGGACGGACGGACAGACGGACGGACGGACAGACTGACGGAGGGCATTCCTATAGTCCTCGTAGGGGACTAATAAGCCTGATCATATTTGACTGACAGGTCATAAACAGCTGGTACATTGACATATCAGCTGGCAACCGTCGACGGCGTTTAAGTTACAGAACTATCAAAATTTAATTTAATAAACTATGGTTTTCCCGTAAAAATACAGAACTATCAAAATTTAATTTAATAAACTATGGTTTTCCCGTAAAAATACGACATATATTTACAGTGCTTAAAAAGAAATGCAGTTGCTTTCGCACATGGCCCTGTTTCACATGGGCGGTCGCTTTGCTTGTAACTAATCGTAAACTGCGTAAAATCTATTTCAGTTTACCACCACTCAACAGGTGCATTACCGATACGTCTCTACCGCTCCAGTAACTAAAAATCTCAAGTTAAACTGACTACAATGTATTACAACGTTTCAAATGAGTACGGTGGTACAGAGGTGAAATACCCAGTAGGTTGTTTTCCACCATCATTTAGCATTAACTTCACCGTCAAACCACGTGAAGACTGGACATGGTGATTTTATCAATATAAGTATATTGTAACTTAGCAAACTGATCCTTATAGAAATATGAGTCGCATCATTACTTTTATGCATAATAGTGACTAAAAATGAGCAGTGCAACCGTTGGTACTATGTGAAGGGCGTTTTCTATGTGTAGGGGAGATGTAAAATTATGACCCCCAGTCACAGTTTATGACCGGGGGCACAATATTATGACTCTGCCTCACACAGAAAATAACCCTCATATAGTGGTTTGTGTGAGACTCATTTTCCTATGTGTGGAGGAGTCGTAATATTATGACCCCCGGTCACAGTATTATGACCCCCCGGTCATAGTATTATGACCCCCGGTCACAGTATTATGACCCCCGGTCATAGTATTATGACCCCCGGTCATAGTATTATGACCCCCAGTCATAGTATTATTACGGGGGTCATAACATTATTATGCCCTGTGGTGCCGCATAGCGGTGTTGCCGCATAAAGGTGGTCGGACTCGTTTATGCGGTGATTTTCAACGCATATAGAGGGTGACCACCTTTATGCGGCGACATGCCACGCATAAAACAACTAGATATGTGTCCATAGGACACTGGTGCACCCCTACATGATGCTTAGTAACATGTTATATCATTTGATCTTTAGCGCATATTAAGTTTGTCTTAAAAAGGTTGTTGTGCTCAAGCATGAAGAAAACTAATAAATAAATAGCAAAGTTTTAGTCACTTTTGGGAAATTTCAAACTTTAAAGTCCCATAAGGCTTTTATTTTTATGTTAAAAATGGGTTTAACATTTGTCTAAATAGGGAATGTCAACAATAAAACGTAAAGAAACACTCACTTTTAATTATCCTACATGTAAACATATAGTAAAAAGAATTAAGGGAGGTAATAAAATATTTTGTTTTCCTTATAATGCTTATTGGATATACAAATCTGTTAAAAAGCTTTAAGAAAACAGTTATTTCTTATATAATTTAACTTGAAAAATATATAATTTCTTTAGTATACTTTAGTCACAAAAATAGTGGCAGCCACTCCAAACACAAAGGCCTTATGAGGCTTTAAATTTGAAGGTCAAGGTCATTCAGAGGCCAAGGTTATCTTCATATTAATTTTTTGAAGGTCCAGTTCAAAGCTTTGTTGTGTTCAAATATGAAATTAATAAGTATATTAATACCAAAATTATTACTTCACAAATATTTCCTTATATAATGTATAGTGAATAAAACAACAAAGGGCCATAATTCTGCTAAGACTAAACGCAGCAAAAATTCCTGTCTGTACGATCATCAACATATTAAGGTTGATCATCTGTGAAAGTTTGAACAAAATCCCCCAAGCGGTGTAGGAGGAGTTGCGTTCACAATTTTTTTTCCATATATAATGTATAGTGAATAAAACATCAAAAGGCCATAATTTTGCTAAAACCAATCACAGCCAAAATTCCTGTCTTTACGATCATCTACACATTAAGGTTGATCATCTGTGAAAGTTTGAACAAAATCCACCAAGCGGTGTAGGAGAAGTTGCGTTCACAATTTTTTTCCCTATATAATGTATAGTGAATAAAATATGCCCCCACTTAAGATGGAATGACCTTCGGAACTTAAGACTTTTTCAGAGGAAGAGAGAGTGAGTACATAAAACTAGATCCTGGTCTGGTTGAAACTTCATAGAAGTAACTAGTAATTATCGTTTATGTTTTAATGGGTTTCTTTATGCGGCGAAAGGGGGCCTTTCTGCCGCCTAAACATGCCCTCTGCATGCGTTGAAAATCGCCGCATAATTTTGTTTGACCATCTTTATGCAGCAACACCGCTATGCGGCACCACAATGCCCCGACATATATTGTCTACGAGTCAAAGTCACCAGGGTCTACCAAAGCAGCCCAACAAACCGACAGACAAAACTTACCCTGATAAGAGGTTTCTAGAGGACCTATAAGGTCCATGCCCACTTGCTTGAAAGCCTCGGCGGGAACTGTGATAGGTCGCAGTGGCTTCTTTGCTTTCTTCAGGTTCACCTTTCTTTGACAGTTGTCGCAGTTCTGTATAAACGTGTGTACATCTTCGAAACATCCTTTCCAGTAAAACCTAGTCGAAATCTTTTCCCATCTGAAACAAAGCAAACATAACTATTAGTCCAGATAAGTTACCAAAATACAGTCAACCTTGCCTTAGCGACTCACTGATTTAGACAACTTCCTGCCGTATACGACCCTGTTTACGACCGCCTGACGTAAAAAAATCTATATAAAGTCACTGACTGAATTAAAAGACTCCCTGTCTGACGCCACAAACGACCGTAATGTTTGCACCCCGTGATGATAATATGGCTTAATTAAACGAATTTCATGCATTTTTCAGTCATTAACATATAGCGCTTCGGATCTTGGATTTCTTACCAGCGTGTTAACTTTACTGTGTGCTATGGCAAAAATGTTTATTTTTCTCTTTTATTATCTGAGTTAAGTCAATTTAACCATAACTTCTAATATGTCCAAAATTGGACGATCTGTGGATGCACGAGTTCATTTTATATAATCCGTACGAACAACTTTTCTTGTGAGAAAATCGAATTGGAGCTACCAACCTAATTAAAATTTCGAAATTTCAAAATCCCTGCTCCTTTTAGTATTACCAAACAATAATAAAATATGATGGAAATATAATCTCATATAAACCTATCCATTACCCGATGAATAAACGCGGGATTTGAAAACTCAACCGATGTGCAGTAATATGATATCACGGCAGACAAAATGGCTTGCAAAACAAGTAAAAAGGAATTAGACAAATAATAATGCAAATACGTATACATATTCTAAATAGGGAATATCTTATATCAATTTAAATACCATAATCCAAGAAAAAGACAGGCATCAGGATTTACAAGAACAAATAATAAATTGAAACACTTGACGTTAGTGGACCTGAATTAAAAGACTCCCAGTCATACGTGACCTTTTTGTTAAGGTCTCACGGAAAGTCACCTATTACAAGTTTCACTGTAGTATCATTACTAAAAATAAAGCTAGCCATGGATGCACCTGAGACAAGTTGAAATCCAATACATGTTGTTCTAAATGTTCTAAATGACGATAGAATTATTAGAATTAGTTTTGAGTTTACATAAGCAACTTTCAATGACTGTGGCGTAGTGGTATAATGGAAGAATGCGGAACACTACACATGTTATGATCATGGGTTCGATCCTCATAAGTGCACAGATACAACCTTTTCCTTTTCGGCGGAATTCAAATACTTTCCTGGCATTCTTATAGTTTACTTGGAGGATACTGTCTACTTATTATGTGTACTCGGACCTTATTTGAATTATACATGCAAAATCGAGATAAGTGAGGTTCTCGTGATTTAGATTTTTACATAACATTACTAAATACAAACTATGTAATTCTTTCCAAAAATGAAATAACAAGAGCTGTCACTGTAAGAGACAAATGCCCCCCTAGCACATTGACCTTAATTTGACCTTTGACCTTGAAGGATGACCTTGACCTTGAAATGTTTGAACTCAAAATTTGCAATTCTGTGAAGTTTGATTCAAATCCATTCAATAGTAAAGAAGTTATGGCTGAGACACGAAAAAATTGAACTTTGACCTTTAAGTGTGACCTTGACCTTGGACCTGGGGGACCCGAGAGTTGGATGCGACACACCGTCTCATGGTGCTTTACAATTCTGTGAAGTTTGATTCAAATCCATTCAATAGTAAAGAAGTTATGGCCAAGACACGAAAGATTTGAACTTTGACCTTTAAGTGTGACCTTGACCTTGGACCTGGGGAACTGAGAGTTGGACGCGACACACCTTCTCATGGTGCTTTACAATTCTGTGAAGTTTGATTCGAATCCATTCAACAGTTAAGAAGTTATGACGAAGACACGAAACGGGACGGACGGACGGACGAACGAACGAACGGACGAACGGACAGACAGTGCAATCACTATATGCCTCCCACTTTGTGGGGGGGGGGGGGCATAAAAAAAACTTCCTCACTTGAGGTTCGAACCCACAACCGCTATCGTCATAGATCTGAACGATACCACTGGGCCAGCGACTCTATATGAGAAATTAATATCTGTAATTTCATTAAGTACAGAGCATTTTAGAGGACAATTAAATTAAAGTGAATATGCTAATGCATCAAGTAAATAAAATACTTATCAAAACAATAACATTTACCTGGAGTCATCCGATCATTACACCCCTATTTATTGACAATAAACTCGTATCTCATAATCAGCTTTTTTAAACGGACTATACTTTAATATTGCACACTGCATATCAAAATAAACCAGTATCATTTACTATTGGCATGAAAAGCGGACAATATATAGACAAAACACTTTATTTCAGTTTTATCTAATAATGGAATGATCCAAAGACCTGTTCACCTATATTATAAACTTTAAAATCAAGTACCGTTATATATTCTTTACCTTTTTCAGTATAATGGTTTTGTCAGCGAAAACCAAAATATTGCGTTCGGACTGTTCTCACAATATATTTACAGTTATTATAATCGAAAATTAATCATAACTGATACAAAGATCTAGAGCTTAATGTTAGTTTGTAAAACGACTCATCTGATACGCCTTATTTATACATACATGACTGTTTTAAAGCATGAAATAACTTTGAGAGTATCCCCTGCCTGTCGGTTGTTCGCTCTCAGTGTCCGTGTCCGTCATAATCCGTACAAGTCTAATAACAAGATAGTTGTCTCGTTATAACGAGATACTTAGTCGTTTTTACGAGATATTTATCTCGTTATTACGAGTTCAGTCACGTTTTGACGCTTTTGTTATTCAGCTTTCGTACTAATTTAAATAATCTTAAATGTCATATCTAACACAGGCTCACAGGAATCACAAGTTCCTTTTTGGTCATGATAATGAAATCATTATATCAAACTTACGTTTTTGAAACTCCCAAATGTCCTCCGTGATCTGATGCATGCATGCTCTGAATGATGTCATCTGTCTTCCCTTTCTTAACAACTTGCAAACGTTTTGATGAGCTGGTTTTCTTATAATACAACCCGTCATCAAAAATAAAAGGTTTGCACTTTCTACGAAAATTCCTCTTTTTGTTCTTGTCTTTTACAGAAACGGGATACTTCCCATTTTTTACAAACTCTACAACATCTGTGTAATCTTTCTCGTCCATGCTGCAAGGTTGGACTGACTGCTTACCACAGACCTTTATATATACACGCGTTTACGTAGAACTGCTTTCGGTGTCGCTGTCGTTTTCTTTGATGTTGAACGAGCGGCTTTTCTGAGGTAAATCAAAGGAACTATTTTTAGAAATGATGCAGTCTGCATAAAACATAAAAAACACCGCTCAGTGACATCATGGACTTTGATGTAAGTCATGGCACGAACAGTGACTGCTTAAATAGCTCCTCAAAGCCTTGCATTTTTAACACATTCGTTTTAAGCAATGCCTCCACGGTATGAACAAAGGCTATCTAACGTCAGATGAAGTAGAACAATGTTGTCTTTGAAGTTGAATCATATACAGCTACGTTAAAGCGACTTATGTATATTGTATTACATTGATGATAATTTAAATGAAATTCAAATGGAAGCAATTTTATATTTCATTTCAATAGATGTAGACACAGCAGCTTCTGCAGCAGTAACATGCAGCGGCTCCAGAAGCAAAAACAACAACAACAAATATAAAAGCCATAGAAACACGACAGTGACTTGAATTGATATAGATATGTTAGTAACAGGCTAAGTGGGGGGGGGGGGGGGTCAATATTTTACAGATAAAATCGGGGGGTCATTATTTTATAAGGGGAGTCAGTATTTTATAGAAAATGGTCATTATTTTATATAAAATAATGACCGGGGGGTCATTATTCTATGGGGGTCACTTTACAACGTTACACCGGAAAAAAACACTCATAAAATGACATGAATGAAAAATATTGATCCCAAAACATTATTTAATTATATCACTGCTTCTTGAAATATGACTAATTTGTCACATTGTGTGGTCTTTTTTTGCGGGAAAGGACATACACGCTAAACCATTATGCTTAAAGCAAATAAAACAATACATTGAAACATAATTTTAACCCTATATAAAATGTTGGAAGTCGAAATGAATATGTTTTAAATGTTGTATTTTTTATTTTATTTATTTTGATTGTATTTTTTAAGGGGGGTGATTTTCAATATAGACAATTATATATGAAAAGCAGGTATAAACGTTGATCACAGAACTAACACTTGTGTTTAAAAAATGCATTACTTCTTTTAAGATATAATGTATTCCATTGGTTATTCCTCTATTTGGAGGGAATGAAACGAAACAGAAACGCTGAAAAAGAATGTTTCAAACATGGTATGAATGACATGATTTTGGGAAAGGTATGTTTTAAATTCATAAGTTTGAGATTTCGATTGTTTGCCATAAACGGCATTGAAACTGGAAAATATTTCAACAAAAAACACAATGCTGCAAAAAACGGTGGACCGGTGGCCATAGTTGCCACCAATTATTTTAACTAGATAAAGGGAATTAGTTGTTGGTTCTTCGACACTGGAATGTTTTTATAACCAGATGCAAAATTATTTGCTTCAAAAATATGTTGGTTGGCAGAAGTTCGATTTCAACCCTATATAAAATGTAGGAATTCGAAAGGGATATGTTATGGATGTTGTATTTTTTATTATTATTCGTTTTTGTTGTACTTTGTTAAGGGGATGAGGGAAATTTTCGATATAGACAATTACATATCAAAAGCCGGTAAAAAGTTGATTCCAGAGAAAACAACTGTATTGAAAAAAGTGCTTTTCTATCTTAAGATATAATTTGTCCCATTGTGTACACTACGATTTTAAGAGAAAACACACGAAACACTTTAAAAAGAATATTTCAAATATGCCTTTTATGACATGTTTAAACTTGTGGCTACTGAGATTGTTTATGTAGTTTTTGATATAAATAATGATTTGGGGAAATTTGTTTTCAAATTCATTAGTTTGATTTTTGATTGTTTGCCATAAATGGCATTGAAACTGGATTTAAACAAACCTCAAAATGCTGCTAAAATGGTGCACAGGTGGCCATATTTGCCACCATTAATTGTTTGAAACGAACAAAATAATATTTATTGTGATTATCAAATTTGAAAACATTGAACAGCACTTTTTAGCATTGTTTTTGTTGTTTTCTTACTGGCATTGGAATGGGGGTTATGTCAAACTTGCGTCAGCATACTGTAAATATAACGATGGCCATATTTGCCATGGGTAAACTTGACTGAGTAAATGGAATTTGTGTTGGTAGTTCGAAATTGGAATTGTATTTTAACCGAATGCAATATTATTTGTTTTGTAATTGTCGATTTGGGTTGCCCAAACCTAAATGTACGAAACATTTGGAAACTGAATACTTATATTGTTTTCGAAAATACTAATGTATATAAAAAGTGTATGTTTGATACACAAAAACAGTATGCGATCATAAATTTGATAAAGGTTTATGCCATTCAAACAGGAGAAAATGTTTACCCCGCATCATCGGGCTGCAAAAGGATTATGGCCATATCGGTAACCAATACACAATTTCCGTTAGTGATTTGACATTATATTTTGTGAATCCCATGCAGAAATCTTTTTTTTTTAAATTGTGTCGATTTCTTTTTTGTCCTGTATTCACTGTAGGGGAGGAAGGTTTTGAAAATGCTTTGTATTGTTTAGTTTTTCTTTAAAACACTCAGAAGATGACATGAATGAAGAGTATTGATTTCAAAACATTCCACTGTTTCTTGAAATATGACTAATTTGTCACATTGTGTGGTCTTATTTGCGGAAAAGGATATGAAACGCTAAAATATTGTTTAAAACGAATAAACTAATACATTGGATCATGCTTTTGAAAAGATTTCAACAGTTAATATTAATGTATGTTTTACCCTAACTGGCACTGCTTGTAACGGACATATGCTATTCTTCTGCAAAATCATGGTGTTCTCCACTAAATAATGGAATTTGTAGTTAATGAATCGAAACATTTTAGCTCAGAAAATATGTCGATTTTTGTTTGCAGTCGGCCACATTCAGCCGTATATAACATGTAGGAAGGTGTTTGGAACGTGATAAAAATGCTAATTATGGTATTGCTGTCGAGTAGACTAAAATAGTTATATCAGAAGAATAACACGTTTTGATTTCAAGTTGAACGAGTGGTTTTTTATCAAAGTGACAGGCTACTACTCAGAAAAAGGTTATAAAATATGACCTGCACTTTAAATATAACGAGTTCATACGAATATATAATTGGGAACGGTTTAACGGATGTTTTTTTTTTGTCATAAATGGCTGCTTAAAAGATGGCACGGTGGCCATTTTCGCCAACCATTTAACTTAACTGAATAAATGGAATTTGTTGTATGATGTTAACCGCATGTTAAAATTATTTGCTTAAAAAATTGTACAAATCATGTAGTAACACGTTTGGAACGTGATTAAAATGCTTAGTTTGTTATCAATTTCTAATAGAATCCAAAATATGTGAAGGAAAACACATTCATTCCAAATCAAACGATTGATTTTTGTTATGGAAGTGGCGACACCTAGATGACGAAAAATGTAAACGTATACCCCGCTCTCCGATGTTAAGAACACGTAAAACGCATTACGGAACGCTTTTAAAAATGCGAAACACGAAGATAAAACAAATGCAACTATTTCATCTCTGTTATATATCGAAAGCCGAGACCCTAAGGCGATTGAATTTGAAATCCATTTGATGAACGTTGTTTCAAATAGATTTGCCCCACTGTAGGCTCTTTTATTTGGAGAGAAATGACATGTACGCTAAAATATGATGTTTCAAACTTACCATGTGTATGACATGTTTTTGGGAAAGATATGTTTTGAAATTCATCCCTTTGAGTTTTTGATTGATTGCCACAAATGACATTGAAAATGGAAATATTTTCAACAAACATCGAAATACTGCAAAACACGGTTGATCGGTGGCAATATTTGCCACCCTTAAATTAAACTGAATAAATGGAATTTCTTGTTGGTCATTCGATATTGCAAGGTTTAAATAACCAGATGCAAAATTATTTGCTTTGAAAATATAATAATAATGGTTGACAAAATGTCCATTTAAACCCTATATCAAATTTAAGAAGTCGAATCTGTTTTGAATGTTGTATTTTTTATTTTATCTATTTTGATTATTTGTATTTTAGGGGGGGGGGGGATTTTCGATATAGACAGACATGAATGAAAAGCATGTTGATCCCAGAACTAACATCAATATTTCAGAAATGCATACTATTTTTTAAGTTATAATTTATTTTATTGAGTGCTTATTTTGGAGGGACTGACACGAAACGGAAACGCTGAAAAAAGAATGTTTCAAACATGCTATTTATGGCATGTTTTTGGGAAAGGTATGTTTTAAAATTCAGAAGTTGCGTTGTTGATTGTTTGCCATAAATGACATTGAAACTGGAAACTATTTCAACAAACTTTACAATGCTGCAAAAAACGGTGGATAGGTGGGCATAATAATCTAACTGAATAAATATAATTAGTTGTTGGTAATTAGACATTGGAATGTTTTAATAAGCAGATGCAAACTTATCTGCTTTGAAAAAAGAATAATGATGGTTGGCAGAAGGTATATTTCAACCCTATATCAAAGTAGGAAGTCGAAGGGAATGTGTTTTAAATATATTTTTATTTTAGCGGGGTGTTGGAGATTCTCGATATAGACAATTATATATGAACGGTTGGTAAAATGTTGATAACGGAATAATCCCTTATATTTAGAAATGCATTACTATTTGTTGAGTTATAATATGTTCCATTGAGTACTCCTATATTTGAAGGAAATAACACAAACCGCAAACGTTAAAAGTAACGTTTCCTTCATTTCATGTGTATGACATAATTTTGGAAAAGGTATTTTACTGACCGTTCCAAGGCGGTATCTAACAATCCTTGATAAACACACCTAGTTTTGAGCTTGACTATTCGAAGAAGATGGAGAGCTATACTACTCACCCTGGCGTCGGCGTCAGCGTTGGCGTCACACCTTGGTTAAGGTTTTGCATGTAAGCACCTTTAAGTCATTATTTCAGTAAATACATCAGTTATTGCATTGAAACTTTGGATTTGTATTCCTAACTATCTTACATACTAAATTAATGAAGTTAGATAACAATTATTTGAATATCATGCAAATAATAGGCCTTTATTATTCGACTTAGAAATTCTGGTTAAGGTTTTGCGTGTAAGCACACATAGGTTAATATCTCAGCAACTACTTGAGGTATTGCATTGATACTTGATACAATGGTACTCAACCATCCAACCTACTAAATTAACCAAATTAGATAACTCTAATTTGCATTTAATGCAAATAACTGCCCTTAATTATTCGACTTAGAAATTATTGGTAAGGTTTTGCATGTAATCACGCATAGGTTAATATCTCAGCAATTACTTGGATTGCATTGAGACTTTATACAATGGTATTCAACCATCCAATCTACTTAAATAATCAAGTAAGATAACTCCAGTTTTCATTAAATTTAAATAGTGGCCCCTTTTTATTTGACATAGAAATTCTGGTTAAGGTTTTGCATGTTACCACTTTTAAGTCAATACCTCAGCGAATACTTCATGTATTGCATTAAAACTTTACACACAGGCTCCCATTTATTTAACCTTTTTTTAAATCAAGTAAGATAACTTTATCTTTTATAATATATAATTTTTGCCCCTTTATTATGCGACTTAGAAATTCTGGTTAAGGTCTTGCATGTTAGCACACATAGGATAATATCTCAGCAACTTTTTGATGTATTGCATTGAGACTTTATACAATGGTATTCAACCACTCAACTCAATTGAATAACCAAGTAAGATAACTGTATTTTGCGAATGGCCCTTTATTATTAGACTTAGAAATTCACGTTAAAATTATGCATGGAAACACATTTATGTTAATATATCAGCACACCATGTATTGCATTGAAATCTAATCTAACATTGATCCATGCATGTTTCGCCAAAACTTTTCAATCCTTACATTGAAAAGCGGCGGAATAGTCGAGCGCGCTGTCTCTGTGACAGCTCTTGTTTTATATATAGTATGTATGCACTGTGCTGTTTGTGGAGTTTTGTGCTGTTCCTCCATGTTTCTCTTTTGTGATTTTATGTTCTATGGCTGGCGTTAACCAAGTGCTATGGAACCGCTTTGATGTTTAATCGTTTTGCTACTGAGTTTTTTCTGTAGCTTTTCGCATAAATAATGTTTTGAAATTCGTGCGTTTGAGTTTTTGATTGTTTGCCATCAACGGCATTGAAAATGAAAAACAAATCTCAATAAGCATCAAAATGCTGCAAAAAAACGGTGGACCCCTGGCCATATTTGCCACCAATAATCTAAACTGAATAAATTGAATTTCTTGTTTGTCTTTCGATATTGCAAGGTTTAAATAACCAGATGCAAAATTATTTGCTTTGAAAATATTATGATACTGGTTTGCAGAAGGTCGATTTTAACTCTATATAAACTGTAAAAAATCGAAAGGGATGTGTTATAAATGTCGTTTTATTAGTTTTGATATATACAATAATGTATCAATAGCAGATAAAAGGGTGGATTCGAGAACACAATCTTTTATTTATAAGATATTTTACTGTTTAACGATCGATTGTCACGCTGTGTAGTTTTTTTGTGACAAATATGATTGTATTCGATCATTATTTTGGAAAAGGAGGAACATCTCTGATAGTCTTATGTTTTTACATTAAATGGTATTAAACGGGGGAAATCCAACTTGCATCATCCGAATGCAAAAAAAAGATTGCCATGTTTGCCACCGTTTAACTTTATTGTGCAAATACTTTTTTCGAAAACGGAATGCATTTTTAACCGCATTCGAGATGATTTGCATTAAAAATGTTGATTTGGGTTGCCTTACCCTACATACAACGTACGAAGAGAGTCAAATGTTTTTTTTATTGATTTCAAAATAACTAAACTGTATGGAAAACGTAAAGAATGATGTTTCAATCGAATTGTATGCGATCATCAATGCGGAACAGGTTTAACAGTGAGATCCTTTTGTTTATTGATTCATGATTAAACGAGTGTTTTTGTATATTTGTTATCGTGGTGCCGGGCCCATTAACGAGAAAAAAGGGTAAACTATTTCTCTCACACAGATGATTCGAACTAGCAAGTAACGAATAACGCTGCGCTTTTGGGCACAGTCTATATGAACTTACTGATGCACTGTTTTCTCTAAGTGGTATTGAAACGGGAACATGTCAACGTAGAATTACCAGGCAAAATCACGGTGGACATATGTGCTACTATTAATCTTAACTGAATGAATTGAATATGTTGCTGAAAAATCGAATAATAGGTTAACATCGTGGCAAACTATTTTGCTTTGAAAATGTGAATATTTTGTTTGATTAGCTCTAAATCAGATATAGGTTGATTAAACGGACTAAATTGTATAACCAGGGTAATGTTTTTATTAATTCCAGAATAAGCACTTGCTATTGATTGTGTAATTTTGTTTTAAATGTCCAATAGTGTGGCTTATTTGGTGTGTTTTAATAGGCAAGCGATGATATGAAATGATACGTTTGAAACGAACAAAATCGTACATGCGGTCGTGTTTTTTTTGTTTAACTTTTACCCTCAACTCGTATTTAAACGGACACTGTATCAGTAAGCGGAACAATCGCAGTGGATTAAACTTCACTGTTTTTGATTTATTTTTGGATATTCGAAATTAAAGTGCTGTGTTAACATGCAAATAAGTTAGCTTTTAAACAAGCATCACAATACTGCAAAAAAGGTGGACCGATGGTTATATTTGACACAATTATATTAAATTGAATAAATGGAGTTTGTTGTTGTTGGTCATTCGACATTTGAAGGTTTTAATAACCAGATGCAAAATTATTTGCATTGAATATATAATCATAATGGTTGGCAAAAGGTCGACTTCAACCCTATATAAAATGCAAGAAATCGAAAGGAAAATGTTATAAAAGTTGTTTTATTGCTTTTGATATGGACAATATATGAATAGAAGGTAAAAACTGATTCCAGAACAAAAGCTTTTATTTATAAAATACTTAACTGTCTTTTGAACGATATATTGTAACGTTGTGTAGTCTTTTCGTGACAGATATGATTGTATTTGATCATTATTTGGGAAAAGATGGAACATCACTAATTCTCTTCTGTTTTTACACTTTATGATAATGAAACGGGGGAAAATTCAACTTGCGTTATCCTATGGCTGTTTTCAAAATGCTTAATATGTTATCAGTTTAAAAAAAACTACAATATGTGAAAAGGAGAACACAATGGTTCCAGATGAAATTGTTTTGTTACAGAAGTGGCGGGCACCTAGAAAATAATAGGGGTAAACATATGCCACGCTCTCATATGTAACTAACATGCAAAAAGGCATAACGGGACGCTTTTGGGCGAAGGTGTAAATGCAATTAGTTCTTCTCCGTTCAAACGAGTGGTTATTTTATCGAAAGCCGGGGCCTCAGGACGATTGAAATTAAAAATATTTTTGAATATTTGTCTCATTTTATGCTCTTCTATTTGGAGAGAAATGGCATTTACGCTAAAAATGATGTTTCAAACATACCATGTGTATGCAATCATGTTCTTGGGAAAGGTTTTTTTTTATTGTTTGCCATAAATCGGATTGAAAGTGGCAAAATATTTCACTATGTTGAAAAACAACAACTCGGTGGACCGGTGGCCATATTTGCCACCATTAATTAAAACTTAATAAATGTAATATTGTTTTTGGTCATTCGACTTTGGAATGTTTTAATTACCAAATGTTAAATGATTTGCTTTGAAAATATAATGATAATGGTTGGCAAAAGGTCGATTTCAACCCTTGATTAAATGTAGGAAATGGCAAGGGTCATAAATGTTATATTGTTTATTTTATTTATTTATTTATTATGCGGGGGGATATTTTCTATATAGACACGTTTATATGAATAGAAGGTAAAAAGGTTGATCCTAGGACTTACACTTTTATTTAAAAAATGATTTTCTATCTTAAGATAAAAGTTGTCCCATTGTTTACTCTTATGTTTGGAGTGAAATGAAACGAAACGCAAACGCTAAACAGAGAATGCATCAAACATACCACATGTATGCAACCACGTTTTGGGTAAGGTATGTTTTAAAGTTAATCAGTCTTTGTTTTTCATTGTTTGCCATAAATGGCATTGAAACAGGAAAATATTTCAACAAAGATTATTATCACGTGATTAAAATACTAAATATGTAATTGCTTTCGAATACACTAGAATACGTGAAAAGAGAAACAACTATTGATTTAATTTTTATCAAAATGGAAGGCACATACACGAGAAAAAAGTTAAAAATATGTCCGTCACTCCTATAGTACCAAAACGTGAAAAGGCATGACGGGACACTTGAGTGAAGGTGCAAATGAGCTGAAAATGAAAAGGGTAATCGTTTGCCTCGCTCTCCGATGTTACGAAACACGTAAAAAGTAAGGGGACGCTTTTGGGAGAAGATGCTTATGCAATTAGTTCATCTCTGCTCAAATGTTTTTTTTTATCGAAAGCCGAGGCTCCAAGGCGAATGAACTAAAAATACATTTGATGTACGGTATAAAGAACATTTTTGCCCCATTGTGTGCTTTTCTTTTTTGACATGTACGCTAAAAATGATGTTATAAACATACAATGTTTATGCAATCATGTTGTTGTTGGTTTTTTTTTTGGTTTTTTTTTTTTTGGGGGGGGGTGGGGGGGGGGTTGATTGTTTGGCATTGGAACTGGAAATCATTTTAACAAGTATCACAATCCTGCAAAAAACAGTGGACAGGTGGCCGTACTTGCCACCATCAAATTAAACTGATTCTATGGAATTAGTTGGTAATTCGACAATGGAATGTTTTAATAAGCAGATGCAAAATTATTTGTTTTCAAAATATAATGTTAATGGTTGGCAAAAGGTATATTTCAATCCTATATAAAACAAGGAAGTCGAAAGGGATGTGTTATAAATGTTGTATTTTTTAATATTTTTTAATATTTTTTTTGTTTTTTTTTACGGGGTTAGGGAGATTTTAGATAAAGAAGTATATATGTGAATAGTTGGTTAAAAGTTAAAACCGGAACAATCACTTATATTGAAAATATGTATTACTATTTGTTAAGATTCAGTTTGTTCCATTCAGTGCTCCTCTATTTGGAGGGAATGACGCGAAATACAAACACTAAAAATAATATTTTAAACATTCCATGTGTATGACATGTTTTTTTGGAAAGGAATGTTTTGAAATTCATCAGAGTTTTTAATTGTTTGGCATTAATGACATTGAAACTAGAAAATATTTCAACAAGCATCACAATGCTGCAAAAAAAAGAACGGTTGACCCCTGGCCATATTTGCCACCAAAAATTTAAACTGAATGTTTGGGATTTGTTGTTGGTCATCCGACATTGGAATATTTTAATAAACAGATAAAAAAATACGTTCTTTGAAAATATTATGATAATGGTTGGCAGAAGGTCGATTTCTAACCGATATAAATTAAGAAGTCGAAAGGTATGTGTTATAAATGTCGTTTTATTTGTTTTGATATATACATAATGTAAGAATAGTAGGTAAAAAGGTGGATTCGAGAACAAAATCATTTATTTATCAAATATTTGACTGTTTTTAACGATATATTGTCACGTGTAGTCTTTTTCGTGAACAAAAGATTGTATTTGATCGTTATTTTGGAAAAGGAGAGACATCACTGATACTCTTCTGTTCTTACACTTACTGGCATTACAACTTGGAAAAGTTCAATCTTGCACCATCCGACTGGAAAAATGATGGCCATAATCGTCACCGTTTAACTTTATGAAGTAAATATAATTTGGTGTTTTTTTCGAGATCTTTTTGTAAAATTGTTTGTACTTAGTGACATCGAAATTTGGGGAAATGTCAACACTGCATCACCAGGATGCAAAACAATTGTGGACATATTTGAGACCACTACATGTGAAATATGTTCCAGGTGATTCGACATTACATTTTGTTTAATCGCATGTAAAATTCTTTGCTTTATACATTTGACGATTTTGGTTTGCAGTAGGCGATATGCAAGCTTACACTTTGTGTAGGAATACGTATGATAGTTTCTAAATTGCGAGGTGGCGGGCCCCTAGACGAGAAAAAAGGGTACAATATGTAACGCACTCCGATGGTACGACCTCGCAAAAAAAAAAAAAAAACTAACGGTGTGTTTTGGGGCACAGGTGCAATGAACTAATTTGTTTACCTATTTTCCCTAACTGGTAAAGAAGCGGGGAAATTTCAACATTGCAGTACAAGGCCGCATAATTACGGTGGCCATATTCGCTACCATTAAACGTAACTGAATAAATTGAATATGTTGCTGGAGATTCCAATGATTTGTTAGCAACATTCCAAATTACTTGCTTTGTACATGTTTACATTTTGTTTGATTAGCTCTTAATAAAATATAGATTGATTAAAATGCTTTTTATTACTTTTAGCGACTGAATTGTATTAACAGGGTCATGTATTTATCAATTCCAGAACAAGCACTTGTTATCGTGTTGTGTGTGTATGTGTTGTTGATATAAATTGTCCTATCATGTGGCTTTTTGATGTGGTCTTATTAAGCGAGGAATGACATGAAATACGCGAATGGTACGTTTAAAACGGTCATGATTTTGGGTTAAACTTTTACCTTTACTGGAATTGGAACGGACACTGCATCACTAAGCGTTTACATCACAGTGGATTAAACTTCACTCGATTTATTTAATATATTGTTTGTGATTCGATATTTAAATATTTTGTTAACACGCAAATATGTTTGCTTTTTTCAAAATATAATTTATCACGCTGTGTAAAAAGTTGTCGTGACATTGAACGCTAAGATGGTGTTTGAAACGAACAAAACAATATTTATGTGATTATTAATTTTAAAAAAGTTGAACAGCACTGATGTTCTTCTGCTATTTTTTTCTTACTGGCATTGGAAAGAGAAATAAGTCAAACTTGCGTCATCATACTGTTAATATAAAGATGGCCATATTTGCCACCGGTTAACTTTACTGAGTAAATGCTATTTTGTGTTGGTAGTTCGACATTGGATTTTTTTTAACCGAATACAAAATTATTTGCTTTGAAAATATCGATTTGGGTTGGCCAACCCTAAATCAAAGTTTGGAAAACGAATACTTTTATTGCTTTTAAAAATACTTAAGTTTATAAAAAGTTTATAAAAAGTGTATGTGTGACACAAAAACCAGTACGCGATCATGACTTTGAAAAAGGTTTAACAGTGAGAAGCTTTTGTTCCTTTTTGCCCTTTATGGCATTCAATCGGGGGGAAATGTTTACTCTGCGTCATCGGGCCACCATTGTGGCCATAATTGTGACCATTTCACATAAAACTTCCTTTGGTGATTTGACAATATTTTTTTGTAAATCCCATACCGCATTATGCTTTTTGAAAATGTTATCTTATCATCGGGCTGCAAAACCATTGTGGCCATATTCGCGACCATTACACATAGAAGTTTATTTGGTGACTTGATTCTTTTTGGTGACTCCCATGCAGAATTGTTCTTTTTGAAAATGTGTCGATTTTTGTAACATTCACACCCATATTTTCAATGTCGGAAGACGGGTTGAATTTATTGAAAAATGATTTTTATTGTTTTTTTTTAAAACACTCATAAAATGACATGAATGAAGAATATTAATCCAAAAACAGTTTTTTTATTTAATGTTATCACTGTTCTTAAAATATGTCTTTATTGACACATCGAGTGGTCTTTTTTGCGGGAAGAGACATGAAACGCTAAAATATGTTTGAAACGAATAAAACAATATATTGAATCTTGATTTTTTTTTCAACTGTAAACACTGTTATATGTTTTGCCCTAACTGACACTGATTTTAACAGACATGAGCTATTCGACTACAAAATCATGGTAGCCATACACCCCATTATTAATCTGCACTCAATTAAATGAATTTATAGTTAATGATTTGAAACATTTTAGCTTTGAAAAATTGTCAATTTTTGTTTGCAGTATCCCTAATTCAACCGTACAAAACATGTAGAAAGATGTTTGGAACATGATAAAAATGCTATCGAATAGACTAAAATATGTAAACGAGTGTTTTTTTTATTAAAGTGGCTGGCATCTACATGAGAAAAAATAGAAATATGTTCAGCACTTCGATGTTACCAATACGGAACAAAACGCAAGACAATACACTTTTGGGCGAAGGTGTAAATGAACTTGTATTGCATTCTCCCAGTTCAAACTAGTGCTTTTATCGCAAATCGGGGCCCAAAGACACATGTATTTAAAAATACAGTTGATGTTCGGTCTTTAAAACACATTTTTCCCATTGTGTGCCCTTACATTTCTAAGAAATGACATACGATCGTTTATTCGTTTACTATTTAAAAGTTTTTTGTCATAAATTACTGCAAAAAAGATGGAACGGTTGCCTTATTCACCACCAGTAAACTTAACTGATTAAATGGATTTTGTTGTAAGAATTATTTTAAGCGCATGTTAAAAAATCCTTTCTTTGAAATCTGTATATAACACGTTTAGAACGTGATCAAACTGCAAAATATGTTATCAGTTGCGAATAGGCTACAGTATGTGAACAGAAACAGATGATTCCAAATCCAACGAGTAATTTGTTTTATCGACGTGACGGGCACATATAAGACTAAAAAGGGTAGACATTTGCCCCGTTCTTTGATGTTAGTAAACGTTAAAAACGTTATACGGGACGCTTTTGGGCGAATATGCAAATACAATTAATCATCCCTGTCTTTTTTTTTATAGAAAGCCATGACCCAAGTCGATGGGATTTAAAAAAAACCCATTTGATTTACGGTATTTAGAACAGATTGGTCACATTATGTACTCTTCTATTTGGCGAAAAATGACATATTCGCTAAACAATGATGTTTCAAACATACCATGTGTAAGCGATCATGTTTATGGGAATGTTTAAACAGTTTTAGGTTTTTATTGTTTGCCATAAATGGCATTGAAACTGGAAACGAAATCAACAGACATCACTTTGTTGCAAAAAGACAAGAGGAGCCGTGCCCATATTTGCCATAAATAATTGTACCTGATTAATTGGAGTGTGTTGTTGATCATTCGACATTAGAAGGTTTTAATAACCAAATGCAAAATTATTCGCGTTGAAAATATAATGATTATAGTTGGCAGAACGTCGATTTCAATCCTATACAAAATGGTATATGTTATAAATGTTGTTTAATTGGTTTTGATACAGACATATGAATAACAGGTTTAATTGATTCTAGAACAAAAGCTTTCATTTATTAAATACTTTACTTTTTTACGGTATATTTTGTCACGTTTTGTAGTCTATTAACGTGACAAATACGGTTGTATTCGATCATCATTTTGGAAAATGTCAAACTTTACTTATGCTCGTCTGTTTTTACACTTGAAGCGGAAAAAAATCAACTTGCACCATCCGACTGTAAATCATTGATTGCCATATTCGCCAACGTGACGATGACCATATTCGCCACCGTTTAATTTTATAAAATAAATAAAATTTGTTATTTTTTTCAAGATCGGAATGCGTATTTAACCGCATGCATAATGTTTTTCTTTGAAAATGTTGTATAGGTTGGCCAACCCTACATAAAATGTAAAAAGGGTACGGAAAGGGATTCAAATATTTTATTGCTTTCAAAATGACTTAAGTGAAAAGCGTACATAATGACGTTTGAGACAAAAAAAGATGTATGCAATCATGGATTTGGAAAAGATTTAACTATGGGAACCGTTTGTTCATTTGTTTTGCCATTATGGCATTTAAACGAGGTTGGGGTGGAGAGGTGCGGGCGTGTAAAGACTGCATCACCAGGCTGCAAAATTATGTGGCCTTATTTGCGACCATTACATATGGACTTTGTTCCTGGACATAAGAATGTTTTTTAACCTCATGTACAATTATTTGCTTTGAACATTTGACGATTTTGGTTTGCACTAGGCGATATTCAACCCTACATATCTTGTAGGAAAAAGTATGGAAACTAATTGAAATTTCTTTTATTAGTTTTGAATATACCAAATATGTATATATATATATTGTAAAAAATCCGCTTGTTGGTTTAAGGTTTAACAAGTGAATTTTGTGCGTTTGTTATCAAGGAGGCCCCTTGTCGAACAAAATGGTAGAAACATGTCTCGCACTCCGATGTTACGAAATCGCAAAAGACGTCTAACGGTGCGCTTTTGGGCACAGCTGCAATAAACTAATTTGTTTACATGTTTTCCAAACGGTTTGTAAACGGGAAAATCTCAACATTGCATTACAAGGCAGCAAAATCACGGTGGCCATATTCGCTACCATCAAACGTATCTGCATAAATTTAACGTGTTGCTGGTGATTCGAATAATTTGTTAACAACATGCCACATTAATTGCTTTTAAAAAGTGTTTTCTTTTATTTGGTTTGCTCTAAATGAAAATCAGGTTGATTAAAATGCTGTATATGGCTTTGAAAACACTTAACTTGTATTAAAAGGGTAATGCTTTAATTGATTCCAAAACATACACTTGTTATTGTATGTGGGGTGTTTGTAATTGTCCCATCGTATGGCTTTATTAAGTGAGGTCTTATAAAGCGAGGGGTGACATAAAAAGCTCGAATGATACCCTTGAAACGAACAAAATGATATATGCGGTCATGATTTTGAGTTAACCGTTTCCCTAACCTGGTATTGAAACGGACCAAGTGTTTAACACTGCAACATTACGCGAAATCATCACAGTCGATTTAACTTCAGTATATTAAGTTTATTGTTGGAGATTCGACATTCAAATGTTTTGTTTACATACAACTGTGTTTGCTTTTTACAAAGTGCGTTCCTGTTTTAAAGATATAATTTGTCACATTGTGTTGAACATGAATTTGTGTTTGAAACGATCAAAAACATTACCTAATTAGTAGCTAAATGTTCCTCGGCTTTGTTGTATTGCTTTAAATAAAGTCAAAAGTACGTGAAAGAATGGAACGTATTGCTTCCAGAATAAACACTCATCAATAATGTTTGATACAAACTAATTTAGAAAAGGTTTAACAGTGAGAACCTTTGGTATACTTTTTGTGCTAAATGGCATTCTAACTAGAAATATGTCAACACTGCACTATGAGGCTGCAATATTACGGTGTCCAATCGTTATGATATCGCATTTTTGTCGCAAATGCATAAAAACTCTCTCCATTCAAGCTCAAGCGAGTGTTTTTATCGAAAATCGGCGTCCGAAGACGGTTATATTTTAAATTTCAATGTGTTTACAGTTTCTAAAAGCATATTAATTATGTTCCAATTAGTGCTCTAAATTTGCGAGCAATGAAATGTAACGAAAAAAATGTAGATTGGACAATAACAACTGTATGCTATTATAAAGTTTAGAAAGGTTTAACAGTAGTTTTGTTGGCGTTGTTGTTGTTTTGTCGTAAAAAATACTGAAACCGGAAAATATTACAACACATCATCACCGATCTGCAAAGTAACGTTGTCCCGATTGCTATGTTCGCCATCGCTTAACTTGACGGAATAAATGGAATTATGTGTTTGTCATTCTATATTGGATTGTATTATGAAACACATTCATTTTGTTTTTGCTTTAAATTATTGATTTTGGTTGGCAATAAGCCAAATACAATGATAACAGTTCGATGTCCTGAAAATTGATCACTTCCCCCAAATGACATGAAAAGTTTGAAATAGTGTAAGAACAAGCAAAAGAGTTGTATGCGATCATAATATCATTTTGTTTTGTTTTCCCTGACTTGCATTCAAACGGAAAATAAGAGCACTGTATCTCCGGACGTGACTATATTCGCCAACAGAGTGTTTTGTTAACATTGTAACAAACCTAACGTTTATGCCCTATCTGGCATTGAACCGGGAAATAAATCAATATGGCGTCACCCGACTTCTCAAATCACGATGGTAATATTCGTCACTATTGCAATTGACTGAATAAATGTAAAATAGAGTCCGACAATGGATCGTTTTAAACCGCTTACAAAATTATTTGCTTCGGGTTGGCCAACCCTACACAAAATTATTTGCTTCGGGTTGGCCAACCCTACATTAAAATGCAGGAAAACGTACGGAGAGGGATTTGAATATTTTAAGACTGAAGTATATGAAAAACAAATTGATCATGAGTCTGAGAAAGGTTTATCGTTGAGAAGCCTTTGTTATTTTTTTTGCCCTTGATTACATTCAAACGGGGGAAAATAATCAACAGTGCATCATCTGACTGCAAAATCACGTTGGCCATTATTCATATTCGCAACCATTACAACTGGAATTTGTTGTTGGAGATTCGGCATAAGAATGTTTTGTTATCTACATGCATAATTATTTGTTTTGAAAATGTGTCGATTTGAGTTGGTAGTATGCAGAATTGAACCCCATATTCAGTATAGAAAAACATAGGAAATACGATAAAAATGCTTTTTAAAAAATACCATAACTATGAATAAGTTAAATAGTATTAATTTCAGAAAGAATTGTTTTATTACAAAGTTACAATACTTCTTCGAAAAATAAGACTAATTTATCACACTGTGTGTTTTTATTTTGCGGGAAATGACGTTAAACGCGTAAAACGAACAAAACTATTCATGAGATCATGAATAGAAACACCACGAGCCTTATCGTAATTTTCCCTTACTCGCGCTAAAGGAAATAAGTCACAAATGCGTCCCCGACTGCAAAATCATGGTAGCCATATACACAACTGAATAAATTAAAATTGTTGTTGGTGATTCGGTTGTAATGATTAAGCCGCATGTAAAATATTTTACCGTAGGTCACATTTTACCCTACATATTATGTAGGAAACGTTTGGGCAGTGACTTTTGTTTCGATTAGACTTAACGATATGAAATGATACGAGATGATAACACATTTAGTTAGGCCAAGAGAGTGCAAATATGTCCCGCACTCCGATGGTACGACCACACTTGTAAACGGTTAATGGGGCGCTTGTGGGCGCATGTGCAATAACTGAAACTAATGGAGTTTTTTTTAAAAAGTCGGGCCCCCACGTCGCTTGTATTGAAAGAAAACGGTTTTGTATGGTTTTCACAAACAAGTTTGTCCCATCGTGTACTTTTACATTTGGCGAGAAATTACATTAAACAAGAGGAAAGTATGTTTGAAACATAAAAAATGTGTGAGATTATGAATTTATGAAGTGTTTAATAGAGTTGTGTGGATGTTGTTATTTTTTGCCATAAACGACATTAAAACCGGAAAATATTTTCGCACAGCTATTAAAATACGGTAGCCCTGTGGCTTTATTTGCCACCTTAAATGGAATACGGAGTTTGTTTTTGACAATTCGAAACAGAAACGTTAAGTAAACTACATGCATAATTATATATTTTTTAAAAATAAATCGACTTTGTTGGCAGTAGGCTAAATCCAACCTCACATGTAGAAGAACGTACGGAATGTGATATTGTTTTTATTGTTTTCATATAGTCTCACATATTTGAAAATTTTATTATTTTGAAAATTTTATTATTTCGATTCAAGAATGAGTACTTGATTTTAAAACAGTACCATTGTTTGCACTATTTCTTTAAAGGGAAATATTTTTAGTATAATTTCGCGTGAAAGGATACGAGAAGCTAAAATGGCGATCGCGGTTTCGGAAAAAGGTTTAACTGCACGGACCTTTTTTTATATCGCGCTTTGCAGCTTTGCAATATTTCATCCCAACTATCGGCCGATATTTTAAAAATTCATGAACCTTTCAGGTCAGTATACACTTACCGCGGTTTAAAGACATTAATAGGGATCTAAAAAGGTTAGATGAAATAATCCCTTATACTTTTGTTGCTTCGATTTTCATATATTTAGACCTAAGATATATAATGACAAGAAATAATAAGTTCAAAATATCATTACACGAATACTTTTCAGCGTCATGTGCAAAGCTAGGGAAACGGATCAAACGGCCTAGTTACCAGAACGGACCGGACCTTGAAATTGAAGATGGTTCTTAACACGGTGGGTGTCTTTAAAAAAAAGAATGGCCCTTAAGGTAAGCCATCTGGCAGTGCATTTTATATACATGTGTACTAACATGGAGATTTTATATTTTTAATTTAAATGAATTAACCAAAACTGGCATTATATTTATTTTGCTTGAATAACGTGTTTGTTAAAGACCAGAATGACGCTACTTTTACATGGCATAGTATATAACAGTTTTATTAACTTGTTTCTTTAATATGTAAATAAAAAAAAATCAAATATAACATTTCGTAACTTTAATTTGAAACTTTACTTGTAGCATGTTTGTGTGTTTTATCCACTTATAATGAAACTTGGTCAGACAACTCGTCTGTATGTTGTCTCAAACAGTTACAAAATATGGATCACCACTGGTTAAAAACAAGTTCACTAGGCGAAGTCTTAGGGGGAAGAATCTCGGTCATAACTCAATAGTTTTTATCCAATTGTTATGAAACTTGGTAAGAAAGCATGTCCGCAAGTTGCCTTGTAAAATTGTTTCAAATAAAAAACAGGTGTGCCTGTTGAGGTTCTACCCTTGATTATTTTCAAAAAATAATTTTAATGTAATGGAAGTATGTATCTGCGAATATGTTTATAATATATTACACATATATCTTCTCGAGTGTAAAATAAGTCACTTGAGCCTTAAGCAGTTACCGCTCTTGGTACAAAATAGATACAAGTCTACAAATAGGAAATCGGTGTCTAAGAGCATAGTTTACGATTCTTTCACGCTTGTAAAGCGAGTAACCAAAACAGTTGCCTCTTGACTCAGAAGAGGTCAACAAATAGAAAACAGGTATTAGCGATCATAGTTGCTATTTCCTACTCGCTTTTAGAGTGAATAACCAAAACCTTAAACATAACCTCTTGCCTCAGAGGTGTGTTTAAAACGAACAGTTACCTCTTGACTCAGAGGAGGTGTGTTTGTTAAAAAATATTGTTGCTTTCCCTTGGTGCATGGGTGATGTATAGTCTATAAGTCTTAAAAAGCCAGAGTGACCCCGTTTGACTGTCCGAGAGGCCCAGAACTCCTCGCTAGGCGTCATTCAGAAAATTTTCCGCCTGGGAGGGAAACTTAAGGGTGCTGGCTTTGAACAGGTGTGTAACACTTTAAAAAGGAAACGGTGTCTGCGAACATATTTACCATTCCTAGCCCGCTTAAAAAGTGACACACCATAAACTAAATGGAAATCGGTTTCTGCGAACATAGTTAACCATTTCCTACCTACGTGCAATGTGGGTAACCTGACCAAAGCCAGTCACAAGTCTGGGTGAAAAACAGGGAGTGACCACTAACCATGTCCGAGGCACATGTTTTATCTAATGTAACTTCTGGACAGAAATTTATTAAACTTTTTGTAAGTGTATAAAACATACATAAGTGTGTTGGCGCATGCCTAAGCTACATACAAATCGGGTCAGTACCACAACAGTTATTACTCTTTAACTAATGAAAAAAAAACTTCGTCCACAGACATTACTACGTAACTAATTAACAGCAACGTATAAAACTTACGTGAAGTGTGCATAATGTATAAGGTGTGATGTACGCGCAAAATTCGTCTGGATCGCACCAGTAACAAATTTTAAACACGTTATTGCTCTTTAATTATGGGAAAGGAAAAAAATAATGAAGAAGAGAAGAAAGTTAATTCAAGAAATATATCACACAATACATATTTGAAACAGGCCAACATGACCCGTGATCAAATCAATGTAATATAATGACTTATTATATAAACATGTATGGCGGAACAGTTTATAAACTTTATTTATATATTCATATCACAGATTTAATAACTAGATCTATATAATTGAATATAGGTGTCTTAAGATATGCATTATGAGTTATATCTTTTTTACGCACAGTACTACACTTATGTTAATGAATTTTAATAAGTAATGAACGTTACTATTATATTCATTATGTACAAATTACTTCAATAATGAATGTTTAGTTTTGACCAAGGTTTTAAATAGATAGATAATCCATGGAATACAAAACCCGCACAATTATGCATGTTGTCATTACTATTACATGTTTAATATGTGTCAACTTAATCCGAATAATTAAGTATAGTTATAGTATTTTAGACTGTATGTCTAGTATAAAGAGTACCGTTATTCAAATACAACGTTACCTTTCAATAAATCTTGTTTACACCCACACTTACTTTTCTTATTTCAAAAGCATGATATACGCATGCTGATATTTTCTAACATTAACCTTCTCGGATTGCAAAAGTTGTAGTCTTATACATATAAGGCCTATTTCTATAACGTCCTGTGAAATATTTAAACGTATTAAAACATACTTGTTTATCTTAACATTTGAAAATCTTGTTAGTTTTGTGTCAGGGTTGCAGTTCCCTATCCGCAGAATTTGTTTGGGGTGCATAATCTATACATATCTCTAATGTGCGTCCTCTATAGTGTTGTAATATAGACATTTAATTCTAAATAGATGCTTGTTAACTCAAACTGTAACCGGAAATTTTTGAAAACAATGGTGCACTCTGGTTCATTCTGAGCGTTCTGGTGTGCTTTATTTAGTCCTGGAAAATGGACAGTTTTAGGGCCTTGTAGTCAAGTACGCTTACTGCAACTATGGCAAAAATCTTTTTGTCAGAATCATGTGGATTCAGCCGCGTACTCGCGTATTTTTTTATTATTTTTTGCTGCGATTGTCAACATCGAGTTTCAGTTTCGTTGAATAAGTACTTAACTAGGTTTTTGCTCTTTAGGGCGGGATACTGACGGTAAGTAAACGTCATAGTACGAACAAGTTGTGCCTTCTGAAGATGACTCGGATTAGAGGCAGTACGGGATTGCACTGGCAATCTACTCAGTCCTCGCTCCAGCCTCGTTCGCATTCGTTATTCTCAATATCCGTATGTTATCCATTGCTCTGATGCACAATGACACCGAATTCAATTTAATGACGTGTAGTTATTTATGTTTCCTGGCGTTTTAAAGTCAAAAATCAGTTTTGTATTTTTTGTGGTACTGTGTCTTTTTAAACATCATGTATACATTTAACCGCATATCGGTGTGCACTAAATTATGATCAGAGGGCGGGTTGTATTACATGAGGTGTCTAACCGGGTTGGGAAGACGGAGATTTCCATGTCCGGTAAAACGCATGTCAGAACACTTTATAATTAACAAAACTTTGCGAAAGGCATTGAAAATGTTATAATTCGTAATCCAAGCATTCTTATTATCGGTAAGATTTCAACCGAAAACTAAGAGCGCTTTAAAATTCCAGAACAATATATATGCAAAAAGCTACAGAAACATGCTCAATATCAAAAAGTTTAAACATAAACCCGGTTTAGTGGCAATGGGCAACGCCAAAGACATATAACACAAATTCACAAACAAGAAACATAGAACAGCACACAACTCTACAAACAGCACAGTGCATAAATACTATATATATATATTCTTGATAAACATACCAATTATTTATATATATATATATATATATATATATATATATATATATATATATATATATATATATATATATATATATATATATATATATAAATAATTGGTATGTTTATCAAGAATTGTTACCGCCTTGGAACGGTCAGTAAAATGTAAATTTACTGGGGGTTTAAACCGGTTTATGTGCACAAACCTCACTCTTATCCCAACAATTCTTAATAAAGATAAAACGCAAAAGATAAATCTTATCAAAGTATGCATTAACTTGAGGAAACTTATCAATAAAACAAATAATGATAAAAAACGAAAAGGTAAACCCCAAGTACTTCAATGATCCAACTCTATCTGCAGACGGAGGAAAACAATTCAGAGCACCTAATGCAAATTCTTTTCAAAGATACGATGCAGTCATTGTTAAAAACCAAAAGCTTCACACACAAAGCGATGTTCTTTTAAACACAAATCTTGCAACTGTCGGTATAAAACCAGAATAATTATCTTTAATTTTGTTTTCACCTTGAAATATTGAAATTTAATAAAGTACAGAGAGATAAACAAATTTTAAGAAGAGAGTTAATTTTAAGTTTATGCAGCTGAAACTCCTCACTCATGGTGGCTGAGGCCTATTCTGTTTGTCATGGGAGATTACTGCGTAGGAGATTGGTATTGTCTTTGGCGTTTGTTCTTCTTTTCATTCTATTAAACCTTTATTTACAGTTCCATTAATTCATCAATTATTGGGGTAGTCACATATAAAATTTAATAATAGGACATGCGAATGGTATTCGTAAAATGCATGTTAGCTCATCTTGGAATGGCGTGTTCATATCATACTATACCTCATGGTGTTTATATGGTGTATATTTTAAGATCGCTTTGAACCTTCTGGCCTTACCCCCCGAATTATATTAAATGCTCTTCGTATATAACGCACACCCTGGAGGGTATGTGTAGAAGTGTATAACCTTTAGTCTTCATTGAATACTGTAATAATAATAATATATTTAGTTTCATGCCATCAAGATCAATCGTCTTCCAAATTATCGATATACAATAACTCTTCACAGGGCTTAATTGCTCCTATAGGAACGATGTCCGCTTGGCGTCTTGCGTAAACAGCCTAATTTCAATTATCTGTTTTCCTGCTCGTAATTGTTTTCTTACCGAAACTATTGAGACTATTGTAGCAAACAATTATGTAGTAGTCTAACATGCAATGAGCAAAACCATATTTATAATCCATCAAATCATTTATGCACTTATTTTTTTATATACGGAACAAGTGCAGAAACAATGCAGTTACACTTTCAGTAGCATAAACTGCAGAAATGGTAACAACCACAGGTGTCCGTTACATAGCTGGGATACTAAAATATGGCCCTTAAGTCCTTTGATATTGTTTAAAAGTTATTATATGACACTCAATAAAACTAAGACTTTACTTGAAAAAATACCCCTTTATATATTTAAGTATGTTTTAATAAAACACGCTTACGGCTATTAAAGGACTGAAGGGCCATATTTTAGTGTCCAATTTATGAAACGGACACCTGTGGGCAGATACTATACACAAATCCCAAATCGAAACATGACCATCGTCAAACCTTAGATTCAACATTCATAAACTTTAATCGAAACAGTGCATCAGTACGGATATACTTATGTTAGGCATTCTAATGTACTCGGTGAATTTTATCCAAACTTGAATCGTCGCAAATTTTATTCATATCCCGTCGCATCTTTTGTATCCGATCAAACCATCAGCGGACATTTCATTTTTTTTTTCTCAAATTTTAAAACCGTTTTGCCTAGGGACAGAAACAACTATACAATATAAACTCAATGTAAGAACATGTATTATATTGTTATATACTAGGAGTCATAATATTATGACCCAGGGGTCGGTGTAATAATAATGACCCGTTCGGTCACTTTTTCTTAAAGAGTATTGACCGATAGGCCATGATTCTATTTAAGTCAAAATAAAGGAACAATCGCGGTTTCTTCGAGTCATCTAAAGTCAAAGCGCTGACATCATCATCATCATCATTATCATCATCATCATCATCATCATAATCATCATCATCATCATCATCATCATCATCATCATCACTAATAGTTGTAGTAGTAGTGGTATCAACAGGAATATCTGTACCAAAGCATTGTTTACATTTTATATATTTATTTGATATACAATAAAAAAAATAGTGGGTTTTGTTCGGTGGTCACTTTTTTACTGACATGGTCGGGGTATGTCGTTATTTTATAAAGTAGGTAAATACTTTGCAAAGGAGGAGTCCCTTTTTCTTAAGAGTAATCACCTGGCGGTCGTGATTCTGTTGGAGTCAAGATCCTTCCTTACACAAGCCCAGTCTCTTGAAAATATTCAAATATTTACTTGATATTTCAATCAAGAAATGTACGTAAGTAATTTATCAAAATGTCTTATTTTATGCATTAATGATGATCTTCTTGAGGTAAAAAACAACACTTTGTGGTGTGAAATAGTAAAAAAGGCTGAACGATATCAGAATTGATGATGAATAAAAATAAATTCCTTTCTTTTTACATTAAACACTGTCAGAAAGTGAACTGAGTTTAGTCGATAATTGAGAAGTTTCTTTCTCCCACCTCAGATCCATAGATCCAATAATTTAACCATGCTAGATATTCTTATCTTGCCCACGGGCGAAGATAAAATGCCCGTATGGAACTCCTTTTTAATGGTCACCTCATTATAATTACCACCCTTGTTGAAGACTGTCGTCAGTAGCATCAAGGAAATCTTGTCTTATGGTAATATTTAGAACGCTAATTAATTACTTCTCGCTTCAAATGTCACTATAAAACAGTTTTCACGCACCATTCTAGAAATAATGCTTCATTCTCCTTAGAACTATTTAAAAAGACCGATTTGACTATTAACATTAACTGGATCACTGCGCGCATATCCATGACAACCACGTGCTATCGCATATCCATACGAAATTATTTTCACTAAGCATGAAAGAGTTCCAGCAAAAAATACATTTTTACTTAATGTTGTTTAACTGAGGTGGGAGAAAAAAGCATCTACCATAGCCGCTCGTGTAAGATAGGTTCATCCCGACCCTCGCGCAGGGTGTTTTGCGGAAACCTCGTTTCCGCAAAACACCCTACGGTCGGGTCGGAATGAACCTATCTTACACTCTCGGCCATGGAAGATACTTATAATCTTCGAATTTTTCGAGAAACAAGAGTACTGTGCTAAATGTTGACTTTCAGCATTGTGGACCTCAATAGGAGAATTTGTTCCAGATGTGTTTTGACCATGGACAATACCAAGTGTTACAGCATTTTTCGGTGAATTTAGACAATTTCTTGCGCATTTAATATTTCTGGTCAGTTCATTAATATCAAGACGTACACATACAACAGTTTGCCAATTAATTGTTTCCTTGTAATTCTCTGATTCGGGATAATATATATATTTAACCAAATCTTTAAACTCTGTACACGCATTTCTTTTGTATATAGTAATGCTTATTCCGACACAGGAAAATGAAATCGTGTCTCCCTAACTTGTTTAAGATTCTTTAATATTTGTCTGCAGGATCTTTTGGATGTGTATGGGCACATATTTAGTATTCAATACAAGATTCTTAACAGATGTGATCGGAAATTCGCAAGGCGTTCGGATATCTATGCTTGCTTGTTATTGGAATAACTTCGAATACTCGGACTGACCAACATTCTTCGTTAAGGCGTCGTTGTGGCTGCCAGTGTAAAATGTTCTTGTGATATAATGTCATAATATGATTTATTCGTGGAAAAATGAGTATTTGAAAGTTCCTATGAAATGTTCTACATTTTCTAATTTTGTGTTTAATTGATATTCTCCATGGTTTTGCCATTCTTTGGAGACCACGATGTTTTTGATTACCAATTTTAAAAGAACACCTAGTAAAACCCTCAGCTGGGAAGATTAGTTTTATTAACGTGGTAACATTATTTAAGTACTTTGATACAATAAACGTGGCTGAAAATGGCTGTGTTTCTGAACACCGACTTAGTTCAGTTAATTTGGAACTAATCCATATTCTACTGTGATATGTCATTTGTGCCTCCTGAAACGGAGGGAAACTCGACGTCAGTGTACGAAAATGTTGAGTCCTCTACGGAAGAATCGGACGAGGGTCAGAACGAGATTACCCTGGCAATTTACTCCGTCCTCGCACCGGCCTCGTTTGTTCTCGTCATACTCATCCTCCTCATGTTCTTCATCGCTCACATTCTCAGGTAAGACAAACACTGCACAGTTGCCTTATTCTAGGTATTGCATTATGATGCTTGTTGTTATTTTTTGTCTTGATAATATTAATGTAAGAACTCACTCTTGTGTAATTTATTAATATCTGTTGGCTATATCTATAACACCCTGTTAAAACCACTGTGTCCTATGATAAATATCGACTCTTGATGGATGAGCGTTTAGACAACAGAATTTTGTGTCTTACTCTTCTATTGTTAATAAATGATGTCGGTTCCAAAAAGGTCCCGGGTCAACTATCAACATTAATGTATTAACCACGAATATAATTTTGTTTCTGATTTACTTCAATACAACAAGCGTGTTTTTGTCAACCAAATATGCCTACAGAATGATGGTCAAACCTGCAAAGGCTTGGAAATGTTTTAAGCGATAGTTGTCATTAACAGCGTTTTCAAATCTCATTTCAGTCCACAAAGCAGACGCATGATTCTATGGAAACGATGAGATTCGTGACGTAATATCATAGGGGAATATGACGTCATATGCCCGACTTTAACTTTATTTATAATTCAAATCACTGTAGATCTATACTGGGCAGTTGCCTTATGCCGGATTTGCCTAAATATTCGGAAATCGTTTAAAAAGCGTTTCGGCGACCGTGATCAATATAGAATGATCACAGTCTACGCAACTGACCTCCATAGCAACAGAAACAACACAAAAGTGCAGCTATTCGAGTATAACCCCAAAATAAATACCTCTAAACTTTTGCTTTCATAAATGTCAATATTTAGTCACGTGGAGGATGACATCACAGCGCGAGCTTTTATATTGAGGTTCGACAGGGTTATCTTTAAGCACTAGACCTACTATACAATGTTTATGACTTATCGTCTATCACGAAATACAATGCCAATGACATAAAAAGTAAATAAATAGACGATGTCATTGTTTTGTGTTGTGCAGCATTTGATATGAAAATGAAGCAAAAATAAGGCAGTTTCGTACTTTCAAAATTATGCAAATTCGGACAAATTAGTAGTTCGGATACGCCGAAAATACACATACAAATACTTCAGAGAAGTATAAAATTTATATACAGGTTAAACATTTAATACATGATGTTCATTTAAGTAGCATTTAAATATTTTTATTGACTTAATAATGTTTACTTTGTTCTTTGAAAAAATCCGAATATTTAGGCACTGAATGCAGGCTTTTGGACGTCGTTTATGCCCTTATTTCGTACTGAATATTATATTATAATTACTTGTTTTTTTCTTTTATTCTTTTTCCATTTTGGTTGATATAGTACCCAACATTTCTCTATTAAAATTTCATGCACTTATGTTCAGTAATTATGACAATATTTTAAGAAAACTTCAAAATTGATCCGGAATTAGGCAACTGCCCAGTATATGGATCATTGTAATCAGTATTAAAATACTAAAGCAGTATAAAAATGCAAAACGCGTAATTTGATCTCAATAACTAAACCAGTCAGTCAATATTATGTTTCGGTTGGTATATGAAAATTATCAGATTTCGTTCATTCATTGAAATTTTCACCTGTGTATAAATATATTTTCAGATGAATCTTTATTAATGCACAGCTTAATTTTATTATTGTTATATTATTTTTGTAACGTTTAAAAAGAAATATTATGTATAATAAATTGTTGTATTTCGAATAAATAAACGAATGACCTTGCATTGTAAATGTGTAGCCTACCAACTTCATTATAATTTCGGTATACCAAAGGTTATTATTTGGGCCTGAATAAGAATACCAGTGACATTTATAGGTCCAAGAACAGTTATAGGGCAGACTTTAACGACTGTTCCATTGCGGTAACTCACATATTAAATGGTTCATAATTTTGTATGCTGATTGTTTTAGTATATTGTTGCCGCTCAGTTGTATAATTACCGGTAACATGTCCTAATATGTCGTATAATAATGTATTATTTTTATTATTTAATATGCGTAATAATGCTTACAGTTTTTGGCATGAATAATCCATGAATGCATTTCTGGAAACTTATAACTAAAAGGTTAAACGGAGACCTCGGCCATAACGTTCACATGGATAAAGGTTTTCTGTTCGTAGCAATTCACGATTCAAGCATTCTGTTCCTTTATCATCTGTAACATTCCAGTACCCAATATTGAAATACAATAATGTTGCACTCAGGAGTGGATACTCATTGACCAACATGTCCGGAAACGTCTAAGACCATTATTTCTCCTTTAAACAGGAGGCACAATTTGCTATTTACCACAACTACTACGTGAGAATGTTTGATCAGTCGGAATGAAATCATAGTAATTTTGAAATAGATGTATTGATTGTAAGGGGACTTTTAAGATTCTTTGGAACAAATCCACGCTCATATAACTATCCGTTGTCTTGTAACTACCTCTTGTATTGGAAGTTTACAATAGGAAGCATGTCATTGCTTTTTGACTAGACGAAGATAAATAGTTTTACACTCGCTATTTTTAAAGAGAGACGAATGCTTGTGGATAATGCCACCGTATTGTGCAAACCCTTATGTATTTAGTTTCATGGTATCAAGATTAATTAAAAAAAAACGGACGAAATCAAACATTTTTTCCGATATAATCAATATCTGTGAAAAAACATTGAATACTTATCAATTTTCCCCTTCTAAGTGTAATTAGACGAAGTACTGATTTTATATAACTGTTTCAGCCCTCCCGAAATTGCCAGATGTATAGATGTAAATATTTTAACTTGTTCTATGCAACATTGTTACACAAGAAAACGTCTTTGGGCATTAAAGTGTGTCAGAATATGATGATCGTGGGCACTGACATGGTATTTTCGATATATCCGATGAAAAATAGAAGCAGTCACTAAAAAACCCTCTTTTTGTATTATCTGAACATTAGGTGCGGTGAATACGTCGAACGAAACGCTACATCGGTCAGGCCAAATTATGGTTTCGTTCAATACCGCTGAGTATAATGAAGACCAATTTTAACCCTAACATGCAGACTTCTTACTTATTGAGAGACAGCTGTTTCAGCTGTGGTTATTTTTAGCACTTAAAAAATGGTTCATCTATAAAAGATATTAATGGTGCTTTTAACAAGCTGTTTACTTTAACAAAGTTCAGAACATTCATGCAAACACAATGCCACCCGTTGTTTACCGAGTTGGAACAACCTCTTTAATTTTGGTCTTTGGTTTATAAACAACGACACGATAACACTGATAACCTTAGGCTTACGTGTAACAGGTTAATGCGAATTGTATATATTTTAACCGTCCTCAAGTAATTTAAGAGTCCTAAGTGGTTGCGCTGGATTTAATAATATTTGAAGAAATAATACGATAGTTTGATTAAAATGTTTCACAGCACGTTTTCGTGCTAAACCCTTAAAGCATATAAGCAAACATTGAAAACAAATACAATGATGCAATCCTCGATAGCTCCATCTGGAGTACTCCAAACTGCAAGTAGAAATACACATTTAAACGAAACTGGTCCTTCCCACGGACATGGTGCACATTCCGTAATCACCGTAAGTGCCGACTATATGCACACAATATAGATAACACTCAAACCTTGTTCTACAGAACTACAGAACGATTTCAGCGGCCGAATCGTTCTATGGAATTTGAAATTTAAATAATGTTTATTTTTATTAGTTCACAAATAAAAGCATACACTACGTAAATATGCAAATAGTGTATCTAAGTACATGTGGGTAGCATTCTCATTGAATTGTAAGTGCATTATAATGATAGTAGCAAAAGCGTAAGTATGCGCCCTTTAAAAGCTACAACAACACATGGCAATAAAAGTAAACTGACTAACAAGTCAAATTATTATTGACCAAAATAGTCTATGCCACGCTGATGTTTTGAGATCAATCAAACCAATCGCCACTGCTTACGTAAAACAGCTTGGCTAAAGTTAAAACCGTAATGCTAAAATAAGTATCGTGCGTGAGTGACGGTACTAAAAACTGGTTATATTAACTTACATTGGTTTCCTATATGTCAGTTAAAAGGTTGTCATATATTGTAAGTCCTGACCATTCTGTATGTCATGTGCCAAGAAATTAAATGAATGCCTAAAGGCTAGTGGGCCGACTATATTAACGGTATTATTAGTATATACGCGAAAAAAATGTCATTTACATAATCAAATATCAGATTTAGATTCTCCTCAGGAACAAGATCAGCGAATACACAATACGAGTATATGGGCAAAGCGTAATGGCAATGAGCTTATATGACCACAGCATTGACAATGTCGACCGGAAAGTTGGTCCCAGACCTGTATGACTATCACCAGATACATATAATTTTATTTTCACTATAAAGCAGCCGAGAAACCGCCAAGTATTGGACAAAATAGTATTACACTCATTGTATGATATTCATTGAATAAATCGCCTTGAAATATCGAGACTCCGACGGGACCGTTATTCTTCGTACTTCGATCAATTTTCCTTTGAACGCAAGGGCAACAAACCATTCATTAGAATATCACATCTGTCATAACATTTTTTTCAGAAAACGAGAACGGAAAAAGACGCAGACCCAGGTTTAAAGCTGCACTCGATGGTAATGAATGATCGTGATATTCTCCAAATTCACCCAAATAAATACTAATGCTAGCTCTTAAGGTTTACCTTTAAACCAAAGCATGTATTGATGTCTAAAGGGAAGATTCTTTGTGGGAAATTTGTTTCTTGTTTGAATCAAGCGTGGTACATAAAGTAGGTCTACAATGAAAAATAAAACACTCCATGAAAACATATTGTGGCCACCTTCCTACCTAAATCTTCAATGATTATTCGAGATGTTACCGGAAACAAACATATTGTTTGGGGTCATTTATAAAATTCGTTAATAGCTAATTTATCTATGAGCTCGACTGTTTCAAGTTTAAGGATAAGGTTATGTAGGACATCATTGCAAAACCTGACTTTAGCTATACGAAAATCAGTAGCCTGACATAAACTTAGAACAAAGTGCAATCTAAAGGCAATAACTTTATCGTTGCTTAAACGACGTAAAACATAAACATTTTTACTTAGTATATATATATTTCATATATAATTCAATTAAACAGTTCAGACAGCCCATGAAAAACATATATCCGAGGTTGCTTTATTTAACTATAAGTCAAAATAATAATATGCAGTTAATACTGAACACTAGAAATGAAAAAGTGTGTACTTTTGGGAGGTCGGTATTCATTTAATATAAATCATTAATATGTGCAAACAGAGAACTAGCAAATTTGACCAAATAATTCCATTGTCATTCTGGCTGACACCTGTCATATATTTCTTGAACACTATGTAAGAATACATAGTTGTAGTACATACAAATACTACCACCTATTTTTACGGAACACCATATGGTGGTGGATTTGTTCCGGACCCGAGATTAAAGTCAACTGATCGAAACTCTGCACCATTGCTTCTCCTTTCCAGCATTCTGGAGTTGACTTCATCATTCAAACATGGCGGCGCGCTTGCATGAAGAGGGAAATCACGTGGTTGGCAAGACGATTGAGGAAGACTTGAAAGCATTTCGGTTTCCCGATTTGGTTGCGTCATTTCCGGTTTCGTACACGACAAGGAACCGTACTGGTTACCGCCCTTCATGTCATATTCTTTCAAAATTTTGAAGTAATCCCCGTTTTCATTTTGCAGTACAACTATTCCAGGTTCAATTTCATGTGCATATACGGGTTTCATAAAGAGTCTTTCACCGGAAGTTGATTTTGAAACAGTCGAATTGTTAGATTCCTCGCCGCACCATTTCCAAAGAATGTATAAGGCAAGAAATATCAACGCAACCAGTAAAAGTCCGAAAAACAGGCTGCTCAATTTATATTGAACCTCCCTGAAAACAGAAAAGTAAAGTTTATTTTAATAAAATAAATGCGTTCATGTGTTTCCGGTAACTGTCTAAAGTATTAACGTCCGGTAAGTGAACTTCTAGTGCGATACAGATATCACAAATCAAGAAAATAAAATTCGGTTTACTAAATTAAGATATTCTTTATATTTATAGGAATCAGCTTATTTAAAAGTTAACAGTTGAATTAACTTTTGTAACTTTAAGGTTTTGCAGAATAAAAATTTCACAAGTACATGAAGTATAATACAAATATTTATACTGAAGTAATTATAAAACCGTATTTTTATGTTTAATATTATCTATACTTATCGATCGTTTTGTTTTAGATGTAGTGATATGATGATATTAATCTTTAGGAAAACTTTGTATATATCGAGTCGGAAACTTACTGCTCTGATAACAATGTGTCCACATTCATAGCTCCAGTGCGATTTCTGCTCTGGGTTTATGATTACTTTGTACTTTAAAGTCAACCTATAGAACAGCAAATGAAGTGTTAGTAGTTTATTTATGACAGGCAACAGTAAGAAATGTCATAAAGAATATTTGGTTTCTGATTTTGTGTATCATGTCGACATGTTTGTTAAAAAGGCCTAGAAAAGTTCTTATACATAATTGTTAAATAGAAACACTAAAAACAATTAGCTTTTACCGTAAGTATCCTCTGTGAGAAAACAATTAAGTATATTTTTAACGTATGTTAAATTAACGTCCTGTACACCATAATCAGTTATCAATACTAACTTATTCATTCCAGAACTCGGTAAACATAACACTTCTGTAGAATGTTATGATGTAATTTCATATATCAAAGCTAACATGTATAAAGGCAACATATTGTATTGATGGAAACGACAATCGAACATGTTTTTGTTATTAAGGCCATGCTCAATTAATTCTATATTCAGCATCATTAGGAATGTATGTTTTTGTCTTTAGGGTCGTAAAAAAAAACATTTAACAAAAAACTAACCTCAAAAGATCAGGGCGCTGAAATTTAAAAATGAATAAAATCAATTAATACAAACATTGCTTTATAGCACGAAAAGTGTAAGTTCTTGTAAGACGTTAGAGAATCCATTTCATTATTTAATCACGTGAGCGTTTGTTGTCTAAGAAACTGGAACAAGTTTGTTTTATTCAAGTTTTTTCACTCAGGCTGGGAAGGTAGGTAGGTTTAAAATTGGATCTAACACAGTTAAAACATGAAGATGATGTGTAGGGGATCCCATACTCCTAGTACACCTTAATGTCCGTCAACGAGTCTTTTGACGATTTGTTTACTATGGCAGACTCGTGACGCGTTACTTATAAAAAAGTATCACTGATCGCTCATTATTGTAGCTACCATATTCCTTTAGTATCATTTGAAATGAAAGGTATCACATGGTTGCTGATAATCACTATGTAAAGAAATGATTGAAAACTACTAATCAAGTTACTGCAGCTTTCTATTTGTTTTTCTATATTATGATTGAAATCATGCATAATGTGGCATATTCGGCTATTTGTCAAGTCCAATTCGAGGGGTGAATGCGAAAAGGTTCTAAGTGACATTAAATAAAGAAGCAGATAGAACCTTTTCGCTTTCAACCCTCGAATTGTATTTGGACATATTCATTATCAACTCATGTAACTTTTTCAAATCTAGATCAGCCATTTTAACCGATCTCGCAACCTAATTGACCAGGGGGTTGTGGACACGGATAGTAAAAAATATATTCTTTGGTTTATGTTCGCTACCTGTGCTTTTAATTACAATTAATTCAATTTAAACATACACATTGTAAGTATGTTTGTAATAAACATTTTTTATAAGATATATATTATAGAGCGAAACAAAAAAACAGCAACCTCGCCGTTAACAGTTTATCATATTTACCAAATACATTAATATTTACAAGTATTTAATAATTTATATACACTCGAACATGTGTACAAAATAGGATTCCGCAAACTAAACGTGTCGCCTAAGGTAAAAGGCAATTATTGTCGAACCAAATTTAGTATGAATTGTAACGTGTTCGGGGTAACCCCAATCAAAATCTTTTGACCTAAGTTTTGATAAGGACCATCTTCTGTTCATGACACTCATTGGAACTGAGTTTTGGGACTGTATGATTAAGCGTCGTAAACTAGTAAGGGGTTCAAATAACTTTGACCTACGGACCTGAGAATTAAGTTCATCTTCTTGTTGTGACTACCGACCTTACTAAGATTGACGATAGAAGGACCGTGTGTTTTCGAAAAAGGTATCCGCGACTGGTCATGACTACTGTGCATACAAAATTTGCAAGCAAGAACAACTTCGACTTTGACCTACTGACCCCAAAATTCAATAGCAGCTATCTCCTTACAAATATCAATGTATGTACGTTTGGTGACTCACAGGTAATTGATCACTCACCATTTTCTAGTAAAGAACAGTTGACTTTAACCTACTGACCCCGAAATCAGCAACGCTCATCGATTGACCATAAGCAATTGTCATACTAAATACACACAATTTGAGGACTCCACAAGTTCTTGTTAGAACTGGTTCTCTACTTTAGGTCATCGTCGTAAGCCTTTGGTATAATGACCTCAAAGTCAATAGTTGTCATCTACTGGACAGTTCATGATTTCTGTGAATTCATAAGCTGAGTACTCCACAACAAGTCTTGCACACTATATAGTATATATGTCGCCCCCACCTTGAAAAACTGATCATAATTATGATTGTTTGTAATAGATCAGCTCTTGGTAGTTCTAAATGTATCACCCAAGCATACAATGTTTGGTACTGGGACTTATCTATTAAGTATTGAATAAAAACACAACGGCTGCATTTGTATGCCGAATATTTGCCCCTTGTTAATATTTGGACGCGTTTATATGGCAATTGAGATATATTTTTAATAAAATGACAAATTTTGTGTTGAAAATTAAATTAGGAATAATGATGATATTACGTATAATATCAATATCTGTATTTAATACATCTCAACGTTCACGATATTATGTTGCAGTAATTTCCGAGATATTAATAATGAAAACTGTCCCTTTAAAATAAACAGAAAAAAATAATTTGTAATTTGTATGTATACATGTTTATTTCATTCAAAAACAGCAACAACTAAGAAGCAATAATGTGTTTAAAGATGATTACCTCAAAAGTTTCAACTGAAGTGTGAATGTGCAATAGCTTGTAACTTAATGTATTTGAAATTTAAGAACTCCATTTTCATTTTTATAATAGACTCAAACAAAGACCAAATAGCCAAACTTAAAAGATTATTAAACCAGACATGGTATTTCAATTCTTTATTTCTTTGTAGAAAAAGTCTGACGAGGAATTTTAGAAAACTCTTTGAGTAAACAAATTTACACACATCATTAATAGCCATTTTACAGCAAAAACACACATGGAAACTATGTTACTTCTTCCGCCGTGTAATTCAAAATAAGACATGTCGTGGCCATATTAGTTCTTATGTATCATTTTGTGTTTTCTTGAATGTATTATTAATGCTTCTGTTACCAGGGTTAAAACTCAAGTATTACCTCCTACGAATGTATTTTCATATTTTTTTTATATCTGTTAAACAGTGATTTCGTTGTATAAACAACACCACAAGTACTACAAGAGTATGTTTTCTTTCTTTTGTTGACTTTAATGTGTTATAGCATCACTTGTTTTTGACGAAACGCCGTATCACATATCTCACATTTATACGGTTTCAACCCTATGTGAATTGTCACGTGACTCTGGAAATTCGCCTTGTGGGAAAACGCAGCTCCACAAGGGTCACACATGTATGGTCTTTCTCCCGTGTGCATTCTCTCGTGAACATGTAAGGAAGTGTTTTGAGTAAACGCTGCGCTACAACTTGTACACCCCTATGGCCGATCGCCGGTGTGCACTCCATTTGTATGGTTTCTCGCCTGTGTGTACCCGCAAATTGTCACTTATTATTCTGTGCAAAAGTGACATTTCAAACGAGACACTTGTATGGCTTCTCCCCTGTGTGTATTAACTTGTGTGTATGTAAAGTCCAACTTTTTGTAAAGGTGGCGCTGCATACCTCACACTTGTATGGCTTCTCCCCTGTGTGTATTAACTTGTGTGTATGTAAAGTCCAAGTTTTTATAAAGGTGGCACTGCATACCTCACACTTGTATGGCTTCTCCCCAGTGTGTATAATCTTATGTTTATGTAAAGTCCAAGTTTTATAAAGGTGGCACTGCATACCACATACTTGTATGGCTTCTGCCCTGTGTGTATAAACTTATGTTTACGTAAAGTCCAAGTTTTTGTTAAGGTGACGCTGCATACCAAACACTTGTATGGCTTCTGCCCTGTGTGTATAAACTTATGTTTATGTAAAGTCCAAGTTTTTGTTAAGGTGACGCTGCATACCTCACACTTGTATGGCTTCTTTCCTGTTTGTATTCTCATGTGGCTCTGCAATGACCTATTCTGAGTAAAACTAGAATCACACAGCTCACACCTTTTCCCCTGTGTGCATGTTCATATGTCGCTATAAAGACTCAATTTCAGAAAAAGTAGAACTACAATGTCCACATTTGTATGGTTTCTTTCCGGTATGTGTTCTCATGTGAAGTTCGTTATAATATGTTTCGTAAAAGACGACCCAAATATCTCACACCTGAACGGGTTTTCTCCTGTGTGAATTGCCATGTGGCGATTTAAATTATATTTAAGAGTATAAGCAGCTCCACATATTCCACACACGTGTGATTTCTCCATTGAGTAAATTTGCTTGTGTATAAACATGCACACCGTCGTCAGTATTAGCGGTCTACCTTTATAGTGAACACCTTTATGGTTTTCGCTCACTTGTTTAAGGCTTTGAATACAACATGGACAATTCTTGATGCTATACATTAACAAAGATCCTATTTTAAGGCACATAATCAATTAATATTTACGTCCCATGTTCATTGGTCCGGTGAACTTTGATCGAAAAGCAAATGTTCATGTGAGAACTTCGCATTGTTAATTTAAAATATATGTGTCAATACATGAAACATCCAAGTAAAATCAGCAACAGTTATAAATATTATTATATTTGTCCCAATGGTAGAAGATCGCAAACGTCCAAAAGAGTTTGTACTAGTAAAACGCATTAAGGCTTTTCTCACATTCCGTATTTGTTAATCGGGGCTTGTGGAAAATGTTGATGCTTTGTGAATATACATATAGTACAGGATTCAACGTGCTACACAACCGTCACATCTATACAGTGTATGGTAAAGTACAGATTGAAATGTAGACCAAAATAGTATTTTGATAAAACATGTGTTGCTTAAATACTATATTATAAAATCGCCAAACAATGAAACTACAATCACAAGCAGCGTATTCAAAGACATAATTATATTAATGAAAGACAAGTATGTTTAATATAATATTTCAAAGTATATACAATCAAACCAAGTTCGCTCGAGCTTGGTAAGCTTGATTTCCTCGTTGGCTCGAACTGGATGTAAAAGACTTATTTATGTATACTGATGGTAAGCATTCTCGCTTGGCTCGAAATCCCGGAGGCTCGAGGTTATTTCGCCGGTCCCAAGTAGTTCGAGCCAACAGGATCGGCTGTATACACAATTTGATAACTAAACAGAGCAAGCAATTTTGCTAGATCTATGCAATTATACTCATCAAATATAACATGGAATCACTATTGATTTCTTCCATGATTTATAAGGCAAGTCAGCTTTATTTTGTCTAAAATGTAAAACGACAACGACAAAAAAACTCTCACGGTGTGTAAGCAACGGTGTGTACATGCAATGCAAGCATATCTCTAAATATGCTAAAGTCTGATGCGGTAGAAAAAATCCTGCCACCACCGTTCGCACAATATTAAAACAAAATCCCAGCAAGTCTACAGTAGAAGTGTTCTTACACGGTACCACATTCCCCAATTTTCGAAATATGTCCGTTAAATAAAAGTATCAAATGAAATGTAAACCATAATCACGTTTGTTCATGTAAACAAAAGGCACAGCTCAACCACGTAAGTATCGACAGCTCATTTTCTTTGTACCACCGTTAAGTGGTGGAGCTGGCGTTTAGAGGCCGTGATCTTGTTATACCTCAATGGGTTGAACTATTTGTAGCACCAGAAAAAAACAACTCTATGTCTCACATTTGTAACGTTTCTTTCATGTGTGGTAAATTATAAATGAAAATGATTTTCCTGAATGACATTCACGATTCTCACTTAAATCACTTAAGTCAGTCGTTAGATTGATATTTATGATGTGTACTTAAAATAATGTTAGTGCGCAAAAGCAGCACTACATGTGTCGCACTTAAATGTTTTATATTCTGCGTGAGTTCATGAATGTGTTTATGTGTCTTTCAACTTTGTCTATCGGACTATGTATCTAAACACATGCCACATCTGTATGGCTTATCGTGCATTCGCATATGATTTTGTAAACACTGTTTCCTTGTAAAAGCTCGCTTGTTTCACATTTGTATACGGTTTTCCCTTGTAGGTGTTGTTATGTGTTTGTGTAAATTTGTTGTAAGTGTAAAAGCAGCTCAACATGTGGAACACTGGCATTGTTCCCCTCCTGTATGTATCATTTTGTATGCATTCAAATTACACCGCACCGCATACAGAGAGATTTTTTCCTGGCTGTTCAGAGTGAACTCGAAATGGTATGTCAAAGATTATCGGTGTGCAATCAGAGCAGCTCATGAGTAAAATCACTGTGTGTATATGAATACGGCTTTTCAAAGATGCTTTTTGTGAATATGTAGCAGCACATATTTCACAATTGAATGATTTCTCACCTGTGTGATTGTAATCCGCCTCTCAGAGTAAAAGCTACACCGCACGTCTAACATACAAACCTTACTATCTTACGTGTTTTTGTAAGTCGCTTCCCTGAGTAAAAGTTACTCCGCAAGTCCCACAGACAAATGCTTCCTCTCCTGACTGACATGTGTGCATACCTTTATGGTTCTTCAAATTAGCCTCAAGAGCAAATGCAGCACTACACGTTTCAAACTTGTATGGTTTATCTCATGTGTGAATTCGAATACGAATCTTTACAAAGTGGCGGCGTAAACAGGCAGCACAACATGGGTCACAAAATGTATGTTTTTCTTTTGTATGTGTTTTTATGTGTTGCTGTAAACTTATCCCATTCGAAAAACAAGCACTACATGGGTCACGCACCGGTGTGAAATCTAACATTACTCTTTTAAATTAGATTTCTGTGCAAAAATGGTTTTTCTCCTGTGTTACTTCGAACGTGGTCTTGTAAAGCTGTATCATGGGAAAGCAACACTACAGGAGCCACACTTAAATGGCCGATTTCCTGCATGTGATTTTGCGTGCCTATGTAGGTCTGCCGTCTTAATTGTAGCAACACATGAGTCACCATTTAAAGGCATTCTTTTATTATAAGAGTTAATTTGAGAATGCCCAACGTTTTCCTCGAAATAGAAACTACTTTATATGTCATATAGTATATAATAAGTAAATTGTTTCCATCTTAATTAATTGTTAATTCAAACGCGTCTCTTACTCTCATTTGTACGCCCATTATATTGTGTCCATGTTAATTGTGTCAATTGTGTTATCAAGTAAAGCTTGTTTTTGGAATAACCTGGTGCATGCATTCCAATGGCGTGTTTTCCAGTGTGCGAATGTAAGAAATAAGGATGGCCAATTATTTAGTAGTATTCATGTAGCATAACTTTAAATTCAAAATTTGCAGACAAACAATAATTTCAAAGAATTATCATTTATGAATATCAATTCAAATCCCTTTATCAAAAAAAGCAAAGCAAACAAAAAATATACTAACATTTCAAAATTACCTCAAATTGGAGAAACCATTGGGGAAAACCGATATATACAACGTTTTAAACAAAACATTTCAGGTAATACAATAAACTAAATAAAGTAAATATCCGTAAACTATTTATGTACCAGTCAGAGTGCCACATTTTGGTCGCGCCGTCCTGCCCTGTTTCTGACCACTACGTTTTACGAAAATTCACCGGGTGACACGCTGTGCCACGTGCTAGCCACACTGTCGCATAGTTGTACTACTTTGTGATTCTTGATGCTTCTCTGGTTACGCTATAACACGATGGAAGTCGGGTCCGCCACGGACTAGCCTAGCTGTTGCCACGTTGTATCACGTACAGTAGTGTCTCCTTATGTGTCGCTGCCGCCACTCTGCAAACACGTTCAATTATAATTCAACACGCAGTCGGGTTATGGCTCGCTACCGCCACGCACTCGCCTGGCTGTTGACACGTTGTGTCTCCTGATGTTTCGCTGTCGTCACTCTGCAACCACGTCCAGTGGACAAATCTAACTGGCTGGCCAAACAAAACCATTACTTAATTGACTGCCAAGCGATATACATCTTAATCTATACCATGCAAAGAAGATTCAAACCAAAATTCGTCATAGAGGATAATTAATTGTTTCAGTGTAAGATAGTATTTTGTTTTACCGGTTGAGCACCAAAATTTAAATTACACTAGTTATGTGCCTTAAAAGGATATTAAATAACATTTAATTGTAGTGTAATGAAAGAGCGCCAAATTGTATGCGAACATCACTTCCTTGAAATTGTGTCCCAACCATCTGCGCGCTGGTGTTTATTTTTAAGTGAGAGCGGCCTAAAATTTCAAAATGTTTCACTCTTTGAAAAAATGAACAGTAATTTTATTTCAATGATAAATCGATATAAACCACCGTAAAGCTTATAATAAACATGCATATTTATGAAAATGGTCATTTATGATGTTGATCTAATGAAACGTTTATTTATTCAACATTGAATATCGATTGTTCGACTCGTATGGCATATGCAATGAATCATATGTGAACACTTTAAACTATATATATGTTTTTGTCCAAATGGGAAATGGACTTCTGGATATTCTGTTAAATAAACTATAAACACTAAATTCTTTATGCTAAACAAAAGACAAATCTTGTATGTTATTGAGATTTATTAAGTGCTTGATGGCTTTCACTTATATATAATATTATGGTATTCGGACGTTTTTAAAACCAGTGGCAACCAATCTTGAAAATGCATTGTGAAGGGTATTTATGCCGTTTATTTTCCCGTACAAGTGCATGCTTTTACGTTTCTTACTTAGCCCAGTATATGAATTTGACGGCATACTTTGACTTTACAAGACATATTTCGGTCAGGGTGAAATGCCATAAATCGTTTTATGTCAGAAAAAGGACAGTCCGCTGAACGTAGTGCCGATACTGAGTTTTCTCTGGTATAATGGACAGTTTGAGGAGTTCACCTACTTAAGACATTATTTAAGTCTTAAATGCCATAGCCTATTGCCAACTTATTGGACACTGACTAGGGGTGCTTATGGTTCATACATACATGTATTTAAAATTTGTCAGAAATGTAAAAGATACGGCTATTGATACGGCGTTCACCCTGTGCCATTCAACAGGGTTTATATTTAAACCATTGGATTCTGAGCTTGTTTCTGTAGTTTTATTCATATGTATTGATAAGAAAACTGGTTTGCCAACACAGCACCGATTGTGATCCATTCGTTTGGATTCTCTCCTGTGTGAATGATAAAAGTTGTTTTCTGACTAAAAGCAGCATTACATATATCACATTAAAAGCAGCATTACATATATCACATGTCTTCTTTCTTGAAAAAGTTTAACCTTACGGATTAGTAATGCGTTAAATTTCACAGAGCTGTAAGTTGTTCGGTAGACCATGATTTAGAACAAACCAAAACTGTGTTCATGCTATTCGTTTTGTTAAGCGTACAATCTAAACATAAGAACACTAATATAACATGAAATATCAGCCAATAGTATTTAATATAACTATATTTATACTGCATCCCCACTGACAACAACAGGGAGCAATCTTAAAGTAGGTGTTCACTACTCAATGACAGTCTAAATTGTATCTTACACGAAGGTATTCACTACTGGAACATGACTCTCGTGTGGCACTAGTAATGATCATGACTCTCGAGTTGCTCTCTTAATGATCTTTTCGAATATTATGGTATTTGTGTGTAAAAGCATTACATTAGTTTCTTTGCTGTGTCTGTTTAAATATATTTTATACTAATAATCTGAGTGGATGAAATGTCCGAAAGTAATGCGGACTGCAAAACGGATGCATTGTATCGAAGTAGTGTGGTGTTTGCGAATGTCCTTCCGTTTTCTTGTCCATCATACGGAAGTTTCATACAAATGTACTCCTCACTCAAATAAATGAATAATAATCCTTTCATTATGAAAGTAGTACCATTACTGTATTCATAAACGTTATTTATAAAGAATATACTTCGTAAGGTGTTTCTATGACTTATCTGAATAACTAAAATCGTCGGTTTGAACGTTTTTAACACAAATTATAAGAAATGTTCCGCAAAACATGGCCAAATGCGACATTTGTCTTAAACGTCAAGGGCTCCAAACATACATGTACATGAAAAAATGACATGCAAAATAGTTATGTAACCCAATTCTCAACCAGAAAACCCTTGCCACAAGTGAAAGTGGAAGATAAGAAACAAGCAATTCCATCGCCAGACTCTCAGTATGAGTTTGATGGAAAGACGTGATTGCGTCCTGTAATGAACGTATATAAGCCTTATGAGGCCTGCCGAGTTAATATCGACAATATGGCGTTGGAATTAGAAAAGCAAGGTCAGTCTGTGATCTTGTCCGTCTTGTAATGAGTGCAAGCCTACGTGGTTAACATATTGGTAACAGGGTTTTCTGTCCAATAGTTGTAACATAAACCGGACTCTTCTACAATAAAATTGCAGAAGCCGGTTGGTGTCTGTTACTTGTTGACAGGCACAAGCCTCAACTGCGTACTTCAAGAGAAGCTTAAAATTCATTTAACAAAAAATACGAAAATATTATTCTATAAATGTTTGCTAAATCACTCTCTATTTCACTTTATAGCGCGAGGGTGTTGTGGGGGGAACCAGAGTACCTAGAGAAAACCCACATGTCCGTCTTGATTACCACAAACCACACTCATATATACGTCCAGGACTGGAAGGACTAGTGTGGCTATGTTTATGCGTTCTACGTTCTCTTTTCGTTTTAAAACTACCATGTGTCAACTTCTTTGTTGAAGATAATCCATACCTATATGCGATTAATTGACTAATTCGTAAGTGTATTATAATTGGTTTTTCCCTTTTTTGAAAAAAAAATGGAAAAAATATTACAGTACTGTTGATCACAGGACAATTGCATATGCTTCATTGACGTATCAAATCATATGTGTGAGTTTAAACAAAGTTTGCTTAAAAATACCTTTCTTTTCAAATCTTGTTTTTATTCATACGTTCAACAGAAAACCAATTGAAATATAATTGTACTCGTACAATTTAACATATTCCTGCAATTTGTTTGTGACATAACTAACTATTTACTGAATAAGAACTTAAATGAATTATATTAAAATAATTTTGTCCTCAACACGATAAGAATCATTTCTAATGACTTGAGAACTCTGAAAAACATAATAGCTGACTATGACAAGAACGACAAAATGAGCAAACGGAAGCACTCGACTGAAGTATGATGGTTTCCTACTGCGGAGACACTCATATGAAATCATGCCTGTCAAATGCATATAATTATCTCGTGAGGCCAAATAGTAATCAAACAGTCAAAGACAGGCGCAACTGAACAAGTATTAAATCCAGTGTTGTTGGCCTTGATTAACATGTGTGCGTTGTCTCTGAGCAAAGTTCTATTTGGATATCATTTTCGGCATAAAAACTATGATAAAGGCTAAAGCTTCGGTACAACGACGCCAAAGCTATGACATTACATCGACTCCTTTTCTTTGAAACACAGTCAATCTAGCTATTAACTAGATCAAGTATTGCCTTAGTTTCTCTGCCATCTAAGCCGACGACAAACATGTAAAGTCGTATAAGAAAAAGTCAGACAAACCAAAAAACAAACCTAAATGCGAACAACACACGGCCACACTGCTGTGCAGCGTCGTGGCAACGAGATTGACCAAGTATAAGTTTATATGATATTATTTTTCTTCTTGATTGTTGTTAAATAAATAACAGATAAAATAAATAGTTTTTACATAAGTAAAAGAACAAATGTTTGTTTGATGAAAAGACGTGTGTTAATTGTTATGGGCATATTTAATAGGCAGCCTCGTATATAATCCATCTAATGATTAGTTTTCATATTGGCAAGATTTGCCAATGAATACATTTCAGCATAGCGAACAATATAAGTTCGTGTACCAGAAATAGTATTACTATTGGCTTCTAGATGACCTAAGTGAATGGTCAGACTTGCAGTATTGGCAAGCTCGATCGGAGGGTCGGCTTCAGAGGTTTGTTCAAGCTTTATGTCAACGCCCAATGCAAATTGCAACATTAGTATGGCATGTTTAAATGAGTTTAGGCGTTAACAACATACGCTTATGATGATTTACTAGATCATGTAAGCTCCTTTAAATAAAAACGTTCTTCTATTTTACTCTGATATTTTCCATCACTAGCTATTTGTGTAATTAAGTACCGCTTGAAAAATACTACAATGCCATGATATCAAATATGTTTGAACAGTTTACATTATACTGTTTAGGGATAAGAGAGGTAACCTAATTAAAAATCATGGGCAAAATGTTTTAGAGATACATATTATAGTCATCAGAATGGTATGGTGCCTGGTTCTTTCAAAGTGTTGGAGATGTTGATATATTTTATGTCAATTGAAATTGAGACTCCATGTCTGTATGTATATTTTTAGAATTTGGTTGCAGAACTAAATATTATAGACCATGTATACCCAGTGCTAAAACACTTGCACTTTATTCAGACTTTAATAACAAACATAATTGCATGATGTTAATATTGCAGAAGATGGAAAAACACTAACGAGGGTTACATTTTCATCACATAGATTAGAATCTTAAGCTGCCAGATGGCTCAAACCCGATTCTATATCTGTTAATGAAAGGAAATGGCTAATATGTCATGTGCTTGAAGAGGTATTTCATTTTTAGAATATTCATATTCTTATTTAGGAAAACTTATTTGGAATAGACTAAATGTACAAACATTAATTGCAAGGTTTACTGGGAAAAATAGCGATGTTTGTTCATAAGAGTTTTGAATTGAGAAACGCATAAATTTATCTTTAAAATAACTAATTCTGTTTCATGTATTTTCGGTTTTAGCGCTATGTTAAGCGCACAAGTTTCTGTTCAGCGATGCCACAATACCTCTTAAAATATCAAACTAGATTAATGTTTGCCTTAATTATTCTGCCATCTTAAGCGACGACAAATATTTAAAGGCGTATGAGAAAATGTCAGACAAATAAAGAATAAACCTTAATACGTTCTAGGATTTAAGGTCTCAGCCTTTATATAAAACGCAATAAGCGTTGGAAGAAATATAAATATATTTCCCACCAAAACTTGCCCCCTTGTTCACTCTCTATGTAGGGCAGGCTGATTGACATTTTATTTCGCTGGTTCAACGACAGATATATAGAATGTCAAATCTTCTGTCCAGAAAAATAAGCCTCAATAAATATAAACATACCAATCTGAAAAATTATTATTACAGACATAATAGGACGATCGTACGTTATGAAAGTTTATCAAAGTCTTACAGCTCATGGAATCTTGATATTAGGTGAAAACTGTACAAATTGAATGGCAACACGTGACTCAGATTTTCATGCTACACATCTTTAAGGAAAGGCATTCTCTAGTTTAGCTCTCATCGACAATTAGATGGGTAACGTGGTAGATATTAAGTAATCAAAGTGGATTATATATAAAGTTAGAATGTTTTTGCACGGATTGTTAAAAGTACATTTTAAAGTATGTGCATGACATCAATGACTGCTAATAGCGAATCTTTGTGCTGCTATACAAACATGAATTGCTTTTTAAAAGGCAGAGGTGTTCAACTGCTATTTCCTGTTTTCTTTTCAAGATACTACATTGTTCAATTAACTACTTGTGTAAAGCTCCTTGAAAATGATGTCTACTTAACAATTACTTTAATATATGAAAACGAAATTTAAACATTTACAGAAAATATATCAGAAAATAGTAGCAAATTACCATTTACTCCATATAAGGGCATTCGTTAAAACAACGCAGTCATTTCCTTGACGTATATTGTGGTATCATCAAAGAAGAATTGATTTCGATCTAAAACTGGCATTTTAATCCCGCACTGTAAGGGATTTTATTCACTTTCAACATGCGATGATCTTCAACATGTCTTAGAACTTCAAAAGCTATTTGTAATTGTATTTATTTTTATAGTCCTCCACGAACGATGAAGTAGGACCAGATTATCTGGCCATATATGGATTTGTACTTACCGACATTCGGTTATGTTATTTTGTAAGTGATCCACGTTCATTTTCTGATATGTCTTTTGTGCCTGAAACGGATGGCAAATCGGCGTCAAAATGTGCTATTCAGAGTTACGTGCATGATATATCCATATATGATAGATATTTCGGAATGAAATCGTTATACTTCTGAACATAAATACAAATGTATTGACTGTAGGGATAAAATCACCTTAATTATTTACTTTCCTTTACCATTCTTGAGCACACTATTTCGAGAACGCAAGGTGTTTAGCTTTTTTTCCTTTTGCAGCTTTATTATGTCTTAGGATTGAGTATTTTCCTTGCACGTATAAAATGGTTATCTGCATAAGGCAGGGTTTTATACTCAATGAAGACAGCTGTGTTATATTATAAGTATCACTGTACCGATACAGGTGATGAGAAGTTGTGTTAGCGGCCCGGTAGCTCAGTCTGTAGAGCACTCGACCTGTCAGCGAGGGATCACGAGTTCAGCAGCACTGTTTGGTTGCATAACGCGCTCTCAGTGTTAACTGTGTGTATTCATTAGCACTGGTGTTCCTCAAATTCGAGGACGCTTTTCCAGTTTATGCGGAAGATTGTTACGGTACCGATACATATACAGGAGTTGAGATGGTGTGTAAGCGGTCAGGCAGCTCAGTCGGTAGAGCACTCGACCTGTCAGCGAGAGGTTCCGGTTTCGAGCACCAGTCTGGCTGCACATTATTCTCACCCTGTGACATATGTATATTCCGTTGCCGAGATTGTAAGATCGGTTCATCCCAATCCAAGCGTAGCGTATTTTGCGGAAACTTCATCTTCGGTTGGAGAAAAATCAATCCCGGTGAGCAATTTTGTCGAATGGTAGATCCAAATCTTCTTAGTTTTCCATTATTGATAGATTATTGATAGATTTCGGGATACATGATTGGAGAATACTCAAAAACTGGGTTAATACAGCCAAATTATGATCACAGTAATCAAAGCCTGAAATACTATTCTATTTTATTAAGGGAATGTTTATGACAAGAAGTTTCTGCGAAATTTCCTATTAAAATACTTCGTTAAATATATCTTCAGCATATTTGATATGATTGAACAAAAACAACTTATTTCGTGTTAGTTGACTCATTAAGTACTCTCTTGTTACAGCTTTAAAGCTGTAGGGCATTTATATTACATATACATAAGATAATATGTTTATTATTTAAATTTGTTCTCGACCAAAAATGTTTTGCAGCCAGCAGTTGTCTCAGTTGGTGATCAAACACACACAATAATAGTGCCTCATGTTTAAATGTTATGCCTATTTTCATTGTTTCGAATGTCAAACCTTAAACATATATTAATAAACTAATATTGTTCAATAAAATTTCACAAGCCTTGGTTTAAACAATATTTATTTCGATATAATATTAACAATTAGTTTAGTTTAACAAATTTGAGCATAATCAACCTCAACAAAGACCAAATATGAAATGCATTTAAACAAAGAACATGTAAATTATGCACAGAACAATAGTGTAACAGAATTGAGAATAAAGCCTTGAGGCTTACACTATATCTCGCTTCTGTAGGTCATTCTAGCTGCTTAGGCTGGTGCGCAAGTTGCGGTGACTTGAAAAAATATAATCTTAAAGTCGTGGTGTGTAAAAACAAGTTGTTTTAGACTGTAATCAATAAGTAAGAAGGAAGTAAGGATAAAGATAGAATACAAGGTGAAATGAGAGGGGTGGTACATGCACTGGTCAGATCTGGATCGGGATAATGTTTGTTAATATGTGTACTCAATTAGATTGACGTATATAGTTCTGGACGCTGTCAAAGATAAGTTTTTTTAGTTTGATATGAGGCTTCCTTCGATCCAAAGAGTAACAGTTGGAGAGACAATTGACCAACGGTTGATAACTGACCAATCAGATGATTTCTTTGGACGCTTTATAATGGACAGGTGATGCAATAGTGAAAGGTGTTCTCAATTTCACCACATTGACTATCAGGACCGTTGACAATATGTTTTTGAGAATAGATGTTCATTAAGATTGCTACAGTGCATACGTAACTACGCGAGATTGACACAGGATTTGCGGTCACCTTCGTAGTAGAAGTCAGGAACTTGTCTTATGTTCTTAGTTTGTATTTAAAAGAAGGCACAGATGGTGATGAAAAATTTCTTCCGGGAGGGCGTTCCATGAGGATATAGTTGATGGCAGAATTGAACTCGTCAACAACTGATTTGCATGAAATGTTCCGAAGGTTTTCTGCATTTCGAAGGTTATACGAAGTAGTATTGCCAACTCTTTTGAAATCAGTGAACTTAGATATGCTGGTGCAAGAAAGTGAAACATCTTGTAACATAGGATAAGTTTATGTTTACGTCGCCTTTCTTTGAGTGGTTCGATTCCAGTTTCAACATAAAGATTGTTTAAAGATACTATTTGAGTTACACCCGATATAATTCTGGCCGCCTCATGTTGTACTTCCTCATCAACTTGCGTCAGATTATTCCAGACAATATCGGCATATTCCAACAAAGGCCTAATGAATGTGACAGACAGAACCTCAAGCAATTTACGATCAAGAACGTATTTGAATGATCGCATGAAGTAAATTCGCTGCCATGCCTTCTGTTTGACGGAATGAATATGATCGTGCAAGGAGCAGGTGCTAGAAAGAGTGACGCCTAAGTGTTTATGAGTTGTAACCTTCGGATAGTTGGGTATTATTCATGAATATTGAGGGTTGTACTTGCCTATTAGACGTTCTAGGGAATAGTAGCGATTTGGTTTTCGCAGGATTAAATGTAACAAGCCATCTGTCATCCCACATTTGATTTTTTCTAGGTCATCAGTAAGTTGCTGCACGGCAAACACGGGGTCTTCGACAATTAAATACGAGGTTATTTCATCTGCGAATAGTCGTATATGTGTTTGTATATCACACACATTGTCATTAATGTAGATAAGAAAGAACAGATCCCCAGAAATTGAGCCTTGAGGGACTCCAGCTGATAGTGTTACCGTATTATACATAGAACCAGAAAGAACAACAAGTTGTTTACGTTCGCTGAGATAATCACATAGCCATAACAATAAAAAACCGGTAATGCCACTTTCACGAAGTTTATGGATTAGACCGTCATGCCATACTCGATCAAAGGCTTTCGAAATATCACAAAATACTGCTCTTACTTCTTAACCTTTATCGAGAGCGAGACAAAAAGAATGATTAATCGATACCAGCTGATTGACAGTGGAGTCCTTAGGAACTAAACCAGATTGAAATGGTGTTAAAAATTGAACATATACTTATGCAAAATTCTTTCAAGACCTTACTGACAATACTTAATAGGGAAATAGGACGATTATTTCCAACGTCTTAAGGGTCAGATTTTTTATAAATAGCACAGACATGAGCTAAGTTCCACTTCCATAGCACTTTACAAAAACGTGAGGTATTAAAAAGGTCACGAAGTGGGTAAGAAATTTCAGTTGCTACTTCCCTCAGCACATAGCTATTTATTAAGTCTGGCCCAGTTGCTTTGCTTGTTTTAAGAACCATTATTGAATCAATTACATCTTGAAGTGAAATAACAAAGTCTTGTAGTTTTTGATTATCAGTGTCAGTGGAGGAAGTAAGGGGCCTGTCTGGTGTATTTAATTGAGTCTTAGATTGAAATAAAGTGTTTAGTAGGTTCGCTTTGTCTGTATCTGATTCGTAGATGATACCGTTATTGCTAAGTTGATGAATTTCTTTAGATGCAATTGTTGGTATTCTTTATGTTTTTCCAAAAATCAGAGGTGGGAATGTTTTTTTTTCCTTAAGTCGTGTAGCTAGTTTTTCATAATGTGACTTCTTGGCAGTTCGAACAAGGTTGGTAATACGATTTCGTATTTGATTGTATATACATCATTGGTGTTTAGAATTCACACGTTTTGCCTTTCTATAAGCACGCCGTCTTTGTCGAAGAGATATTCGGATTTCGTTGCGAAATAAAGGGGGGTCCCTTTTGCGAATTGCAACAGTCTTTGTAGGTATGCAGGTCTCACACATAACCATGAAGTGATTAGTGCAATTATCGGTATATATGTTGATAAATGTGTGCACACAAGACTGCCAGTCAAAAATAGAGATAAGGTTCCTTAGTTTTGCATAATCACCTTGAACGAATTCCCGAAACTTATGTTTGAATGATGAACCGACATTTTATTCGAAGCGTAGGTCGCAATAAACTGGACAATAATATTGGACTAACTGTTCGAGGAATGGTTCACCTACTCAACAGTTGAGAACTAGGTCAATGAGAGACTCAGAGGACTCGGTAAAATGGGTAGGGTCTAGAATTACTTGGGGCAAGTTGAACTGTTGACAGATAGAATCAATCTTTTGACAACTTAATGGTTTATTCATATCTAGGTTAAAATCCCTGTGATAAGAATGTCTGTAATAACAGTATCAACAGCAAATGAAATTGAGTTGGTAATACATTCAAGGACATATGGACATATGGATTGGAGTTAGGGGGTCTATAGAATGTACCATGTAGAAGGCGTCTAGTTTTAATTCGCAGTTCAAGCCAAATACATTCAACCACCTACCACCATGTGCATCAGAAAGTCTATCTCTTCTGTAAGGTAATGGGAATTTGGAAATATCAAATTATGGGTTACTGTAGAGTTTGATATTGAAGTTAACAATCTATGTATACCATCTGTTAGACTTGATAAATGTGTAAATCGTATGTTGCAACTACTATACTTTGTTTGTTTTTTGTACATTTTGTGTTTTTTGGGCCGGTGGCCTTTATTTACTTGAATAAAATGAATTGAATTGAATTGAATTGAATTGAATTATACTCTTATATTGCTTCATAAATGATAATCCGCCTGAAAGCGTCTGCTGAAGGTTTGTATCACCGTTATTGTCTGTACTTTTAATTTATAGGACTGGTTTTATCTGTACTTTTCACAGACATTCTTGTTTATTGCGACCCTGATAAGTAATATGAGCTGCTTACGCGTAGAAAACAATTATCTTGCTAGTTGCTTGCAAATGCAAAATCATAATCCCCAACAATCCTGTGTGTTTCAGAAACCATTAACCAAAAGTCCGTAACGTGCCCCACAACGTATTCGCACACTGGCTTACATATGCGGACAGGTACAGATTGAAATGCCCGGAAAAATTGTACAGGGGATATTCTAACAAACATACTTGTCTTTCGTTATCCCTTGTGGTCCTTTTGTATATGGTTCTGGTGTCAAAAAATTAAATATTATTATTTTTATTATTATTATATGTTTTCACTTATAAATATGAATGCATATTGTTCAGGTGTATACGTTTTAACTGTTGAGCTTATTCAAGTAATATTTCCACTTAAAGTCTTGCATATATATGCCTTGTTTTTAATTATATTTTCTCTTTCCGACACAATATTGACTGCGCTACCTCACAACGCATCACGGTTACATGTAACGAACAACCCGGCCATTCATACGAACATAATGATATCCGCTAATTACAAGGAAATGTTCAAGGCAAAGACGAGCAAAAATAAATACCGATGACCTGTTTCTATACAAAAATGGATAAGAATACCTATAAAAAGCTGGACAGTGACACGAATTAGGAGCAAGGGCACTCGCATGCCCAATTTAATGGCAACACAAGTGTTTATAAGACAGAGATTAAACCATAAAACTTACACTACATACACTGTCCAATCCAAACTGGCTCGATGTGATAATAAGCGGCATACGGGTTATTCCGCCCTAAAATAATAAATAAAAAAAGGTTTTGCAACTCGGTTGATGTTTCCGCTCCACATCGCTAAAATATAAAGTTTATACGTAACAGTCTTTCTTTAGAATCAACTGACTGCATTTAGCGTAAATAATTAATTTATTTGTTATTGGCAAGCTCGATCGGAGGGTCGGCTTCAGAGGTTTGTTCAAGCTTCGTGAACTTGCCCGGATGCAAATTACAACAGCAGTATACCATGATAAGATTAATTCAGACGTTAAACGACATTCATATATAATGCTCATGTAAAACACTTTTAATCAAGAGTTTTTTTTCTATTTTTGTCATATATATTCCATCATCAGCCATTTGTTTGAGCAAATGTTAATATTTATCCAAAAAAATAATACTTATCTCGGAAATATGCAAACTAGCTGAAAGATAATCTGTAAATGACTTATTAAGCTTCGACCTTTAAACCATTATTGTATTCCTGTTATTAATTCTTTAGTGTCAAGCAAATGTTCTTCCTGCTAAGAGACAAGTAATCGTATTCCGATATTAATGTTTCATGTGCAGTTTGTTCAAGGATGTTTATTATTTGAAGGAGCTCTAGATTATTCATGAGCGCGGACTTATAAAAGAATACAATCTCTGTTTAAGACCTTCTCGAAGAAAGACATTGGGAAAATTCACGGCGTTCTCATTATGGCTAAGCACGATTTTGTCACAGTCATAATTCTTGGCGATGGATAGTAATGATTTTTCTCTTTGTTTACTTGTTAAATTGGAATAATTTCGTTTTCACAAATTGGCCACATCCACAATGTTGCTACATGTTTATGGATGAAAATAATCAATTTTGGAGAAAGATTTGCATGTCATATGTTATACAAGCGGAATTACTGTGATGAAATTGTTTTTTCATGTATATTATTGGAATTGTTTCATCTAAATACCATTGTGATTCATAGCACTTTGTTTTGCAGTATAGACAATTTAAAAAAAAGAAGTTGTGTTAAAACCCGGATTACGTATTGTTCCTCAATGGACATTCGAGAAAAATAACTATAAAAATAAATCAGTGCGATTAAATAAATTTGATAATTTTGATGCAAACGTGTGTGCGGCTACAACCGTTTTGTTTGTCAACGTCTACTTACAGTTCCGTTAATGAGTTAGTCCATATTCATACTGTGGTATGTCTTTTGTACCTGACACGGATGGCAATTCGACGAGAGCGTATCAGAGCGTTACGCCCTCTGCGGGGGATTCAGATGAGGATCAGTACGGGGTTGCTCTGGCACTCTACTCCGTCCTCGCTCCTGCCTCGTTCGTTTTCGTCATTGTCATCATCCTCATGTTCTTCATTGCTCACATTCTTAAGTAAGAAAAAACAGTATTTTACTGCCTTGTTCCTTTTACTAATTTCTAGCTTATTTTGTCTAAAAGAAATCGTTAAAAATATTATGCCGTAGATCAAGGAACAATTGGTGTTGTTCGGTGCTCCATTAGAACAAGGAAACACTTATTGTCATACCTTGGTATATAAACAATAAAGAAATTGGTATCGGTTCAGCCATTAATAATATAGCCATCCAGGAATTGTGCCAATTATTGGTGATGCGTTCGCAAATTGAAGGCAAAATAATTTTTGACATGAAAAGCCTCGGGTATAAAACACTTTATAAACAAACTCTTATATCAATGTATTTTCAGCCCACAAAGTAGACGGATGATTGTATGGAAAAGATAGGATTCTGTACGTCGTTGTCGATGAAATACCCTTCAAAATAAACAAAAAGTGACAGGACGGAACCAATGAGCACAATAAATCGGCCCTCCCGGATTTGTCAGATTTTTAAAGTATTCGAAATAATATGGATAATGTGTTTGATAATATTTTCTTTTAAAGGCTCTAGAATATGCAAAAAGAGGAAGAAAAAAATATCGCACTTCATTTAAAAAGTATCAGTTGATGAGTTACGTGTAGTTATTTTATGTACGAGGCACGTGCCGTCCTTTGTTAGCCTTATGAACATGCGCGCGTTCTTTCTGTACGAAGTTCTGGTAAAATATCTTTTTGGTATTAGAGGTATGTAAAACGCTAAAGTTTCTGTACATGGATGCCAAAGATATGACTCTCTCTCGACTTATTTTCTTTGAAATACAGACAATCTAAAATATCAGACGCAATAAACGTGGGAAGAAATATGAATATATTTTCCCACCAATACTTGCTCCCTTGTTCACTCTTTGTGTAGGGCAGTCTGTTCCCCAATTTATTTCGCTGGTTCAACGACAGATATATAGACAGTCAAATCTTTTCTCCAGAGAAATAAGACTCAGTTAAAATGTACGTAACAATCTGATTCATTATTATCTCAGACATCATAGGATGGTTGTACGTTGCGAAAGTTTATCAAAATCTTACAGCCCACGGGATCTTGCTATTAGGTGAAAACACGGCAAATTGTATTGCAACACGCGAGTCAGATTTTCTCTAAGAAATTCATACTCTAGCTTTTTTTTTCACCTTACTATTTATGGACAATTAGATGGGTAACGATGGTAGATAATAAAGTGATCAAAATGGATACTATTCGATGGAAGACATGTTTTTTACTGTACTTTGTGATGATGTTCGGATCGTTATATTTTAAAGTATATGCATGATAACAATGAATGCGGTGCCTAACGACTCTAGGTGCTGCCTTAAAAAACATCATGGCTTTTTAAACAGCAGACATGTTAAATGCTATTTACTTTTCCTTTTCGAGATACTTTATTGTTTTATTAACTGCTGGTTTATAGCTTCTTGAATAAGATTTCATCTTAAAAATTACCTAAATAAAGTGAAACCAAATTTAATCATTTGTACAAATCAGAAAATATTAGTAGATTACCGTTTATTCCATATTGGGGCATTTGTTTAAACAACATGGTCCATTGATTGACGTTATTTTGGTATTATCAAAGAAGAATTGATTTCGGTCTAAAGCAGGCACTTTAATAACTTGCTATGAGGGATTTTATTCACTTTCAACATGCGATGACCTTAAACATGTCTTAAAACCTAATTGAGATTTGTAATCGTAGTAAATTTAATAGTCCCCCACGAGCCATGACGTAGGAACAGATGTTTTGCCAGACATGAGTTAATTGAAGCCGACATTCTGTTATGTTACTTTGGAGTTGATCCATATTCATATTTAGAGTGAAGAGCATGAGATATCCCTGTTTGATATGTCGGAACGAAATCGCAATAAATCTGAAAATAAGTAAAAATGCATTGACACCATATTTACATATCTTTTTTGAGTATTGTGCACACTATGTCGAGGACGGGAAACGTAAATGCCAATTTTGTTGTATGGAAGATATTAGACTTGGGGGTTCTTAGTTTTCCAATAATAATAAATGTTGGGATACATAATGGGAGCGTACTCAAAAACTTAGTTAATCCTACCCTTTATTATTCTGTATAATTAAAGCCTGAAATACAAATTCATTTTAATAAGAGTATCTTTGTGACATAATGATCTTTGCTGTTACACATACATTCAAATAAAACAATGAGCTTTGTTTAGGCAGGTTGACATTTTCGCAGAAGAATTATTTGCTACAAAATGCAAGTACCGAATTAAACAAATTAAATACAAAAAAGAACATTATCGCATTTACGATCTTCATAAAATAGAATTAATGACCGGCAGTCATTGTTGAATTTGTCTTCTTTTATAAAGAAAAGATGAAATACGAGCTACTAAAACAAACATAAAGGCAATTTGTCTGGAGACACACACATACGACGGCAAAGACAGCGCCAAAGTTATTAATGCAACTTTAGTTGGAAAATGTTCCATGAAATAAAGGTGAAAAACATTCAAGGAATGTACATAAAGTTCTATGATAGCATGCTTCAGACATTGTATTCAATAATATTTTTCTATTGATATGGGTAATAGGTTTTTATTTCGTTCGAAACAATGGGAAATAGGTATAAATATCAAATAGAAAACACAATTACTGTGCGTGTTTGATGACCACGTGTCAAACACCTTTAGTCGAGTATATACAAATAAATTCAAATTATAAACATAGTACAATGTATCTTATGTATATGTTGTATAAATGCCCCAGAAGTTTCATCTAAAGAGTACTTACTGGGTAAAAAACCCAGAGAGTTCCTTTTGTTCAATCATATTAGTAGTGCTTCATGAATATATGTAACGAAATATTCCCCCCTCTTTCCGATGTAACATGCAATGGAGAAGATGATGTTTTGATCAACCATAACCACTTTCATTACTTCAGGACATATCAATGGATTTTCATTTATTTAAACACGTTTGAAAATGACATGACGATAAATGCAGTCTCATCCCACACCACAGACGCTTTGATAAGACATATTTGACAGAAACAAATATTGAATATGTTTAATATGGATATTTCAAGCAAAGGTTGCATTATTCGATATTTGTCCCATATTATACACTAACAAATTGTATAAAAAATATCTAAATTTTGGTAGCATCTGAATACAAGGGTTTTAGTTGTATCTGAAAACTAATCAATCATTACACTTCTTCTCTCTGTTCCGAGTTTGTGAGTTTTTTATTGGTCACCAAGCCGAACTCACCGGGTTCACCGGTTCACCCCACAACATAAGACAACACTCTCGCGCAACGTCATGCCAACGAGAGTGACTAAGAATAAGATAACATAACTTTCTTCACAATTGATGTAAAAAAACAGCATTAACTAAATTGCTTTTATATAAGTAAAGACATAATTGCGTTACTCTCAATGTATGTTTGGTGAAAGAAATTGTTTCTATATTGTAATGGACATGTTTAAGAGGAGGCCTGTTAAGTGGATGAACGTGAATCGCGTTGTAATTTAAATACACGGATGTTAATCAACTCCGCCTAGAAAATTGCCGTGGGTCAAACATTTTTTTAAATTACCCAACCTCAGAACAAATCTATGTACGATTTAAATATACTTTTTCTTTTACAGACATGCAATTCAATAATATTTCCTGATTTGTACGGAGATATTAAAATAACATACTTGTTTATCGTTATCCCTTGTTGCCTTATTGTATATGGTTCTTGTGTCAATAAATTAAAGATAATTTATTTTTATTTATCAATATGAAGACATATAAGGTGTTTAAGTTTAAACTGTTGAGCTTTTTCAAGAAATATTTCCGCTTAGAGTCTTGCATATATATGCCTTGTTTAAGATTATATTTCTTGTTTTCTCTTTCCTACACAATATTTACTGTGCCATCTCACTACGCAACATGTTACGAACAAAAACGTAATTTAAATCAACGCGATCCGATCATTACAAGGAAATCTTCAAGGCAAAGACGAGTGAAAATAAATAAATATATATATATATATATAAATATCTGTATAAAAAATAGACCAATCATACCAGCGGCAAGCTGGACAGTGACACGAATTAGGAGCAAGCATATACATACCGGTTAATCCGTCCGTTACTGGATAGAAAAAGGTGCTGCAACTCGGTTGAGGTTTTCGCTTCGCATGGCTATAGTTAATACTTATATGTAACCGTCTTCTTTGGAAACAATCTGCCAAATTTAATGTATATAATCAATTTATTTGTTTGTTTCAACAGGAATTGTTGCTGATGCGTTCGAAAATTATAGGCAAATAGCTATAAACTTGGAAAGTTTTGGAAATATACCATTTTTAAAGTATTCTAAATGATATAGAATACTATGTTTGATCTTATTAATAAGAATCACTTAACTGCATCCTTTCGTATATATAATGCAACCTAATATTGCAATGGCATAGAAAATTAACGAGATCACAAATTGTGATCTGAGACTACATCCATAACCATTTACATACACAAACCATTTAGTTAACAGTCTTGTTCGTATCAATAAATAATCCTTTTCCTTTCAAAGCAATAAACGACCCATGATGCATCTTATTCTAAATGATATATTGAATAGCATGTCCTGTAAAATTCCAAGAACATTGACGGGCTGTTATGCACATCCATCAAAATCCACGCTGTAATCGACCAGCTACAAAGCGAATTTGCACTATTGAAAGCGACTGTGACGCTGACTTATGTTCTTTTTAAACTTCAACCGCCAAATGACATACATGTATACACACTCGTGTGATTACTTTTGACGTCACGCAGTTATGACGTTGCTCTTTTTATTGATTTGCTTGATTTAAATGGATTGAAATATGTATTTTTGTTGTTTTTAAGTAAATCCTTTAAAAATCGGTTGAAAATTGAGACATGATTTATGTTTTTAATTTTGCTTTTATGTCGGACTATTTTCTTTCCTGCGGATGAAGCATCCTAATAGCACACAATGTACACTATGACACAGGAAGTGTATTGAAGAAACTTTGCCTAGATTTCGACTGTAATTGAGTTATGTTATAAATAGAATCTTCTCAATAGTCATATGAAGGCAACAGCTTATTTGTGGACAAGATTCCTTAATATAGACATGCTCTTCATTTGATATCGGGCCATTTTATGTTTTGTACCTATTACCACAATTGTCCTAATGGTATCCATAGATTCAGTAAGAATTCACTTAAACAGGTTTCGTAGGGCTCTCTGAGCGTTGCAAGATGGTAACACAATTCACATAAGATATTTCCGTATAGTGGTGTCACACGTGTGACGAGTTGTTTCAACCACATGCTACTGTTTTTTTAGTTGATATTCCGCATGGCTTGGTACATTTGTTTTATTTAATTTGTATATGTAATTTTCTATATCCTTGTATGCATTTTGGAATTCAAAATGTTTATACATCCAAAAACCGCACAAAATAATAAATCTGAGTTAAAACATTCTATTCGTAGCAATTTGGGACCAAAGCTGTTATCAATTAGATTTAAAAGATTTAGTAGCTAAAACGCCTAATTGCCCACTATTGGAATTCGCTCATGAGAGAATGTTCATTGAATACCATGTACTGATCATACCAAGAACATTAACGGGACAATTGTTCTTCAGACTTTGATTAATGTTCCTTTAAACACAAAAGCAATTTGCCATTCAGAGTAAATATCATTGGAATGTTAGATCTGTCGGAATGAAATCAAAATGTACTGATTGTATAGGTATTCCAGAATCTGGAAAACAGTTTATATACCTATGTACACATATATTTTCTAGAAACATGTTACATATTTTATTTGTTATCCCTTTATACATTTATCAAATATCGGAACGGAAACTATGTTGCCTGAGCTAATTCCCGACTCTTCTGATGGTTCACGCTGGATAAATATTTGGCGAATTACTGAACATTTTCAAGTGAAATTTCACATTAAGAAAGTAAAGCTCAAGCTTTTAAAATAAATGTGATGCAAACATTTTGCAATGAAAATTATCGATGTTGTTTAGTGAAAAATTGTCGATTTAATCTGTCAATATCAATTGTCTTATTATCGTTCATGCTACAAATTGATTTAGTTTAGCTATTCATGAAAATAGCAGTGTTAGTATGATTAATTAAAACAATCATATACTAATAATTTCTTAGTTAAACTGAGCACAGTAATATTATGTAAAGCAATATGGTATTTTTTGTATAAAGAAAATGCAAATTTCGTAATTATGTTTTACGCGCTAAATTTAAAATGGACCTTTTGTTTCATATTTGTAAAAGCGATAAATGCATTTTTTTATCATCCTGAGTGTTGTAAAAGTCAAAAAGTTAAACGAAGTCATTTTGATATGCAAAGACATGATCACTAAAACACACTTCGGGGGCGGGCTTGTCCATTAACGTTACTGTTCAAACATATGCGAGAATCCAAACTTATAATGAAATACTTATTTCTACAAACAATTATTGCATTGCTTTTTGTGTGTATACTCTCTAGTTTGATTTGATTTGATATTTAATGGACGGATAGATGATATTACGCCTCGGTTGACGGTAAACATTATATGCCATCACCCTCCATGGGATCTGATATTTGTATAGTATGCTCTCAAGTTTGATGGTGATGTGTTAGCTAATTGACGAATAAAGTATAATATGAACGTGAGGAAGTTTCATGAAAAGAAACTCATGAGTGATTTCGTACCAAGGAGGGACGTGAAACAGAAACATTACGCCGTTGAGAGTCTGCCCTTTTCCATACATAATGTTTTGTTGTTCTGTAGACTTGAATGCAATGCTTTTCATGACATTAGTTTGATACACTATGACGCTTGTACCTAGGATGTCTTTATGACAGAGTTTACACGTGTATTATTTATTCATACATTTAAGTAGAAAACAGGCTTTGTTTCTAGACAAAAATACATAGTAATGGCATATTCACATTTGTGTGATCTAGTAGACAAGACTAAAATAACAGAACGGAATAGTACATAAGTGCATTACCACATTTTCATCTTCATAACGGAGAATTCATGACCGGCTATCAATGTTTATTTTGCCTAATTCCATGCAGAGGAATCACAATATTACTAAGACTAAAGTATAAGCATATTCGCTTTGAAAAACACAACGACAACGACAAACTTTATTTAATCATTTGGTGTGAAAATATTCCATCAAATAATTACCAAGCTATTCTTGGGATACCTATATTTTACTGTTAGCAAGTTAGCACATGTGATTAAACACTAACATTTCATTAACATCTGTTGACGGTTCCATTTGTCGTCAGAACCAATGGGAAATGGCCATACAAATAAAGCAGAAGACAGAGCGAAAGTGGATTACTTGTAACCACCTGACAACTGCCGTGTGCTAAACATCTTTGGTCGAGTATACTTAGCACAAATTCAAATAATTAATAATTATAATTCATCATCACTTATAGTTGTAGTTGTAGTGGTATCAACAGCAATAGCTGTACCAAAGGACTTGTTTACATTACAGATACATATACAATAAAAACTTGTGGGTTCTGTTTGGTGGTCACTATTTTACAGACATGGTCGTGGGATGTCGTTATTTTATAAGGTGAGTAAATATTTTGCAAAAAAGAGTCCCTTTTTCTTTTCCTGGCGGTCGTGATTCTGTTGAAGTCAAGATCCTTCCTTACAACAGCTACAGGTTCTTGAAAATATTCAAATATTTACTCGATAATTCATTCAAGAAATATACGTACAGAAGTAATTGATCAAAATGTTTTGTTTTATGCATTAATGATGCTCTTCTTGAGGTAGAGAATAACACTTTAAGGTGTGAAATAGTAAAAAAAAGCCAAAAAATATCATGATTGATGATGAACAAAAATAAATTCCTTTCTTTTTACATTAAATACTTGTGAACCCAGTTATGTCTATAATTGAGAAAGTTCTTTTTTCGAATTTTCGAAGAACACGGGCCATGACTGCTACAAAGTGCTGACTTTCATAATTTAAAACCCCAATAAGAGAATTTATTCCAGGCGTGTTAGGCTGACCATGGACAATACAAGGTGTCACAGCATTTTTTCGGTGAATTTTGACAGCTTCTTACGACTATTTAATATTTCTGGTTAATTCATTAATATCATGACGTACATCTACGTCAGTTTGCCAATTAATTGTTTCCTTGTAATTTTCTGATTCGGGATAAGATATGTATTTAACAATATCTTTAAACTATGTAGACGTATTTCATATGAATAATTCACTATATACTATACTCATTCCGACATAGAAAATAAAATCGTGTCTCTCCAACTTGTTCAAGATTCTTTAATGATTGTCTGCAGGATCTTTCGGATGTGTATGGGCACATATTTAGTATTCAATACAATTTCTGTACAAAACTTTCTTAACAGATGTGATCGGAAATTCGCAAGGCGTTCGGATATCTATGCTCGCCTGTTATTGGAATAACTTCTAATACTCGGACTGACCAACATTCCTCGTTTAGGCGTCGTTGTGGCTGCCAGTGTAAAATGTTCTTGTGATATAATGTCATAATATGATGTACTCGTGGAAAAATGAGTATTTGGAAGTTCTTATGAAATGTTCGGAATACATTTTCCAATTTTGAGTATGATTTGTATTCTCCCTGGTTTTGCCATCCATGGTGGAGATCACGATGTGTACTTTATCGATAACCGAATTTCGGAAGAACACCTAGTAAAACCCTCAGCTGGGAAGATAAGTGTAGTTTTATTAACGTGGTAACATTATTTAAGTTCTTTGGTACAATAAACGTGGCTGAAAATGGCTGTGTTTCTGAACACGGACTTAGTTCAGTTAATCTGGAACTAATCCATATCTTACTGTGATATGTCATTTGTGCCTGAAACGGATGGAAACTCGACGGCAGTGTACGAAAATGTTGAGTCCTCTACGGAAGAATCGGACGAGGGCCAAAACGAGATTACCCTGGCAATCTACTCCGTCCTCGCACCTGCCTCGTTCGTTCTCGTCATCCTCATCCTCCTCATGTTCTTCATCGCTCACGTTCTCAGGTAAGACAAACAGTTCACATTTGCCTTTTTCTAGGTATTGCATTATGTGTTTGTTTTTGTCTTCATACTATTCATGTAAGAACTCATTCTTGTGAAGTTTATAAATTTATGTTTGATAAAACTATAACACCATGTAAAACCACTGTGTCTTATGACAAATATCGACTCTAGATGGATGAGCGTTTAGACAACAGAATTATATGTTTTACTCTTCTATATTGTTAAAAAATGATGTTGGTTCCTAAGAGGTCCTGGGTCAGCTATCAATCATTCATGTATTAACCACGAAGATAATTTTGTTTCTCATTTACTTCAATACAACAAGCGTGTTTTTGTCAACCAAATATGCCTACAAAATGATGTTCAAACCTGCAAAGTATTGGAAATGTTTTAGCGATAGTTAATCATTAAATAACATTAAGAATTAAAATCTTATTTCAGCCCACAAAGCAGACGCATGATTCTATGGAAACGGTGAGATTCGTGACGTCTTATCATCGGGGATTATGATTTCATATGCCCAACTTAAACTTTATTTATGATAAAAATCACTGTAGATCTATACAGTATACGTAGCACTGTAATCATTTTTAAAATACTAAAGCAGTATAAATATGCAAAACGCGTAATTTGATCTCAAAATCTAAATCGATCAGTCAATATTATGTTTCGGTTGGTATATGAAAATTGTCAGATTTCGTTCATTCATTGAATTTTTCACCTATGTATATTTTCTGATGAATATTTTGTCAATGCACATCTTTTTTTTTTATTGTTATTATTTTGTAATGTTTATAAATAAAGAATGTATAATAAATTGCTGTATTTCGAATAAATAAACGAATAACCATGCATTGTAAATGTGTACCAACTTCGTTATAATTTCGGGTTACCAAAGGTTACTTTTTAGGCTTGAAAAAGAATACCAGTGATATTTATAGGTCCAGGAACAGTTTAAGGGCAGACTTTAAAGGGACTATACAGCAGATTGGCACCAAAAAAATAATTTGTAGAAGGAATCTCAGGACAATTATTTAATAAAATGTTTTACTCTTTGATATCATAATTGTAAAAAGACGGTGTCGCCAAAATTGCAGTTCAGTGTTGTAACCACTGTGCCACGAAGGCTTACCCTATATACCTAACTTGGTAATATAACGTGATAACTTCGACTAGCCAATCAGCCATAATAATGAAGTAGATATACCTAGTAATCTTTTTAATGGAAAAATATGTAAAAAAAACTGCGAATAATTAATTGTATATTATGTGGTACTTCATTTAGTTAGTTTCAATCCATTGAACACACCGATACCAAGTTTATGTCAGTTTACGACAATTTTCTAATTTAATGTTGCCGCTCAGTTGTATTATTACCGGTAACATGTCTTTATTTGCCGTATAATAATGTATTATTTTATTAGAATAGAGATCACACTCCTTTGAGGCTTTGTCCTGAAGTGTTATTTAATATGCGTCATAATGCTTACAGTTTATGGCATGAATATTCCATTAAAGTATTTCTGGTAACTTATAACTAAAAGGATAAACGGAGACCTCGGCCATAACGTTCGCATGGATAAAGGTTTTCTGTTTGTAGCAATTCACGATTCAAGCATTCTGTTCCCTTATCATCTGTAAGATTCCAGTACCCAATATTATAATACAATAATGTTGCACCCAGGAGTGGATACTCATTGACCAACATGTCCGGAAATGTCTAAGACCATTATTCCTCAGACGTTGATCAGTGTTCCTTCAAACAGGAGGCAAAATTTTCTATTAACCACAACTACTACGTGAGAATGTTTGATCAGTCGGAATGAAATCATAGTAATTTTGAAATAAATGTATTGATTGTAAGGGGACTTTTAAGATTCCTTGAAACAAATCCACGCTCATATAACTATCCGTTGTCTTGTAACTACCTCTTGTATTGGAAGTTTACAATAGGAAGCATGTCATTGCTTTTTGACTAGGCGAAGATAAATAGTTTTACACTCGCTATTTTTAAAGAGAGACAAAAGCTTTTGGATAATGTCACCGTATTGTGCAAACCCTTATGTATTTAGTTTCATGGTATCAATATTAATAAATAAAAACGGACGAAAGGAAACATTTTTTCCTATATAATCAATGTTTATAAAAGAAATCTTGAATACATCTTTTCCCCTATTAAGTGTAAAAAGACGGAGTACTGATTTCATATAACTGCTTCAGCCCTCCCGAAATTGCCATATGCATGCACTTTAACTTGATCGATGCAATATTGTTACACAAGAAAACGTCTTTGAGTATGTGTAAGTGTGTAAGAATATGATGATCGCAGACATTGACATGATATTTTCGATATTTCTGATGAAGAAAGGAAGCAGTCTCTAGCATCTGAAAATTAGGTGCAGTAAATACGTCGAACGAAAACAATTTTTCACCCCTTCTTTGTTTTCTTAACCCTCACTTATGACATGCAGACTTCTTACTTATTTCGAGACAACTGTTTCAGCTGTGGTTGTTGTGAGCACTTAAAAAATCTATAAAAGATATTAATGGTGCCTTTAACAACGCTGTTAACTTTAACAAAGCTCATAATATTCATGCAAACTCAATGCCATCCGTTGTTTACCGAGTTGGAACAACGTCTTCAAGTTTGGTTCTTATAAACATATAAACATATTAACACTGACACGATTACACTGATGTACACTTTACCTTAGGCTTACATGTAACAGGTTTATGCGAATTATGTTTATTTTAAGTACTTTTAGAGTCCTAGGTGGTTGCGCTGGATTGAATTATATGTGAACCAATGAAACTATAGTTTGATTACATTGTTTCACAGCACGTTTTCGTGCTAATGCCTTAAAACATATAAGCAATCATTGAAAACAAATATAATGATGCAATCCTCGATAGCTCCATCTGAAGTACTCCTAACTGCAAGTAGAAATACACATTTAAACAAAACTGGTCCGTCCAATTGACACGGTTCACATTCCGTGATTACTACGTTATTGCCGACTATATACACAATATAGATAACACTCAAACCTTGTTCTACAAAAACAAATTCAGCGACCGAATTGTTCCATGGAATTTGAAATTTAAATAATGTTCATTTTTATAAGTTCACAAATGAAAGCACACACTACATAAATATGCAAATAGTGTATCTAAGTACATGTGGGTAGCATTCTCATTGAATTGTAAGTGCATTATAATCATAGTAGCAAAAGCGTAAGTATGCGCCCTTTAAAAGCTACAACAACACCTGGCAATAAAAGTAAACTGACTAACAAGTCACATAATTGTTGACCCAAATAGTTAATGCCACGCCGATGTTTCACGATCAATCAAACCAATCGCAACTGCTTACCTAAAACAGCTTGGCTAAAGTTACAACCGTTATGCTAAAATAAGTATCGTGCATGAGTGACGGTACTAAAATGTATATTTTACAGACATTGGTTTCTGATATGTCAGTTAAAAGGTTGTCATAAGTTGTAAGTCATGACCATTCCGTAATGTAATGTCCCAAGAAACTAAATCAATGCCTAAATGCTGGTGATCCGACTATATTAACGATATTAACACTGTTTACCCACAAAGAATGTCATTTACATAATTAAATATCAGATTTAGAATATCTCCAGGAACAAGACCAGCGAATACACAATACGAGTATATGGGCAAAGCGTAATGGGAATAAGCTTATATGACCACAGCATTGACAATGGCGACTGGTAAGTTTGTCCCGAACGTGTATGACCATCACCAGATACAAAAATGGAAATACGACCAGGAAGAATGAATACAGTACTAATATCTAAAAATCATACGTTTTAAAAACCATTCGATAATTAATTTTATATACGAGATTTTTCGAATCATAAGTACGATATTTCAAGTACGGTCTGCGTCGGTTTTTCCTTATACAAAATTTGTAAATGGAACACAGCCATCGTAATTGTAATTATCAAAATTAGACCATATTTGTCTTTTGACTTCAACGTTTGGTCTTGTAGTCTTATTTGAATTAATATGCAATTTAGTCTTTGTATAAATGTTTATAATAAATGTTTTATACATGTAATTCTATATTTACTGTCTATTTAGTTTCATTATCAAAAACAGCAGCTGTGAAACTGCCAAGTATTGGACAATTTAGTATTACACTCATTGTATGAAATTCATTGAATAAAACATCTTGAAATATCGAGAACACTGACGGGACCGTTATTCTTCGGACGTCGATCAATTTTCCTTTGAACACAAGGGTAACAAGCCATTCATTAGAATATCATATCTGTAATATTTTATTTTAGGAAAACGAGAACGAAAAAGACGCAGACCCCAGGTTTTAACATTAGACTATAGAAACGTCGATGGTAATGAATAATCGTGATATTCTCCAAATTTACCCCACTTAGTATAAATGCTAGCTCTTAAGGTTCATCTTTAAACAAGAACATGTATTGACGTCTTAATGGAAGACATTTAGTGGGAATGTTGTTTCTAACTTGAATCAGACTTGGTAAATAAAGAAGGCCTTTAATGAAAATAAAACACTCTAGGAAAACGTATTTGTGGCTACTTTCCTTCCTAAATCCTCAATGATTGTTCGAGATGTTACCGGAAACAAACAATTTTGTTTGGCCTTAGATACGAAATTCGTTAATAGTAAATTTATATTCGAACTCGAATGTTTCAAGTTTAAGGATGCGGTAATGTAGAATATCATTGCATAACCTGACGTTAGCTATACGAAAACCAGAAGCTTGACATAAATTTAGAACAAATTGAAATTTGAAGGCAACACATTTGTCGTTGCTAAAACGACGTAAACATAATCATTTTTACTTATTTAATACATATTTCATATAGAAAGAAATCAAACAGTTCAGATAGCCTATGGAAACATATATCAGAGGCTGCCATATTTGAATGTAGGTACAAATAACGTGTATTTAATATAGGGATGGCAACGAGTAGTAAAATTGATACTCGAGTACTCGGACAATCTTCCGATCGAGTACTCGGGTACTCGATTACTCGGATAACTTGAACTGGTTTTCGGAAAGACAATTTCGTGTATACATGTATCGGTCATGTACATTGTGCGTTTGACGCTATATAGCGCATTCGATCTTTAAATAAGACTGTCACTGTGTACCTTAACAGAGAAATCAATAATAAAAAAAAATGTTGTTTCATGCTTTTAATTTCTCGTTTTCATTTCATTTTATACGTATATGTACTACATTATAAATGGAAAGCAAAACTGGGATCATATTCGAGCGTCGAGATGATCGAGACTACACTTAATAAGGAACAACATTCAGAATTACATTAAACGAAAATTTAGTTGTTTACTCTACGAAATACTTTTTAAATTGACAGTTTTTTATACAGAAATATTGTTCTTTCCTTCATTAATATTCATTTTTCCATGATTAAGATATCCACCAATCAATTGTGATAATCATTGCAAAAAATACGCCCATTCAGGAGTCATTGCATTTCAAAAACAGTTTTAAATGTCTCCGTCACCGTCGATGGCTCTGTAATCAAACAATCACCAAGTGTTAGGAATCTGGGCGCTTATCTTGACTTAAACATGAAGCTGGATCAACACGTCAATAGTGTTTGTAGAAATTCTTACGCACAATTGCGACACATTGGCCATATAAGACCTTATCTAACACTGAACGCAACCAAATCTCTGGTAAACTCTCTTGTTACATCTCGCATAGACTACTGCAGTGCTCTCCTGTACGGTGTTCCAAAGCAGATATTAAACAAACTACAAACTTCAAAATACGGCAGCTAGAATTGTTACGAGGACAGCAAGGTACGACCATATAACCCCCGTGCTACAGGAACTACATTGGCTCCCGGTGCAATGCAGAGTAGAGTACAAAATTCTAACACACACATTTAAAGCGCTCCATGACCAATCGCCTGCGTACATTGTGGACATGTTAGAAATATACAGAGCATCCAGAAATCTGAGGTCGAAAAATAAGTCACTGACGTTCGTTGTGCCTAAATGTCGGACGGCGCATTATGGTGAAAGAAGTTTCCAGTCAGCATCAGCTAAGTTATGGAATGCCCTCCCATCTGACATCAGAGACTGTACCACCTTGCAAAGTTTTAAGAAGGCTCTGAAAACCCACTATTTTATACAGTATTATGGACGATAAGTGTTTTATTATTTTATTTCCGAGTGCATGGATCTATCCGGGATTTAACTGCTTGTTGTTACTTTATCTTTAAATTTTATTGGTTTTCACTAACTCTGAAATTATTATTCTATTATTTTATAGTTATTTCAAACATTTTATATTATATTAATTTTGTACATATGTACTATGCATAAACACTTTGTTTTAATTGACTAGCGTTAATATTGTTATAAGCATTTTAGTTTGCCTATTGTTTTATATTACATTGTAAAGCACTTTTGAACATACTTTATGTATGAAAAGAGTGCTATAGAAATATGGTATATAATAATAATAATAATAATAATAATAATAATAATAATAATAAATAATAATAATAATAATAATAATAATAATAATAATAATAATAATTGCACGTAACGGTCGTTACTAATACGCTCGTCGACGTCCATTGTTTGGTGAAAACATACTAATTGGTAAACAATACAATTCTATAGGAGATGTACCGCTATCAAAACTATCGCTAATTGACATTAGTGCTATTTGCAAATTAGGGCCCTTTTTTGACAGTTTGCAACTATCACAACAACTGTCAAATCATTTATAAGGGTCAATTGTGTACACAGCGGGGATTAGAGAGGCCGTAAATTGTTAACTTGGAAACACGAAAGATCTGATTCTTACGTCTGTTAATTGTGAATTTGGTAAATTAAATAAAAAAGAGAGATTTTTTTAAGTACTCGAGTAATGATTTGATACTCGGGTACTCGGATGATTGATCGAGTACTCGAATACTCGGGTACTCGTTGTCATCCCTAATTTAATAACAATCACTATAATCACTGATAAATGAAAACGTTAGGCGGTCGGATATATTCATTGAATATAAAACATTGATATAGGTACGAACAGAGAACTGGTAAACTTTATCAAATAATTCCATTGTTTTTCTTACACATAGAAGTATATAGAAATTCTACCAGTTGTAAACTATTATTAACCACCATATGGTGGTGGATTTGTCACGGACCCGAAATGAAAGTCAACTGATCGAAACTCTGCTCCATTACTTCTTCTTTCCAGCATTCTGGAGTTGATGTCATCATTCAAACATGGCGGCGCGCTTGCTTGAAGAGGGAAATCACGTGATTGGCAAGACGACTGAGGAAGACTTGAAAGCATCTCGGTTTCCCGATTTGGTTGCGTCATTTCCGGTTTCGTACACGACAAATAACCGCACTGGTTACCGCCCTTCATGTCATATTTTTCAGAATTTTGAAGTAATCCCCGTTTTCACTCTGCAGTACAACTATTCCAGGTTCAATTTCGTGTGCATAGACGGGTTTCATAAAGAGTCTTTCACCGGAAGTTGATTTTGAACCAGCCGAATTGTTAGATTCCTCGCCGCACCACTTCCAAAGAATGTACAAGGCCAGAAATATCAAAGCAACGAGTAATAGTCCGAAAAACAGGCTGCTGAATTTGTATTGAACCTCCCCGAAACAGATAATTACACTTTATTTCATAAAATAAATGTTTTCGTGTATTTCCAAAGTGTTATGTTTAACTTCCTGTAAGTAAACTTGCGATGCAGATTTCACAAATCAAGTTTTTGTACGGTTTATTTATTTCAGATATTCTTTTTGTGTACACTGATCGGCTTTTTTAAAAGTCACCTGTTGTATTACGTTTTGCGACTTAAACCTTTCACACTTTACATCATGTGGAATATATTTTTTATTCTAAAATTATAATAGACCAGTAAATTCATGTATACCATTAAATACTTATCGAGCGTTTTGTTAGATTTATTACAAGTAATATAATCATATTAATCGATATAACAACTTTGTATATAAGTAATTGAAAACTGTTCTGATAATAATGTTTCCACATTCATGGCTCCAGTCGATCTTTTCAGGGTTTGTGATCAATTTGTATTTTTAGGTAAATCTATAGAACAGTTAGTGAAGTGTTAGTAGTTTATATATGAAATGTATCATGTCGACTTGTTTCTTAAAAAGATATAGAAAAGTTCTTACAAATAGAACCACTTAAAACAAATAGCTTTTATTGTAAGTAACCTCTGTGATAAATCAATTTATTATATCAATTCGTTCATACACGTATGTTACATTTACTTCCTGTACACCGCCGCAAACAGTGCTAACACTTATCAATACTTACATTCTATTCATTCCAGAACTCGGTAAACATTACACATCTCTTGAATGTTATGATCTAAGTTTATATATCAAGAAATCCAATGCAAAGTTTACATGTATTTAGGCAACATACTGTATTGATTCAAACGCCAATCGAACATGTTTTGTTATTAAAGCCAGGCACAGTTGATGTTAAGCATCACAAGGAATGTATGTTTTTGTCTTTTGAATCGCAAAAAATTACTTTATAAAAAAACTGAGCTCCAAAAAGTCCAGATGCTGAAATTGTCAAATGAGCCAGTATCACATTAATGAAAATAATGTTTACGACGAAGGTGCATTTTCCTGTCAGACGTCATACTAACCGTTTCATTATTTAATAAGTTTAGCGTTTGCTCTAAGAAACTGAAAAAAAACGTCGGTTTTATTCAAGGTTTTTTTTTCTCTCTGTGTAGGTAGGTTGAAAATTGGACCTAACACTAAAGTTGGTGTGCCCTAACGTATTCAATGTATACATGAAATTCGCCATTTCACGAAGACAAGTAACTGGTCATGTTTGTGATCCCATTTCCACTGGTATGATTTGATAGGGTAGCATATGGTTGCTGATAATTACTAGGTAACGAAATGATCGAACAATACTGATTAAGTTATTGCAGCTTTCTATTTGTTCTTTATTACGATTGAAATCGGCCATAATATGGTATTTTCGGCAATCTTACACATATAACCTTTTCAAATCCACATCAGTCGATTCTTGCAACCAATTAAACCAAGGGACACGGATACTAGAACAGTGTATTCTCCTTTGCTAACTGTGCCTTTAAATACAATTAATTAGATTTGAACATACACATTTTATGTATGTAATGAACTTCTTTTATAAGATGGATATTTAACAGTGAGAAACAAAAATAACGACTTAAAAGTTCATTAGTTTTAACCAAATACATTGATATTTTCAAGTATTTAATAATTTATATATGCTCATGCATGCATATAAAATACTGTCGCCTATGGTTAGAGCCAATTATTGTCGAACCACATTTAGTACCAATTATAACCTGTAACATGCACCGGTCATTCTTTGCTGAAAACAAATCGGCGAATCCAGTTAATGTGCATTCCACTGATGAAAGGATGTATGTCATGTGCAAAAGAAGTATACCACGGAACACTAGAATGTTATAGCTAAGTCTATTTCTGTATTGTGCCCATTTTTCAATTACAGCAACTCCACAATAAGCTACACAATATCGATATGTCTTGCCTCGCCCACCGCCTCTACATGTTCTGCGGGCTTAAATGAACCATTGGTTTGATTATGTGCACACCATACACATAACATGTATTCATTTATATATCATATTCACACAAATGGAAATGAATAATCTAAAATATGTGTAAAATTCATAAAAACACCCTACTTTCGGTTTTGCAGCGGCCGGGGATACCTCTTTGCTATTCATTTTTTATACTCTACTCTTGCTGGTTCTAAACATACCACTCAAGCATACAGTGTTTGGAACTGAGACTTAATTTTTTATTAAGTAATGAATAAAAACACAACAGCTGCATTTTTATGCCGAATATTTGCCACTCTTTTTCACGATATTAGGTTGCAGTAATTTCAGGGAATTAAAAATGAAAACTGTCCCCAGAAAAAGGAAAATGTACGTGCTTTAATACCAGGGTATCATATATTATAAAAACACAAAACAATGACATTACAATCATCAGCAGCGTATTTAAAGACATATTAAATGTATGACATGTATGTTTAATACAATAATAAGTATTTACAATCAAACCCAGATGGCTCGGACTCGGTAAGCTTGATTTCCTCGAATTCCCGGAGGTTCGATGTTATTTCGCCGGTCCCTATAAGTTCGAGCCAACAGGATCGACTGTGAACAACATTTGATAACCTTACAGAACTAGCAATTTTGCTAGATCTATGCAATTATACTCATCAAATATAACATGGACTCAGTATTGATTTCTTCCATGATTTGTGAGGCAAGCATTGAACAGCTTGATTTTGTCTAAAATGCAACACAAGAAAATTGCCATCTTTTTACTGTTACCAGAGAACAAACTGCACAGCAAAAAAGCACTTACTGTATCTGCAAATCAAGTACTTTATTCCATTACACTAACATAACATATATCGTGTTATATCTGAATGGGTTGAACTAGTTGTAGCACCAGAAAAAAACACCTTATGTCCCACATTTGTAACGTTTCTTTCATGTGTGGTTAATTATTAATGTAAATGATCTTCTATCTGAATGACATTTACGAATCTCACTTAAATCACTCTTGAAGACATTGATTCCTCCCGAGGGTACAATTTTCTATGTAACTCAAAACAGCCCTAAAATATTCTCAGAACAAAATCTGCTATCGAGTCAATTGTTAGCATGTGTACTTAAAAGAATGTTAGTGCGCAAAAGCGTGTGTCGCACTTAAATGGTTTCTTTTCTGTGTGAGTTCATGAATGTGAATATGTGTCCTTTTTATCAGACAATGTATCTCAACACATGCTTCCTCTGTAAGGCTTATCGAGCATTCGCATATAATTTTGTAAACTATGTTTCCTTGTAAAGCTCGCATGTTTCACATCTGTATACGGTATCTCTCCTGTGTGTGCTGTTATGTGTTGGTGTAAATTTGTTGTTAAGTGTAAAAGCAGCTCAGCATGTGTTACACTTGTGTTGTAATCCTCCTCTCTGAGTAAAAGCTATACCGCACGTCTAACTTTAAAATGATTCCTCTTCTGACTGACCTGTGTGCATACCAATATGGCTCTTTAAATGAACGTTTGTGTGCAAACCAGAAATGCATGTGTCACACTTAAATGTTTCTCTCCTGTGTGAATGCGAGCATGGACCTGTAAAGCTGTATTCTGGGAAAAGGCAACAATACAGACGTCACTCTTAAATGGCCTTTCTTCTGTATGTGATTTTCCGTGTCTCTGTAGATCTCTAGTCTAAATAAGTGTAGTACCACATATTTCACCATTTAAATGCAGTTTTACTGAGTTAATTCGCGAGAGGCGCATTTTCTCTTTCAAAATAGTAGCTACTTTATACGTAGATTGTTTCCAAATTGTGTTTATTCAAACGCCTCTCATACGCCCATTTGTTCGTTCATTCCCTGTTGTCCTGTCAATTGTGTTATCAAGCCAAGCTGGTTTGTAATACGGTTATCAGCTGTGTAAAATCCAATGGCGTGTTTTCCAATGCGCGCCTTTTAATGCATAGGTTTTGGCCGGTTATTTAGTAGCATACAGGTAGCATACTTATAAAAACAAAATTGCTATTAATAACAATTACAAAGACTTACCATTCATGATTATCAGCCCATATCCCTTCGTAGAACAAAACAAACAATCAAAACACAATTTACATTTCAAAATTATGATTTGGAAATCTCATATTACAGGGAACATTTTGGGAACCGATATGTATACATCTAGCATTTAATACAATACATATGATACTATTTATGCTTCTATCATAGTGTCACGTTTTAGACGAGCCATCTTGCCCCACTTCTGCTTACGTTTTGCAAACGTCCACCGGTTACCAAGCTGTGTCACATGCTAGACACACTGTCGCCTGGTTGTGCAACGTTATGCCTCTTACTCTGGTCTCGCCGCGACCGATTGAAGTCGGGTTATGACTCGCTGCTGAAACTCACTAGCCTCGCTGTTGCCAAGTTGTACTCTTAACTCCATAACAATTAAATCAAAAGGCACACGTTATTGAGATTTTAGAATGTGTAATGGTTGTTCACTGTATTGATATATACGCATTGTATTAAGGTATTCTGACGTTTTTGAAACTAGTTTCAACCAATCTTGAAAATGATGTGTGAAAGGTATAGATGGCATTCATTTTTTCCGTAGAAGAACATGCTTTAACGTTTCTTACTCCGACCAGAATGTGAGTTTGACGGCATACTTTGAATTTACAAGACATATTTAGGTCAGGGCGAAATGCCGAAAAAGTGCTTTTATGTCAGTGAAAAGACAGCCCGATACTGATTTTCGCTTGTTTAATGGAAAGTTTGAGGAATTTCACTTATTTAAGACATCATAAGGTCTTTAACTTCCTGGCCAATTGTAAACTTATTGAACACTGACTAGGGGTGCTAAAAAGGCATGTATAATATATATATTTATTAATTGAAAGGTATAATGGTCCAAAAATGTGTTCAACCAATGTCAGCAATAACTCATTTTGTAGATGATCAGGTTTTATATGGTCAGACTTCAATTACCTTATTTGTAATGAAATAAAAATACATGCTCTAAGGATAAATTGTTATGATAAGTTCATATAAAAAATGTACATACTGTAAGTATAGTGCATAGAAGTCCATATGGACAGCCGCCTCAGAGTCTTTGGCTATTTTCGTTTTGGTCTGCGCGTCCATATCTCACTTGTTGATTTCCTAGCCAAGAATGACAGATCCCTGCGCTAAGAATATTGAGCAAAAAGATAACGGGCACCTGCTACGTAGTTCAAAAATGGCAATGCTTTGTTGACAGATCAATCTAAATTGTTGTTCAAGTGTAACAATGTGTGTATACCACGTGATAAATTGCGTCATAAATGCTACGTCTGAGAGCAAAATTTTGCTTCAAATGAAGACTTTAAACAAATATAACATCACTATTTCTGTACCATTTTTAATGCAACATAGCGCAGTTAACGCCGCTTACGGAGCCCCGCCTTCGTTTTTTTTTACCAAAGTTTGATTTAGAGTTTAGTTTCTTAAAACACTTAGACAAACCTTTTCACAATACGGCCGTCTGACGGAGCACTGTCAAAACATTACTTTGCAAAGAGATTTGTCGAAGTGTTTGATGAAACTCATCACCTTATCAAACTTCGGTAATACATTTAAGGCGTGGCTCTTCAAGCGGCATAGACTGCACTTTGTTTTATTTAAAATGGTGTAGTAAAAGAAAAGTTATCTTTTATTTAAGTCATCATTTTAAGCAAAATGTTACCTTCCGACGTAACATATATGAGGTAGTTTATCACGTGGTGTACACACATTGTGTGATAAGAGAAAGGTATTGGCTCAAAATATTTTATTTGTAACTTTGGTGTTTTTATTTAACAATGCAGTGTCAAATATTGTGGAGTTTCAATTGAAAAATAGATTTTACATTGGTATGAATCAGTCGACTTTTGGTGTTTAGGGAACAAAATGAATATCCATATGTTAAAAAGGTTTACACTTTTGTGGCTAAGTTTATAGATACATGTTTTTAAATTTTTCAGAAATTGCTTCACTTTGAAATGCGTTAACATTTTTTTTTAATTTTAATGAACAACACATTACCAAACAAAATGTAATTTTAAGATAAGGCTATTGAACACTACACACGTTGTAAATCATAAATAATTACGAAACCTTACCTTTGTTAGATTTTCATCCAAGGCCAATTCATAACTAAGGAGTCAAGACGATACGAAACGAGTTTTTAACCATTTACGTTTCACTTATCATTTTTTTTTTCATTTTTAAGATTATTTTTAATCGATACAACTTATTATGTGAGGAAGCAAATGCTATTTCTCCACAATGTACAGGATTGTTTATGTTATACTATTTATATCGTCTCCAATAACGTGTAATCTAGCATCATGTGTATGTTTGTGTCTGGTTGCACAAATACACTGATGTTCCTTGCGTTTGAGTTCTTGCTTTATTAACTTGCTTTTAGCTCGTCTTAAAGGTTGAGTTATTGTCATATTGGTGTTGTCTTTGATACTAATAGTTCCTCATAGATGACTTCAATCCTTGATATTCAGTAAATCACACGGAAAATAGAAAAACACACGTTCTGACTGCAAAGTTATATGGTAACATACTGGCATGTTCGATAGACTAATGCCACAACGGCTATTATGTGCCACTTTTTTATTATAACTTTCGAGGGCATGATTTTAGTTCAAAGGAAAAACCAATATGGTTTTAATTAGGCAAATATCTTTTATTTAATTGACAGTGAGCTTAAAATGTACACGATTATGAATTGCCAATCTCGAGTATTTATTTTACTCCTTTATTTAGATGGTGAGACAAAAGAGGAAGCAACCGGATAGCTGGTTATATTCATGACCATCATGTCTGAAATTTCTGAACATAAACTGCTTTTCTATTATTATGAAGAATAATAAAGAATTCGTATAATAAATTCGCTAAAATCACGACCGAGCTTGAATATAAAATTTTCCGGTTAGTCGCATGAACAAGACACGACGAACTGTTTTCACCAAAGTAAAGCAATTTTGCACAAAAATACGACACCCTAGAATATTATTATTATTATTATTATTATTATTATTATTATTATTATAATGTTTTTTTCACCTGTGTTTATACGTGAATTCCCATATGTGTCATTAAATAACGTGTGCTGGAATATGCTTTATAAAACATGTCTTGCACATGTGTATGGTTTACCGTCGTAAAACCAGCACCTCATGTATCACACTTGTATGGGTTATCTAATGTATGCATCCTAAAGTGTTTCTGTAAATAAGTCTTGCGAAAAAATGCTGCGCCACATGTCTCACATACAAATGGCTTATTACCAATTCGAATGTGGTTTGACAAGGAAAATGGTTTGCAAAAACAGCATTTCATGTGTCGCACATATGTTTTTTTTCTCCCGTGTGAATTATAATAAAAAGAAGCATTACATATATCACATGTGTATGGTTTCTCTCATGTGTGAATCCTAATATAACTCGGTAAGTTAGTTCTCTGTCTAAAAGCAGCATTACATATATCACATGTGTCTGGTTTCTCTTCCATATGAAGCCTAATATGGCTCCGTAGGTAAGTTGTATGTCTAAAAGCTTTTTCCGCACGTCTCACATACAAATGACTGTTCTCCTGTGTGCAAACGGAAATGACACTTTAATGTGCATCCGTTTGAAAAGCGGCCCAGCATGTATCACACTTGAATGGTCTCTCCTCAGTGTGAGTTCGTGCATTTGCAAGTGGCCTTTCCCAGTAAAAGTAACGCCACATGTTAAACAAGCGAAAGGAATTTCTTTTGCATGGACGCTGATGAACATGCGATCGCAAAAGCACACGTCTCATAGTTGAACAGTTATTTCGAAAGAGGATAAGTATTCCATTTTTAGTTTCACCAGTAAATTGTGCCGTATCAACATTGCCGAATAATTTAAAATCTATGTGCGGTCCAATCTTCTTCTGCGTACATTTCAATATGCACATGTAAAACGTGAAGTTTTTATCAATTATTTTCTTGAGTTTAACACAAAAAATGCATTTTATTATACGTTAGCGCCTTATCCACTCATCGAACGAATCTTAATTGTGAAACACATCTTCAATGAAAGACATATTGTTTTTTCTCAAGTCTGTATGAACCGAGGTCTATGACTTATCTGAATATTTGTACTGAAATTGTCAGTTTGAAATTTTTAAACACAAATTATAAGAAATGTACAGCGAAACATGGCCAAATACACCATTTGTCATCAACGTCATTTGGCTCCAACCATACATGTACGTGTACATAAAAAATGACATTCACAATTGTTCTGTAGCCTAACCCTCAATCAAAAAACACTTGCCATAAGTAAAAGTGGAAGATAAGAAACAAACAATTACATCCCCAGACTCTTAGTGTGAGTTTGATTGAAAGACGTGATTGCGTCCTGTAATGGACGTATATAAGCCTTATGAGGCCTGCCGAGTTAATATCGACAATATGGCGTTGGAATTAGAAAAGCAAGGTCGGCATGTAATCTTGCCTTGTCTTGTAATAAATGCAAGCCTACGTGTTTAACAAATTGGTCACAAGGTTTTTTGTTCAATAGTTGTAACATCAACCATACTCTTCTTGTTGGTGTCTGTTACCTGGTTCCGGTTACGAGCCGCAACTGCGTAGTTCAAGATAAAATTTATTTAGTAAAACTTGCGAAAAAAGTTATATAAATAATTCCTAAGTCACTCTCGATGGTACATTGTAGTGCGAGGGTGTTGTGTTGTGTTGAACGGGATCCGGAGTACCCTGCAAAATCCACTTGTCTGTCTTGATTACCGCAAACCAAACTCACGTGTATGGTACGTCCAGGACAGGAAGGACTAGTGTGTCTGTGTTTACGCGTTCTGCGTTCTCTTTTCGTTTGAAAACTATGTCAACTTGTTTGTGGAAGATAATCAATACATGTATGCGATTAATTTGCTTAACATTCGTGTAACAAATATTATAGCACTGTTGATCCAGTGCATTTCTATATGTTTCATAAACATTGACGTATCAAATTATTATAAGTGTTAGTTTAAACAAAGTTTGCTTAAAATCATTTTTTTTTCAAGTCTTATTTTTATTTATACGTTCAACAGAAAACCAAGTGAAATATGATTGTATTCGTACATTATAACATATTCCTGCAATTTATTTGTAACATAACAAACTATTTACTAAATAGTAACTTAAATCAATTATACTTAATTAATTTTGTCCTGAACACAATTCGCTTGTGAAAACTTAAGAACTCTGTTAAACATAATAGCTAACTGTAACAAGGACGACAAGATGAATTAACGGAAGTACTCGATTGATGTATGATGGTTTCCTACTGCTTGTCAAATGCATATGGTTGTTTCGTGAGGCTGAGGACAAAACAATCTAACAGTCAAAGACAGGCACAACTGAACAAGTATTAAAGTCAGTGTTGTTGGCCTTGAGTAACATATGTGCGTTGTCAATTTACAAAGTTCTGTTTAAATATCTTTATTAGCATTAGACCTATGTTATAGGCTAAAGTTTCTGTACAACGACGCCAAATCTATGGAATTACCTCGACTTGTTTTCTTTGAAACACAGTCAATCTAAATATTAACTCGGTCATTTAGTTTCTTTGCCTTTTCTTTGCCGACGACAAATATGTATAGTCGTATGAGAAAAAGTCAGACAAACAAAGAACAAATGCGTTCTTGGGATAGGATCAAAGTCCTGATACAAGACGCAATAAACTGTGCAAGAAATATGAATATATTTTCCCACTCATACTTTTTCCCTTGTTCACTCTCTTTGAGGGCAGTCTGTTCTCCAATTTATTTCTCTGGTTCAACGACAGATATATAAATGTCAAATCTTCTCTCCAGAGAAATAAGCTTCAGTTAATACATAACAATCTGAATAATTATTTTCTCAGACATCATAGGATGGTTTTACGTCACGAAATTCACGAGATCTTGCTATTAAGTGAAATCACGGCAAATTGCATGGCAACACGCGACTCAGATTTTCTTCCAACACAGCTTTAAGAAAAGCATACTCTAGCTTATAACAGTTTTTCGCAGTAATATTTGTTAGGTTCCCCTGGCAATTAGATGGTAAACGAGTTAGATATAAAGTGATCAAGCTATATATTTTTATGTAATGTCAGACGTGTTTTTACACTGTGCTATGTCAGTGTGCGCAACAATTTGCTTGGGATGGAATTTTTCTTCATAATTTTAAATGAAACAAAGGGCAGTTAATGCCATTTAAAGAGCTCTTCCTTTGTTATTGACCGAAATTCGTTTAGGTGATGAGTGGTTTGTTAAGAAACTAAACTCGCAATCAAACTCCGATGAAAGACCGACTTCAGAGCTCCGTAAGCGGCGTACACTTGGCTATGTTTCATTTTAAATGCTTTGAGATAGTCAAATTATCTTGTATAAAGTCTTCATTCGAAGCTAAATGTTGCCTCCCGATGGGGCATTTACGACAAATTTTACACGTGGTATACACACATTGTATTTAATGATGTAAAGATTGTTATATCTTAAAGTAATTGTATAACAACAATGACTGCGATGCCAATAACGACTATATGTGTTGCTATGAAAACATCAAGGCTATGTAAAAAACATAAACGTTAAAATTCTATTTACATATCCTTTTCGAGATACTTAATTGTTCCATAAACTACTTGTGTATAGATATTTAAAACGGACTTTTGTCTTAACAATTACCTAGAAAAAATATTTTTTTTTAAACATTTGTACAAATCAGAAAATAATACTAAATTAAATTAGCATTTATTTCGTATGGATGCATTTGTTTAAACAACACGATCATTTGCTTGACGTATATTGTGGTATTATTAAATGCACTTGCTATGTGGGGATGTTTGGATAATCCGGTTGTTATATCCATATATCGAAATAATTTGCATGACAAGAATGCGTGCGACGATAAAAGTAACGACTCTGTGTCCTGCTATGAAAACATCAAGGCTTTGTAAAAGGCAAACGGGTTGAAATGCTATTTACTTTGCCTTTTCGAGATACTGTTTTGTTCCATAAACTACTGGTATATAGCTTTTTGAAATGGATGTCGTATGAACAATTACCTAGATAACATTAAACGAAAGTCAAACATTTGTACAAATAAAGAAATAGCTCTTAATAACCATTTATTCCTTATGTGGACATTGTTTTAAACAACACGGTCATTTGCTTGACGTGTATTGTTGTATTATCAAAGAATAATTTATTTCCATCTACAGCTGGCACTTTAATAGCTCGCTGGGAGGGATTTTATTTACTTTCAGCATGCGATGTAAACATGTCTAAGAACTTTGGCAACGAATTGTAATTGTTTTTATTTTTAGAGTCCCCACAAGCCATGACATAGATCCAGATTATTTGACCGGATATGGCTGTGTTTGTAACATCGACCCGCAGGTATGCTCATATGAATATGATGCATATTCTTATTCTGACATGTTTTTGTGTATTACATAGAGCGCAAATCGGTGTCAAAATGTGCCATTCAAAGTTAAGAGCATAAGTTATACCTATGTGATATGCTGGAATAAAATCGCAATAATTCTGAGAAAAACACTGATTGCAATGTTTTTATCACATTTTTACATATCTATCATCATTCCAGTGACAATACTTCGAGGACGGCATACATATTGCTTTTTCCTACTTTTATAAATGATTTAAGTTTTATTCTTTTTCTTCCACGTTCGAAATGGCTATCTGCATAAGGCAGTGTTTAACATTCAATCAAGACAACAGTGTAATATTATAAGTATCTTCCATGGTCGCGATTGTAGGATCGGTTCATCCCAAACTGAACGTAGGTTGTTTTGCGGAAACGAAGTATATTTTAATGGGTACTATTTTATCTCTTACTAGTTAGCAAGATATTTGGATCTACTTATCCAGGGTGGGAAAAATATCAATCACTGTTGGAAATGTTGTCGTATGGTAGATCCAAAACGTGGAGGTTTAGTTTTTCATTATTGATAGATTTCAGAAGACATAATTGGAGAGTACTAAAAAAACTGGGTTAAACCCGCCCATTTATGTTTTGTTTAATGAAAGCCTGAGTCACGAATCTGTTTTATTGAGGGTATGTTTATGACATAATGAGCTGACATATTCACACAATTATGCAGGATATTGTGAAGGCATATTTACATATTTGCAAAGTAATTATTTACTAGACAATGCATGGCTCAATCTAACAGAATCAAATACCAAATATCATCGAATTTTCGATCTTTATAAAATATAATTAATGACCGGCATTCTACGTTGACCTTGTTTAAATTTATAAAGAAAAGATAAATCACGCTGAATTACTAAAAAAAAACATGACGGCAATTTGTCTGGAAACACTCTCATACGACGGCAAAGACAGTGCCAAAGTTATTTATATATCCTTTTTTTGGAAAATGTTCCATGAAATAAAAATGAAAAATATTCTAGAAATGTACATTATGTTACTATGTTAGCACGCTTCAGACATTTGACTACACCATATTATTTCATTATTTATAAACATATTTGTTTAAGGTAAGAAATAAATACACGTTTTGGTTGTATCTGAAAAAATATCAATCATGACACTAATTCTCTCTGTCCCTTTCAATTCATATTTCGATTTGCAAATATAAACAACCATGCGAGAGTGACTAAGTATAAATTTATGCACATGCACATGCAAAATCATAAACCGTAACCATTTTTAGAAACCTTTAACCAGACGTTTGCATGAAGTGTTCAAATAAAAATTGTTGCACTGAGTAAAAGTTCGAAACGTCACCAATGCGGACAGGAAAAGTGGGAAATATCAGGAACATCAGTACGAGAGCTATTCTAACGACATACGTGTCTATCTTTATCCCTTGTGGCTCTATTATATATGGTTCTGGTGTCAAAAATTAAAGATAAATAGTTATTTTCATTTATCAATATGATAACATATTATTCAGGTGCATAAAATTTAACTATTGAGCTTATTCAAGATTGTTTCTGCTTAGAGTCATGCACATATATGCCTTGTTTTGAATTATATTTTCTCTTGCCGGCACAATTTGGACCGCGCCACCTCACTACGCAACACAATTACATGTTACGAACAACCCGGCCATTCATAAGAACCTCATTCTATCCGCTGATTACAAGAAAATGTTCAAGGCAAAGACGAGTAAAAATAAATACCGGTGACTTATTTTATACAAATAAAGACTAGAATACATGCGGAAAGCTCGACAATGACAGCTAGGGGCAAACACACACGTATGCCCATGTTTATGGAAACTCAAACATTTATAATACGACAGAGACGAAACCATGAAACACATATACAATATCCAATCCAAACTGGCTCTGGGTAATAGTATGCGCCACACCGGTTTTTCCGCCCGTTACTGGATATAAAAGTTTCGATGGAGGTTTCCGCTTCGCATTGCCATAGTAAAATCTTATATGTAACCGTCTTCTTTGGAATCAATCTGACAGCAGTAAGTGTATATAATCAATCATATAGTTAGTTTTCATATTGGCAAGGTTTGCCAATGAATGCATTTTAGCATTGTCAACAATGTAATTTCGTGCACTAGATAGAATAATACTTATGGCTTCAAAATGACCTAACTGAAGGGTCAGACTTGCAGCATTGGCAAGCTCGTTTGGAGCGATCGGCCTCGGAGGTTTGTGCAAGCTTTATGACAACGTTCAAATTGCAACATTAGTATGCTATGTAAAGATGAGTTTAGATGTTAAACGACATACGCATATAATGATTTACTAGCTCATGTGCGCTTCTTTAAATCAAGACCCTTTTCTGTTTTATTCTTATATATTCTATCAGCAGCCTTTTGTGTAATTAAGTACCGGATGGAAACTACTACAATGCGATGATATCAAGAATGTTTGAACAGTTTAAAGAATACTGTTTAGGGATAAGAGAGGTAATCTAATTTTAAATCGTGGGTAAAATGTGTTAGAGATATATTATAGTCATAAGAACTGTATGATGGATGCCTGGTTCTTTCGAAGTTTTGGAGAAGATGATATATTTTATGTAAATTGGAACAGAGATTCCACGTATGTATGTATGTTTATGTGCAGAATTAACGATTATATGACATGTATATCAAGTGCTAAAACATTTGTACTTTATTCAGACTTTAAATTACAAACATACTTGCACGATGTAAATATTGCAGAAGATGGAAAAGCACTAACGAGGGTAACATTTTCATCACATAGATAAGACTTTAAAGCTGGTTGATGGCACAAAACCGATTCCATGCCTGTAAATGGAAGGAAATGGCTAATATGTCATCTTTTTGAAGACGCATTTGATTTCGTTTTAAAACGTTCATTGTATAGTTATTTGAGAAAACAATGCATACGTATTTTGTTTTGAAATAAACCAAATGTACAAACACTTATTGCAAGGACCAACACAATTAATTGTATGTTCATAAGAGTTTTGAATTAAGAAACGCACCAATTTATCTTTAAACAAACTATACTCGTATGAGTTATGCATTTAAATTTGTATATTTATGATTGATGTATGCTCACGGGCCTATGACCTTTATGCATTTTGACAAACTAACAATTTTTTTTTTATAAAGTGTTAGCCAAATTGTTTACCAATTGGTCAATTTTTGTCCAATAATTATTAGCATCAGAGTTTATATTGAAATATATAAGGTAGACTAAAGATAATATGTGAACGGCTTATCAATGTTTGACCTTTAAATAAAGTATGCAATTCTTTTATTATTACTTAAGTGTTTAACACTGTCCTTTTTGCTAAGAAACAAGTTGTCGTATTGCGATGACAATTTTTAGATGCAGTTCGTTCAAGGATATTTAATATTTGTAGGATCTGTAGAATATGCATGGGAAACGGTTTATAAATGAATATAAGCTCTGTTTAAAAACTTCTCGAGAGGACAGATCGGGAAATACACGGCCTTCTCATTATGGGTAAACGCGATTTTGTCACAGGCATAATTCTTGGGGATTGATTGTAATGATTTTTCTCTTTGTTTACTTGTTAAATTGAAATAATTTCGTGTTCTCCACGTCCACACTGTTGCTACATGTTTATGGATAAAAATAATCAATTTTGGAGAATACAAGCGGAATTATTGTGATGAAATTGTTTTTACGTACAATTTTTAAAAATCTATGTATATTATTGGAATTATTTCATCTACTCGTAAACATTATTGCGATTCATTCCATTTTGGTATTGCAGTATAAATAATAAATGTTTGGCTGAATATTGCTTTGGTTGTCAACGTCGACTTTAAGATCCGTTAAGGAGTTGGTCAATATTCATACTGTGATATGTCTCATCACGGACCTATAGGTCCGTGGTCTCATGCACCTGACTTTGAAGGCAATTCGTCAGCAGTGTACCAGAGCGTTGCGCCCTCTGCGGGGGACTCAGACGAGGATCAGTAAGGAGTTGCTCTGGCAATCTACTCCGTCCTCGTACCTGCCTCGTTCGTGTTCATCATTGTCATCATCCTTATGTTCTTCATTACTCACATTCTTAGGCCAGAAAAAAACTTTATTTTATTGCATTGCTCCTTTTACTAAGAACACATTTCTAGCTTGCTTTGTCGTAAAAACACGTTATAAAAAACCCTTATATTAATGTATTTTCATCCTTGTAGATGAAAATCCCTTCAAAATAAGCGAATAGCTTCAGAACAGAACTGTTATGAGCACAATATATCGGCCCTCCCGGATTTGTCAGATTTCAAAAGTTTTCGAATTGATATGCATAATGTGTTTTATCTTAGTGGTAATAAATACTCTACTGCTTCCTTTCATTCATATAATACAACCTTGTATTGAATTTAAATAGAACATCCAGGATATAGTCTTCTTTAAGAGGTATAGAATATGCAAAAAGGAGAGAAAACAAAGTTGAAAAAAGGAGATGGGAAAGCAGTAAATATATTGTCACATATTTAAAATGTATCGGTTATTTTATGTACGAGACATAAGCCGTCCATTTTGACCTTGATGAAAATGTGCGCGTTGTGTCTGTACAAAGTTCTGTTTCGATGTATTTTCCATATTAGAGCAATGTTAAGCGTTTAAATTTCTGTTCAGCGATGCCACAATACCTCTTATAATATCAAACTAGATTAATGTTTGTCTTAATTATTCTACCATCTTAGCCGACGACAAATATCTAAAGGCGTATGAGAAAATGTCAGACAAATAAAGAACAAACCTTGATACGTTCTAGGATTTAAGGTCTCAGCCTTTATATATAACGCAATAAACGTTGGAAGATTTCGCTGGTTCAATTACAGCTATATAGAATGTCAAATCTTCTCTCCAGAGAAATAAGCCTCAGTAAATATAAACCTTACATTCTGAAAAACCATAATCACAGACATAATAGGATGATTGTACGCCATGAAAGTATAGCATAGTTTTACAGCTCATGGGATCTTGATTTTAGGTGAAAAAAAAATAAACTGAACGGCAACGGGCGACTTAGATTTTCTTGCTACACATAGCTAATAAAATGCATACTCCAGCTAATAACAGTTTTTCACAGTATTTTTTGTTAAGCCCACATCGAAAATTAGATGGGTAACGTGGTAGATATAAATTGATCAAAATTGATAATATATAATTTTTGAAATGTTTTTGCACAGTGCTATGTTACGAGGTTCGGATTGTAATATTTAAAGTATACGCATACTTAAATGAAAAACTACAGAAAAAAGATCACTACAGTAGACACAAGTTTAAGCATAAACCCCATGACAACAATGACTGCCAATAACGTGTTCTGCTATAAAAACATCAAGGCTTTTTAAATAGCATATGTGTAAAATTGATATTTCCTTTCCGAGATACTTTATTGTTCTGTTAACCTGGTGTATAGTTCCTTAAAATTGATGTCGTCTTAAATATTTCTTAATTAAATGAAAACGAAATTCAAATATTTACAAAATATATCAGAAAATAGTAGCAAATTACCATTTACTCGTTAAATGGCATTCGTTTAAACAGCGCAGTCATTTCCTTGACGTATATTCTGATATAATCAAAGAATAATTGATTTCGATCTAAATCTGGCATTTTAATCCCTCACTGTTTGTGATTTTATTCACTTTCAACATGCGATGATCTTCAACTTGTCGTAGAGCTTCAATAGCTATTGTAATTGTATTTATTTTTATAGTCATCCATGAGCGATGACGTAGAACCAGATTATTTGGCCGGATATGATTTTGTAAAAGCCGACATTGTAATATTATGATATTTTGTAAGTGATCCATATCCATATTCTGATATGTCTTTAGTGTCTGTCTCGGATGGCAAATCGGCGTCAAAAAGTGTCATCCAGAGTAAAGAGCATAATATATCGTTGTGTGATAGATTTTTTGGAATGAAATCGTGTGGTGAGATAGTGTGTAAGCGGTCCGTCAGCTCAGTCGGTAAAGAACTCGCCCTGTCAGCGAGGGCTGACGGGTTCGAGATCAGATCGAGCTGCACATTTTTCTCGCCCTGTGACATAAATCTTCTGTGGCCGAGATTGTAAGATCGGTGTATCCAAACCCAAGCGTAGCGTGCTTTGCGGAAACAAGCTTTATTTTTTTTACAGGATACTTTTTATCTTTGCATGTTGGCAATATATTTCGATCTCTTCATCTAGGGTTGGAGAAAAATCAATTCCTGTGAGCAATTTTGTCGTAGGGTAGATCCAAACCTTAGAGGTTCTTAGTTTTCCATTATTGATCGATTTCGGGATACATGATGGGTGAGTACTTAAAAACTAGGTTTATACCGCCCATTAATGTCCAGAGAAATACTTATATATTTTATTGAGGGTATCTTTATGACAAAGTGTGTCACGTTTAAGTAAAACATCGTAAAGGTATTATTACATTTTTACATAATAATTATTTACTAGACAATGCAAGGCTCAAATTAAGACAATGAAATACTAAATAAGATCATAACCGCATTCACTGTCTTCAAGGAATAGAATTAATGATCGACAGTTGACTTTGCCTTATTTTATGAAGAAAGATGAATCACGCTGAAGTACTAAAACAAACCTATTTGCAAATTTATCTTGAACTTTACATACGTCGGCAAAGACAGCAACTTATTTGGAAAATAAATGTCACAAATGTTCTTCTAGGAATGTACATAATATTACTATGATAGCAAGCTTGCGACTTTTGATTGAACAATATTAATTTACTAATATATGTTTAATGTTTCATTTGACGCTCGAAACAATGAAAATGGGCATAACAGTTAAACATGAGACACAATTACTGTGCGTGTTTGATCACCACCTTAGAAAACTGCTGAGTGTAAAACGTCCTTGGTCGATAATATATAAAACAGAAATAAATCATAATCACAGTATCTATTTAAATGTTATATGAATGCCCAACAGCTTTAAAGCTGTATCTAGAGAGTCAATAAACACGAATAAGTTGTTTTTGTTCAATCATATCAATTATGCTGCATTAAGTTATATATATCGAAGTATTTTAATAGAACATTTCGCTGTAACTATTTGTAGGAACACCACATCAGAATTTATCAAAGTCTTGGTACACTGCCTCAATATGGTACATAATCGGGCGACTGGTCACGTCGTATGGTACAATGGGTATAAACATGAACTGCAAAGATACATTAATGAAATTGTTATTTGAAAAACGTTCGAAATTGACATAAATATGAACACATCTTATGCCAAACCAATGAACATTAAGAACAGATATAGTTGACAGAAACAAACATTAAAGACTATTGATATGGATATTCAGTCAAAGTTTGCGAAAGTCGACATTCGTCCAATTATTACACGTATTAATGGTATAAAAACTATCTAATTTTAAGTAACCACTGGCTTCAAGCGTTATAGTTGTACACGAAAACTAATCAATCGTAACACTTATTCTCTCTGCCCCGAATATGGCCTTGGTATAAAAAGATAATTTGATATTTCAAATTTCAAATATGACCATGTGAGTTTTGTTGTTTGACAACACGCCGGACGAGTGGGTTTTCTCCGGGTACTCCAGTTTGCACCATAACACAAGACCACACATTCTCGCAACATCGTGCCAACGACTGTGATTTAGCGTAAGTTAGTATAACTTTGTTCAAAATGGTGGTAAAAAATAAGGCTTAAACTAAATTGCTCGAAAACAGTAAGTAAAGACACAGTTGCGTTACTATTTATGTATGTTTGATGAAAAGACGTGTTTGTTTATTGTAATGGACATATTTATGAGGAGGCCTGGTAAGGGGATATAAGCTTACAAGTGAATCGCGTTGTAATTTACCTGCATGCAAGTTACTGAACGGTTAAACTGCGCCTTGAAAATAGCCGTGGATCAAACAAAGTTTTCTAATACTCACCCTTAAAATAGAATTATGTGCGATTTTTATATACTTCGTCTTTAATTTATATGTGATATAACCACAAATAACAAAATATTTAATCGTACAGATGTTACTCTATTCTCATAAATTAAGATTTATAGATATTTCACAGCTGCCAGAGATTTGGGATTCGTGACACAAATCGTCATCAGTAGACATAACTTAGGTCGCACTATTTTATATTGAAGGAGTGGCCTATATTTCTATACAAAAAACGTGGGGCGTTTTCTGTTTGTTTTTATTTCAATACGTAATAACAATTAAACAATTTCCACAGCTGAGTTAAACATTGTCATATATATATATATAAAACTAAAAATGTATTGTTTGTTCGTTTGCACAATAATAACATGGTGAATATTGGTTACATTAAAGTTATATGTTGACTATTGGACTAGTTTCTGTAGCTTTTCATATAAATAATGATATAAAAAGAGCGTAGAAATATTATGCTTTCTGTTAAAAAAATATTTATCCCTTACGATACCCGTACATAGACACCCTTGTTCATGACATGAACATCTTTGCAAAGACATACGTCGAAATTAAGAGAATGATCGATATGGCTGTTCAAAGAAAAGTTTATAAGTTCAAGAAACTTCAAAAAGGAGTTTCGATCAGATCATCGATTGACATTTAACATACTCTTATATTGCTTCATAAATAATAATCAGCCTGAAATCGTCTGCTGAAGACATGTTTCACCGTAATAGTGTGTACTTTTAAATAGAGAACTGGTTTTATCTCTACTTTTCACAGAAATTCTTGTTTATTGCGACCCGACATCGATAAGTGATATGAACTGCTTACGTGTAGAAAACAATTTTCTTGCTACGTGCTTGCAAAAGCAAAATCATTATCCCCTACAATGCTGTGTGTTTCAGAAACCATTAACCAGACGGTTGCTTGAAGTGTCCGAATAGAAAATATTGCACTAACTAAATGTCCGTAGCGTGTCCCACAACTTACTCGCACACTGACTTACATATGCGGACAGGTACAGATGAAAATGACCGGAAAAATAAAATTGTTTGAGTGATATTTTAACAAACATTCTTGTCTTCCGTTATCCCTTGTGGTCCTTTTGTATATGGTTCTGGTGTCAAAATTAACTTTATTTATTTTCACTTTTAAATATGAATACATATGGTTCAGGTGTATACGTTTTAACTGTTGAGATTATTCAAGAAATATTTCTGAAAATCTTGCATATATATACCTTGTTTTTAATCCTATTTTCTCTTTCCGACACAATATTGACTGCGCTACCTTACAACGCAACACGGTTACATGTAACGAACAACCCGGCCATTCATACGAACATAATTATATCCGCTGATTACAAGGAAATGTTCAAGGCAAAGACGAGTAAAAATAAATACCGATGACTTGTCTTTATACAAAAATAGATAAGAATACCTGTCAAAAGCTGTACAGTGACACGAATTAGGATCAAAGGCACTCGTATGCCCGATTTAATGGCAACACACGTGTTTATAAGACAGAGACTAAACCATGAAACTTACGCTACATACAATGTCCAATTCAAAGTGGCTGGGTGTAATAATAAGCACCATACGGTTATTCCGTTCTTTACTGGAAAGAAAAAGGTTTTGCAACTCGGTTGATGTTTCCGCTTAACATATCTTAAGTAAAAAGCTTACAAATGTATATGTAACAGTCTTTTTCAATCAACCTGACGGCAGTTGGTGTAAATAATCAATTTATTTGTTATTTGTTTTATATTGGAGCACTATTTGCAAAAGAATGCATTACATACAGCATTGCCAACAATGTAAGTTCGTGTATCAAAAAGAATAAGACTAATGACTTCTAGATTACTTAACTATTTAAAGGTGCATACTTGCAGTATTGCCAACAATGTAAGTTCGTGTATCAAAAAGAATTATACTAATGACTTCTAGATGATTTAATTATTCAAATATGCAGACTTGCAGGATTGGCAAGCTCGATCGGAGGGTCGGCTTCAGAGGTTTGTTCAAGCTTTATGACCTTGCCCGGATGCAAATTACAACAGCAGTATGCCATGATAAGATTAATTCAGACGTTAAACAACATTCACATATAATGCTCATGTAAAACACTTTTAATCAAGAGGTTTTTTTTTCTATTTATGTCATATATATTCCATCATCAGCCATTTGTTTGAGCAAATGTTCATATTTATCCAATAATTAATACTTATCTTGGAAATATGCAAACTAGCTGAACGATTATCTGTAAATGACTTATTAAGCTTCGATCTTTAAACCATTATTGTATTTCTATTATTATTTTTTTAGTGTCAATCAAATGTTCTTCCTGCTAAGAAACAAGTAATCGTATTCCGATATTAATGTTTCAGGTGCAGTTTGTTCAAGGATGTTTATTATTTATTCATGAGCGCGGACTTAAATGAATACAATCTCTGTTTAAGACCTTCTGGAGAGAAGACATTGGGGAAATTCACGGCGTTCTCATTATGGCTAAGCACGATTTTGTCACAGTCATAATTCTTGGCGATGGATAGTAATGATTTTTCTCTTTGTTTACTTGTTAAATTGGAATAATTTCGTTTTCTCGAATTGGCCACATCCACAATGTTGTTACATGTTTATGGATGAAAATAGTCAATTTTGGACAAAGAATTGCATGTCATATGTGATACAAGCGGAATTATTGTGATGAAATTGTTTTTACATACACTCTTTAAAATCTTTATGTATATTATTGGAATTGTTTTATCTAAATAGCATTGTGATTCATAGCACTTTTTTTTGCAGTATACACAATTTAAAAAAAACCAAACAAGTTCTGTTAAAACTCGGATTATGTGTTGTACCTCAATGGACATTCGAGAAAAATAACTACAAATAAGAAATCAGTGTGACTAAATAAATTTTATAATTTTGATGCAAACGTATGGGTGGCTAAAACCATTTTGTTTGTCAACGTCGACTTTCAGTTCCGTTAATAAGTTAGTCCATATTCATACTGTGGTATGTCTCTTGTACCTGACACGGATGGCAATTCGACGACAGCGTACCAGTACCTTGCGCCCTCTGCAGGGGATTCAGATGAGGATCAGTACGGGGTTGCTCTGGCAATCTACTCCGTCCTCGCTCCTGTCTCGTTCGTTTTCGTCATTGTCATCATCCTCATGTTCTTCATTGCTCACATTCTTAAGTAAGAAAAAAAGTATTTTATTGCCTTGTTCCTTTTACTAAGCCAAATTTCTAGCTTGCTTTGTCTAAATGAAATCGATAAAATATTATGACGTAGATCAAAGAACAAATGGTGTTGTTCGGTGCTCCATTAGAACAAGGAAACACTTATTGTCATACCCTGATATATAAACAATAAAGAAATTGGTATCGGTTCAGCTATTAATAATATAGCCATCCAGGAATTTTGCCAATTATTGGTGATGGGTTCGCAAATTGTAGGCAAAATAACTTTTTACATGAAAAGCCTCGGGTATTAAACACTTTATACAAAAACCCTCTTATATTAATGTATTTTCAGTCCACAGAGTAGACGGATGATTGTATGGAAGAAATAGGATGCTGTTCGTCGTTGTCGATGAAATACCCTTCAAAATAAACAAAAAGTGAGAGGACGGAACCAATAAGCACAATAAATCGACCCTCCCGGATTTGTCAGATTTTTAAAGTATTCGAAATGTATGGATACTGTGTTCTAGAATATGCAAAAAAGAGGAAGAAACAAATATCGCACTTCATTTAAAATGTATCGGTTGATGAGTTACGACGTGTAGTTATTTTATGTACGAGGCACGTGCCGTCCTTTGTTAGCCTTGTGAACATGCGAGCGTTCTTTCTGTACAAAGTTCTGGTAAAATATCTTTTTGGTATTAGAGGTATGTAAAACGCTAAAGTTTCTGTACATGGATGCCAAAGATATGACACTCTCTCGACTTATTTTCTTTGAAACACAGACAATCTAAAATATCAGACGCAATAAACGTGGGAAGAAATATGAATATATTTTCCCACCAATACTTGCTCCCTTGTTCACTCTTTGTGTAGGGCAGTCTGTTCCCCAATTTATTTCGCTGGTTCAACGACAGATATATAGACAGTCAAATCTTTTCTCCAGAGAAATAAGACTCAGTTAAAATGTACATAACAATCTGATTTATTATTATCTCAGACATCATAGGATGGTTGTACGTTGCAAAAGTTTATCAAATTCTTACAGCCCACGGGATCTTGCTATTAGGTGAAAACACGGCAAATTGTATTGCAACACGCGACTCAGTTTCTCTCTAAGAAATGCATTCTCTATTACCGATTTTCACATTACTATTTATGGACAATTATATGAGTAACGGAGGTAGATATAAAGTGATCAAAATGAATACTATTCAATGGAAGACATTTTGTTACACTGTACTATGTGATGATGTTCGGATCGTTATATCTTAAAGTATTTGCATGACAACAATGACTGCGGTCACAATAACGACTCTAGGTACTGCTTTATAAACATCAAGACTTTTTAAACAGCAGACGTGTTAAATGCTATTTCCTTTTCGTTTTCGAGATACTTTATTGTTCTATTAACTGCTGGTTTATAGCTTCATGAAATGGATTTCGTCTTAAAGCTGCACTCTCACAGATTGAACGTTTTGACAACTTTTTTATTTTTTGTCTTGGAACGAGCCAATTTTGCGAAAATCCATAATTAGATCGCAGATTTTTATATTTAAGTTCAAAAGTTGATGTTTTATGCATTTTTCTTAAACCGTTTAAGCCATTTAACATTAATTTTCGAACGGAAATATAAAAATCTACGATCTAATTTTTTGTCAGCAATCTTATGTCATTGGTTCGCAGATATGTACGCCTAAATGTGCTCTTTCCAAGACAAAAAATAAAAAAAAAGTTGTAAAAATGGTATATTTGTGGGGGTGCAGCTTAAACAATTACCTGAATAACGTGAAACCAAATTTAAACATTTGTACAAATCAGAAAATAGTAGAAGATTACCAATTATTCCGTATTGGGGCATTTGTTTAAACAATATGGTCCATTGATTGACGTTATTGTGGTATTATCAAACAAGAATTGATTTTGATCTAAATCGGGCACTTTAATACCTTGCTGTGAGGAATTTATGTCGGAATGAAATCGCAATAAATCTGAAAATAAGTAAAAATGCATTGACACCATATTTAGATATCTTTTCTGAGTATTGTTTACACGGTTTCGAGAACGGGAAACGTATAGGTCAATTTTGTCGTATGGAAGATCTAAAACTTGGAGGTTCTTAGTGTTATAATAATAATAAATGTCAGGATACATGATGGGAGCGTACTTAAAAACTGAGTTTATCCTGCCCTTTATTATTCTGTATAATTACGGCCTGAAATACAGATCTATTTTATAAAGAGTATCTTTGTGACATAAAGATCTGTGCTGTTACGCATACTTTCAAATAGAACAATGAGCTTTGTTTAGACATTGTAAAGGCATGTTGAAATTTTCGCAGAAGAACTATTTGCTACAAAATGCAAGGACGAAAAAAAATAATCAAAGACAAAAAAAGAACATTATCGCAATTACGATCTACATTATATTACTATGTTAGCATGCTTCAGACATCGTACTCGATAATATTGTTGTATTGATATGGGTTATAGGTTTTGATTACGTTCGAAACAATAGGAAATAGGTATAAATATCAAACAGAAGACACAAATACTGTGCGTGTTTGATGACCACGTGTTTGAATGCAAACCACCTTTGGTCGATACAAATAAATTCAAATGATAAACATAGTACAATGCATATGTTTATGCTGTATATATGCCATTAAAGTTGTATGTAAAGAGTTCTTACTAGGTCAATTATAAAGAGAGTTCTTTTTGCTCAATCATATTAATTTTGCTTCATGAATATATGTAAGGAAATATTTCCTCTTTCATTCCGATGTAACAAGCGATGGGGAAGATGATGTTTTGATCAATCATAACCACTTTCATTGATGTAGGACACATCAATGGATTTCTTATTTAAAAAACGTTTGAAAATGACTTGAAGATAAATGCAGTCTCATCCTTAACCACAGAACGCATTGAAAATACATATCTAACAGAAACAAATATTGAATGTGTTTAATATGGATATTTCAAGCGAAGCTTGCATTATTCGACATTCGTCCAATTTTCATACACTAACTAGTTGTATAAAACATATCTAATTTTTGGTTACATCTGAATAGAAAACAGTTGTACCAGAAAACTAATCAATCATTACAAGTATTCTCTCTGTCCCGAGCGTGGCCTTTGCGAAGTAAAATTCTTTCATTTAATACTTTAAATTGCAAATATGACCAACAACAATGCGCCCATACAAAGTAGTCCAAGGAGTGACTTAAAATAAGTAAATATAACTTTCTTCACAATCGTTGTAAAATAAATAACATTTAAACTATTATTATTTTATTTACGTAAAGGTAGAATTGCGTTACCCTCAGCGTATGTTTGATGAAAAAACTTGTTTCTATATTGCAATGAACATATTTAAGAGGAGGATAGTTAAGTGGATAAATTGCGTTGTCATTTACATGCATGAATGTTACTGAACGGTTAAGCTCCGCCCAGATTTTTTTTCCAATACCTTACCTCATAAAAAATCTCTGTACGAATTTACATACTTTTTCTTTTATCAACATTCAATAATATATTCTGATATAATAAGACAAAATATTGCATTCCCTTTTCCTAAGAAAATAAGTGTCAGTAACTATAACCACAAAAATCAAAGATAAATAAAATAATAAATAGTACAGACATTATTGTATGCTTATAAATCAAGATTTATCAAAATCTTACAGCTGCCAGAATTTTGGGATTCTTAACGCAAATCGACAGCAGGATATATCATTGTGTGATATACAGCGGTTTATATGCTTGCTTCAGCAGCCATTATTTGTCTTGGCTTAAGTCGCACTATTTTATATGTAAGTAGTTGCTGATCTTTCTTGCTTATATTTCTATACCCCAATTTTTTTTTCTGATGTGTTTTAATTCAAATAAGTATACGCAATTAAACGATCCCCACTGCTGAGTTGTATGATGTCGATATGATTTAAAAACGAGCGTAGAAATATTTGGCTACCTTTATATGTAATATTTGTATGTATAATACCAGGCTCGTTTATGACTCTCATATCCCTAGCTAATAAGTAATCAACACACGACCAGGCCCCAATTTCTCGAAATTTCTTGAGCTTAACAGTCTTAAGTAACTTATTTCAATTAGCCAAAATACATACTTTAATTGGATTTTGATAAATGAAAAATGGTTTAATGTAATGAACATATAGGTTAGTCCTATCTAAAGTATATTTTTTTTTTAAAGAAGTAAATATTATCCAAATTATTGAAAAACAAAAATAGTGAGTTAAAGTTAATCCTATTATAAGGGACTTAAGAAGTTTCGAGAAATTGGGGCCAGATTAGGTTTTTAATTGGGCAGTTATTTTATACCGTAACAGAAATATATACCATTTGTATTAACAAGGTATAGGTTAATGACTTATCTGCCGGCAAACACCACCACATAACGGAAACAGTACGTTTAACATACTTTCATGTGAAAAGTAAACACAATATACAAAGTGGATATAAATACCAAATGAATAATACATCAGTTTTGATAGTTGACACAAGTTAAGCCAAATTTAAATAGAACTTTTGAAACATGTGAGTGTTTTGGAGGAAGGTGTGGAGGAGGTGGTAATTGATTTTTAGCGTTTCACGCAAAGCTTGTTCACTAAGACAAAGACTAGAGATTTAATTGGTTTGTTCAAGGCACTTGATATCCGCCCTACAATTTGATTGGTTCGTGAACCAGGTGAAATAAATCTGGCAGTGAGACCACAAAGCAAATGCGTGTCGTACCACGACAGCTAACTCGATACTCGTGTATATATATATATATACACATATATACACAAGTTCATGACATTCTTCGAAATTAAGAGACTAATATTCAGGGCTGTTCAAAGTAAAGTTTATTAGTTCCAGATACTACGAAAAGCATCTTCAGTCTGATCATAGATTGACATTCAACATACCTTCTAAAATGCTTCATAAATTGCACTTGATAGTCGGCATGAAATCGTCTGCTGTAAGTATGTGTCACTGTAATTGTCTGTTCTTTAAATGTAGGACCGGTTTTATCTGATCTGTACTTTTCACAGACGTTATCGTTTATAGCGACCCTAGTTATTAGTAACATGAACCTAATACTTACGCAAGGAAACAGATATCTTGCTAGGTAATTACAAATGCAAAATTATCACCCCGAAACATTCTGTGATTTTCAGTAATCATTATCCAGACATTTGCTTGAAGTGTCTGAATATAAAAATGTTGCACTGAGTCCGTAACTTGCCCAAGACGTATTCGCACACTGATTTACAAATGCGGGCAGGTACAGGCGAAAAATTTGTACGGGGATATTTTAATGACATACCTGTCTATCGTTATCTCTTGTTTTCCTATTGTATATGGTGTTTGCGTCAATAAATTAAAGATTTTTTTTTTAAAATCAATATGAAGACATATAATTCAGGTGTATACGTTTAAGCTGTTGAGCTTTTTCAAGAAACATTTCCGCTTAGAGTCTTGCATATACATGCCTTGTTTTAGATTATATTTTCTCTTTCCGATATATTGACTGCGCGAACTCACTACGCAACATGTTACGAACAAAAACGTGATTTAAATTAACGCGATCCGATCGTTACAAGAAAATCTTCAAGGCAAAGACAAGTAAAAATAAATACCGATGGCTTATCTTTATACAAAAATAGAAATAGAAATAGAAAATTGTGTTGCAACTCGGTTGAGGTTTCCGCTTCACATGCCTATAGTTAATACTTATATGTAACCGTCTTCTTTGGAATCAATTTGAGAACAGTAAATGTAAATATTCATTTTTTTATTTATTTTTTTTTTTTATTTTTTTTTTATATTGTTGTTAATATTTGCCAAACAATGCATTACAGCATTGACAACAATGTAAGTTAGTATACCAGAAAGAATAATACTAATGGACTCTATATGATTCAACTCAATGTGCAGACTTGAGGATTGGCAAACTCGAGTGAAGGGTCGGCCTCAGAGGTTTGAAGAAGCTTATTGACCACGCCCAATGCAAATTGCAACATCAATATGCTATATTTGAATTAATTTAGACGTTAAACGACATACACATATGATCATTTGTGAGCTCAAGTACGCTTCTTTTAATCAAGAGTGTTTTTTTTTTGTCTTTTTTCCTCATATATATTCCATAATCATCCATTTGCATAAAACTGGTTATTGTGTTGGTTTGGTCAAAATTAGCCAAAACGTTAATATTCATCTAATAATAAATACTAACAAATCTTCATATTGAAGTATGCAAACTAGACTAAAGATACTATTTGAACGACTTACCTAACGAATTCATTAGAGTGAAGCAAATGAACAAATGAAAAATAAGAAACAAATAATCTTACTTTGATGACAATGTTTGAGGTGCAGTTTGTTCAAGAATGTTTATTATTTGAAAGATCTGTAGAATATGCAAAGGTACGGACTAATAAATGAATACAAACTTTGCTTAAGACCTTCTCGAGAGATGACATCGGGGAATTTCACGGCCTTCTCATTATGGATCAGCACGATTTTGTCACTGACATAATTTTTGGCGATGGCTAGTAATGAGTATTCTCTTTGTTTACTTTTTAAATTGGAATGAGTTCGTTTTCTGAAATTAGCCACGTCCACACTGAATATACATGTGAACGGTTTAAATATGCAACTTTAGAAGAAAGAATGGCTTCGTATGTTAAATAAGCGGAATTATTGTAATTAAATCGTATTTACGAACGATTTTCAAAATGTCTATGAATGTTATTGGAATTATTTCATTATTGAGTAATAATAATAGCCATCCAGGAATTGTGCCAATTGTCGGTTATGTGTTCGCAAAATATAGGCAAATAGCTATAAACTTGGAAAGTCTTGGAAATGTAACACGTTGTGAAATTAAGAATGCCCTTGTATATATATATTTTCAGCCCACAAAGTAGAAGGATGATTCTATGGAAGAGATGGTTATCTATTTATCGTTGTCGATGAAATACCCTTCAAAATAAACAAACAGTGGCAGGACAAAACCAATAAGCGCAATGAATCGTCCTGCTTCCCGGATCGGTCGGATCTTTAAAGTATTCGAAATGATAGAGCATAATATGTTTGATCTTATTTATAAGAAATACTTAACTGCATCCTTTCGTACATATAATGCAACCTTATATTGATTTTACATAGACTATTAAGGATATTGTTTTTCTGACACTACATCCATAACCATTTACACACACAAAACATTTAGTTAACAGTCTTGTTCGTAGCAATAAATGATCTTTTACCGTTCAAAGCAATAAACGACCCATGATGCATCATTTTCTTAATGATATATTGAATATCATGTCCTGAAAAAATCCAAGAACATTGACGGGCCGTTATTCTTTAGTCTGCAAGCATTTTCAGGTGAAGAAGTATATAATATTTATTAGCCATGTTGTTTGGGGGTTAGGCCTTGACATTGCAATAGTGAATACTGGATAACATCCAATCATTTTGCTGACGTCTCCCTGATTAGTCCAAAAGGTTAGTAAGTATTTGTATGTGGACAATATTTCACAGGTTTGTTACTGGCAATACACTAACGACAATGATTTTCTTTTAAATATGGTGAAATTATGGATACAATTTAACTGTCATAAAACTTTCTGTTGATATTTGAATCTTTACATAAATCTTAGGATTTTGTTTTTGACTTGTGCTGTTTTTGAAAAACAAAATAAAAAAACACACAAATGTCATACAAACAAGACGCCGCACACCCGATCTACAAGTATATCAATACAAATTTGGTATCAATACCAGCTGAGGTTGCCACAATTTTTATTTCAATGATGGCATATAAGAATTTCTCTCGGATTAGATATTTTAATTGGACGCAAAATTGAACCTGTATGCCAAGACATGAATCCATACGTTTGAGTTTTAGTAACACTGTTCCTATCTGATCCTTCGGTAGCACACAATATATCAAAAGTGTTCCATTGAAGTAAGATGGTAAGAACAGCGTTCCCCCTCTTGACTAGATGGATAATTTGATAACTATCAAATTATGCCTGTCAAATAAATAATATACTCCTCGTGAGACTGAAGACAAATACAATTAATTAACTGTAGAAAGAAATTTGCATTTAGGTTAAAGGAGGGAACAAAAGATATGTATCTCAGTTCCTCTGACACCTAACCAAATGCCAAACACGCAATGACGTATAAATAAATGTCATACGTCTATAGTAAGGACTTCAGTTTTTATAAAAAAAACGCCATTAACTATACAATAAATATGTTTCCACTTATGCGTGATCCAACGTTTTCTCTCTCTAAAGCAATCTGTACTCTAAATTACTTATGGTACAATGGTACAGTGGAAGACTTGTAAAATGTGAAGTTCATGTTCTAGAGAAATAAAGTGTCAGTGAATATTTACATGCATATCTAAATAATAATCTTTTCTAACGGCATCGAATACGTATATATATCGAGAGGATTTAACAAAATCTTACAGCTCAATGAATCTTGCTTTTATGTGATAACATGGCATATCAGAGGGCAATCTACGGTTACAAAATGTCTCAGAAAATGCGTATGTCAATACAATATAATCGCAAAAATATCTTAAATACTACAGTTCCATTTATCAGGGGGTCCAAAGTGATTTGTGTTTGCCGAATTTTAAGTGAGGGAAATTGTGTGAAGCCGAATCAAATGGCGGCGTTTGAAGGAATTTCAGTGTTTCAGGTAGGTATTTTCACCTTGTAAGTAAGTTACATCACCATTCTCGCAATATAAAAACGCCTACCCGGAGACCACATGTGTGCGTCTTTCGTTTTTTTAACTTTTGTTTCTAGGGGCATTACTAAAAAAGTTATTGAATGTATAAGCTGAGCGATTAATTGTTTACAAAATGAAAATAGAAAATTGCGAGACTTCAAACTGTGTTTTTAGTCCAAGTTTACCATTCTTGTACATTTTGCATTAATTATCTTTTCGACAGCTAGTACACTTACTTGGGCACTAAACGACCATTTTTTTATGATTAAACACCTTATATGTTGGGCGACGAAGTTTTATGCAGTTTTTGTGTGAAGCAGTATCAGAATATGCATGCATTAATATAAGTGTTATTAAGACACGAGCTGTAGCACATTTTAATATTTATAGCAAAATCAAATTTTAACGTACCGTGTAATTGCTATGCAAAATAACTTGTGTATAGTATTCCAGCAATTCATCTATATGTACTCGGAAATTAAATTTATTGCTTGATATATCAATGTAAGAACTCTTGGTGTAACATGAACGTCCCGCAATACGGCAAATTCAATGAACGCAATATTTTTTCAGTCTGATATTATCTGTCAACTAAAGGGATATGCAAATCAAACGAATTCATCACACAAGAATATATTGAAATATCCACACTTTTATTATTTTAACGCCACTATTATTATGCTTTGACAAATATTAATACGATGTCCACCGGGAACCCTGCGTCGGCGTGGAATCATTTAAGGCAATCGGACTCTTTGCGTGGAATCATTTAAGGCAATCGGACTCTTCGTAAACAGTCAAACAACCATTTCACAAGATTTATATGATACTTTGGCAAGAACATATAACAAAACATAAACCCCTAACATATAACATAAAAACGTTTGAGTTGACTAAAGCAATAAAATTTGTCCGCAGAAAACACGATCTAGAAAAATACTTATTTCATTTTAAGGCTTAAGCTTTTACGAAGAGTAGCCATCAGAAATCGAGCATCACCGTGAATACAATGAATACATAACTGTTCGTTGTGCTATTGCATGTTATGGAGCTTGGTCGAAAAATAGTGTAAACAATGAAAAATTCTTTGTTTGTTGATGTTTTCATTAACCGCATGGAATCATGTCAGCAAGTGCACATGACATACGTTCCTGCCATTGAATCAATGTCGTGTTAATTGAGATTCATGAATACTGGCATATGAATAATACTACTCTGCTTTTACCTCATCCTAAGGATTTCGCTGTTAATTCACTTAAAATTTAGAAAAACAATAGTAATTGAACTACATTTACTTATTATTTACTCATCTCTTGTATGTTTTTTCCAGATATGGTAAGGTTATAACTAAGGGAAATTACTGTTTATTTTTAAACTAGATGCAACTAATTATTCCATCTTGACAGGTAGAAGACATTATATATCCGGGTATATTACCATATAGTTATACTCAACAATTTATTCTAGACCCTGTAAGACTACCTACCATTAGTACACGTACTTCAGTGAACATAAGTTATTAACCGCAGTGAAATATAATTTCCTACGTTTGAGTAAAACGAATAAGAAGGAAATTAATTTCCCTTGTTTATAATGAAATAACCGCCAGGTTGCGATTGATAAGCACGAGGAATTCGTGCGAATATGAATGTAAAGGCATTCAGCTTTGGGGAACCGATCCGTTCACATCGATTCAATTGATTGTTAAATTTGAGGTCGTACCGGGCAGTATGCAGAAGTCCGTGTTTACTGAATAGGCCGTATAAAGCATGGTTTAAATCCTCGTGCAGAGGGTAAGTCGTATTGAAAATATGTTTGTTGGATTTATATGACATGACGAATTACATGTATGATAATAACTATTCAATATATGTAGTGGTAAAGTGAAAAATTAAGAAATGATGAGTTAATTCAGTTCATATATACTAGTGAGAACATGTTCTTTGGTTTTTAAAGGCATCTTTAAATTTGTGCTAGAGAAAATATTTCCGCTATTTTCATATTTAGTGCTTCAAGTTTTCCTTATAAAGAGTGTTTTTCCTTGACATATTATCAAAGAATATTTAGGTGACATTTTTTTATTTATGTTTTGCGAGCTACACGTTGGAGAAAGATGCAAAACAATGAAGTCGGGGCTACAGTATTCCGCGGTTCAACCACGTGGGTGTGAACGCATGAGCTGGTCAAGCTGGTCATCTCGTTACAACTGTTTTGGGTTTATGTCACCGCCTGTTCACGTGCCACGCTTCCGGTGAATTTCCCTCGACTGTTGGGGTTTTCTGTTATAATATCACCAGACAGCGTCAGCCATAGTTGTGGCCATACAGGCAACACACACAGATAAGTATTATAAATGAAATTCAATCATCTCTGAATTGAAAGAGAAATATTTGAAGCAATGCTGTTAAATATGCAAAGCATTACAAGTTATGATACTTATGGCAGAGCCATTGGCTTTAAGTTCAATGATGAGGTGTATGGAACGTTATGGAGTCTGTCCGTGTGTATGTCCGTTAAGAATGTGTTAGATATAAAAGGAATTCATATACTCTTTATTCAATATTCAGTTTGTAAATGGTGTGATACTATCGACATATTCAAGTACTTACTGTTTCAAAAAATGTATATACATTCAGTTTCACAATATTTCAAAGTCGATGGGAAAAGCATTTCTAAGTTATACGCAAGGCTTATCAAAAGTAGTAAGTTTTTAAATAAAACTGCTCGCAAAATGTCATGAAAGATTGCATAGGCAAATTTGGTATGTTCAGATTTCATATATTTTCGTAAAACAATTATATTGCTTACAAAAAGAGTTTTTGGATTTGAGAGATAGTGTTATATTTAATAGTATGGAGAACACTTGTATGATGAATGGGGTACTTTGTCTGGTTGATTGTGATGATATGGCATTTTACACATCAGTTTTTCAGTTTTTGCAAGTAGAATTTATACCTGGGTGTATAGTGTCAAACTGTTATTTACTCAATGTCTTTGGAACTTTAATAATAATAATAATAATAATAATAATAATAATGATAATGATAATGATAATGATAATAATAATAATAAAAGTAATAATAATAATAATAATGATGACAATAATAATAATGATGATAATAATAATCAGGACGATAATATGAAGATCATATGAGTTTGTCTGTTGTTGCTTCTCTTTACCTAAGATTGAAGTTTAACAGCATCGTAGATTCAATGGCAGCATCACCAAGACTATACAATTGTTATAAAGTTGTAATAAAAGGCGACATCGCTGATTCACGGCGAAACGCCAGAGATGAAAACATACAATTCAGATGACATGAAGTAAATTCTTGATGACTAAGGGGAGGCGGGGTGAGTTTATTCCACATTGGTTGACGTATTGTCAATGACGCAGGGATTGTGTACAGAACGTGTGAAAGAAGGCGGAATATTTGGCAAGCGCGAAAGTTGAAATTCTTAATGATTAAGTTTAGCACTTAATGATTGCTTATCTGCAGGTTCGTTTAGTGAAAATAAAGGCCGTATTCTAATAATAATTTACGGTTGCATCACCAGTTACGGTACTTGTAAATATGCAAATATTGATATTAACTTATAAAACCCACCATTGCTGATTCATGGAAGCATCGTCAGAGATGTTTCGTTATAGTACACGGTGGCATCACCAGTATTAGTTTATATGTAATTATTGTTATAAAGTTTTTAACAAACAATATTGTAGAGTTATTACGGAATCGTCAAAAAGATGATTCGTCTAAGTACACGGTGGTAATACCAGTAATAGTATATAAATATAAATATTGTTTTAAGTGTATAAAATCAACATTTATGATTCATGGAGGACTCGACAGAGATGATTCGTTAAAGTACACGGTGGTTTTACCAGTAATAGTTTTTATGTAACTATTGTTATAAAGTTATAAAAACAACATTGATGATTTATGGCAGAATGGCCGGATGTGAAACATATGAAGTTATAATAAGCGGCATCGCTGATTTATGGCGGAATCGCCAAAGATGAATCATTTTAGTACACGGTGGAATCACCAGTACTAGTTAATTTATAGATACTGTTATGAAGTTATTTAAAATGGCAACTCGATTCATGGCGGGATCGTCAGAAATGAATGATTATAGTACACGGTGGTATCACCAGTACTAGTTTATATGTACATATTGATGTTTTGTTGATAAATATGAATGTAATAATGCTCAGTCATTAGCCATGTTTGTTAACTTAATTGATTTATGTGAAAAAGTTATAAATGATGGTTTTGCAGAAACATTTTCGTGTATACGTCTATTTTTGCAGATGCATAAGGATGGCATTTTACCAGATGCTTTACCGAAAGGCTTGGCGGGCAAGATGGATCTTCTCCCGGAACTGCTAAAGAAGTGGATGGCCAAAAGTATTATTCTCGAACGAAAGTTATTCATTCAGTTGGAAAAGTAGGATTCAATTTACGGTTTAGAGAGAAGGGATATTTTGCCTGCTAAAGGTTTTACTATTGCAATATATTCATTTTCAAAAGGTTGAAGTGCCTAAAGTGTTTTGTGATTTTCGCTCTTGCAACTGTTCTGGTTTAAGTACAGTATTCATGAATGCTATGTATTTGGTATAAATCTATATAGTAAACTCATAAGAGACAGTTCGTTGATTATCATAGCTAGAACTCATTCCAGCTTGTGTCAATTTCAACTGTTGAAAAAGGATTTAATTGATTTGAAATGAAGGATGATTTTATCCGAAATGTGTACTGACTATACATGATGTGCTGTTTATTGACATCTTGTACGGATATATGAGATGAAGTTATTCGGACACTTGCACCTGATAATGACGATATTAAAAGCAGTGAACATTGATTAAGATCTGCTGGAGAAACAAGTGTGTTCAACAACGGAGTTAAGGACAGAATGTCAAAAACATGGTGTTAATTAAGTGAATCTATTAAACAAATATACGTGTAAAGGTTTCTTTATTGTTTGAAATCGGCATTTAGTCTGTAAACGGAAGATTCAAATGCCATGTCAATTATGAGTATATTTGGAAAAGATCATCATATTAAGAATATTTGGTTATTATTACCCTCTTACCAAGTTCTTTGAACTTCATCGGTTTCCCAAGTGCTTCACTCATTGTGACTTCCAAAATAATACCATTGAAAAGTATTGATTTTGTTGTTTTCTATAGGAGGTTATAAAATGGTATTCAGGAAAGTGCTTATTCCCTCTACATCGTCGATGAGTTCAAAGTGGCTGTGGAATCCTCCCACACGAAAAAAATATCTTTGGTCCGTTTAAAATGGTGTAATTTAGAGTATTAAATGTTGCTAAAATATTACACAAGTGTATCTGGTGGGTAATTTTGCATAACAAATACGCGTTATTTCTTATTGGGTAATTGTTTTCTTTTATTATTAATATTAACATGTGTTACAGCTCATGACTTAATTACACTTATTTAAGCACGCTTATACTGATTCTGCTTCACACAAAAACTGCATTAAACTTCGTCGCCCAACAAAAGGTGTTTAAACATAAAATAATCGGCCGTATAGTGCCCGTGTAAGTGCATTAGCCGTCGAGAAGATAATTAATGCAAAAATTCAATAACAAATAGCTAAAATAAGTACAAGCATGGTAAACTTGGACTAAAAACACAGTTTGAAGTCTCGCAATTTTTTATTTTTATTTTGTAAATAATTAATCGCTCAGCTTATACATTCAATATTTTTTTGTTAAGGCCTCTAGAAACGAAAGTTAAAAAAACGAGACGCTTACACATGTGGTCTCCGGGTAGGCGTATTTATATTGCGAGAATGGTGATGTAACTTGCAAGGTGAAAATACCTACCTGAAACACTGAAATTCCTTCAAACGCCGTCATTTGATTCGGCTTCACACAATTTCTCTCACTTAAAACTCGGCAAACACAAATCACGTTGGACCCCCTGCTTTATATGCCAAGGAAGAAAATTTGATGTGACTCGAGATGCATGTAAAGCGTTTTAAACTGATATGTTATGCATTATTATGTGCTAAGTTGTGTTTTCAGAATTGTTTAAATATATACATATTTGCATAATTGTTCCGAGACGGCGATGACGAAACTGGTAACTGCTATGACAATAATTATGAAGGTTATTTCCCCGAAAGTCCTACGAGCTAGACTAACTTTAGATACCGTTCTTTTTTTAAATTAATAGAAACATAGCTTTTCATTGCTAGATTCAGGAGCAATACATACATACATACATACAGACATACAGACATACAGACATACATACATACATACATACATACATACATACATACATACATACATACATACATACATACATACATACATTACATACATACATACATACATACATACATACATACATACATACATACATACATACATACATACATACATACATACATACATACATACATACATACATACATACATACATACATACATACATACATACATACATACATACATACATACATACATACATACATACATACATACATACATACATACATACATACATACATACATACATACATACATACATACATACATACATACATACATACATACATACATACATACATACATACATACATACATACATACATACATACATACATACATACATACATACATACATACATACATACATACATACATACATACATACATACATACATACATACATACATACATACATACATACATACATACATACATACATACATACATACATACATACATACATACATACATACATACATACATACATACATACATACATACATACATACATACATACATACATACATACATACATACATACATACATACATACATACATTACATACATACATTACATACATACATTACATACATACATTACATACATACATTACATACATACATTACATACATACATTACATACATACATTACATACATACATTACATACATACATTACATACATACATTACATACATACATTACATACATACATTACATACATACATTACATACATACATTACATACATACATTACATACATACATTACATACATACATTACATACATACATTACATACATACATTACATACATACATACATACATACATACATACATACATACATACATACATACATTACATACATACATTACATACATACATTACATACATACATTACATACATACATTACATACATACATTACATACATACATTACATACATACATTACATACATACATTACATACATACATTACATACATACATTACATACATACATTACATACATACATTACATACATACATTACATACATACATTACATACATACATTACATACATACATTACATACATACATTACATACATACATTACATACATACATTACATACATACATTACATACATACATTACATACATACATTACATACATACATTACATACATACATTACATACATACATTACATACATACATTACATACATACATTACATACATACATTACATACATACATTACATACATACATTACATACATACATTACATACATACATTACATACATACATTACATACATACATTACATACATACATTACATACATACATTACATACATACATTACATACATACATTACATACATACATTACATACATACATTACATACATACATTACATACATACATTACATACATACATTACATACATACATTACATACATACATTACATACATACATTACATACATACATTACATACATACATTACATACATACATTACATACATACATTACATACATACATTACATACATACATTACATACATACATTACATACATACATTACATACATACATTACATACATACATTACATACATACATTACATACATACATTACATACATACATTACATACATACATTACATACATACATTACATACATACATTACATACATACATTACATACATACATTACATACATACATTACATACATACATTACATACATACATTACATACATACATTACATACATACATTACATACATACATTACATACATACATTACATACATACATTACATACATACATTACATACATACATTACATACATACATTACATACATACATTACATACATACATTACATACATACATTACATACATACATTACATACATACATTACATACATACATTACATACATACATTACATACATACATTACATACATACATTACATACATACATTACATACATACATTACATACATACATTACATACATACATTACATACATACATTACATACATACATTACATACATACATTACATACATACATTACATACATACATTACATACATACATTACATACATACATTACATACATACATTACATACATACATTACATACATACATTACATACATTACATACATTACATACATTACATACATTACATACATTACATACATACATACATTACATACATACATACATACATACATACATACATACATACATACATACATACATACATACATACATACATACATACATACATACATACATACATACATACATACATACATACATACATACATACATACATACATACATACATACATACATACATACATACATACATACATACATACATACATACATACATACATACATACATACATACATACATACATACATTACATACATTACATACATTACATACATTACATACATTACATACATACATTACATACATTACATACATACATTACATACATACATTACATACATTACATACATACATTACATACATACATTACATACATTACATACATACATTACATACATACATTACATACATACATTTCATACATATGATTGGTTATTGTTTGAAAGCGCCCATGATTAATCTAGGATTTATTCATGTTTTTTATACTTTTTTATTTCAAACCTTCAAAATTTGTACGAATAGTTTCTAAACACAAGCTATTTTCTTTAAACGTTACACAAACGAAACAAATGTTTTGTTAGTAGATTTAAACAATACGTACATTGTTAAGAGAATTTTTATATTCAGCTCGCTAATGACCTTATAAGATAAAAAAAAGCGTACAAAGTCTACACATGTTTCATTCCCTGTATAAGTTTTAGATATATATCTTGATACATAGATACCATTGTGCAAGACCGTGTTGATTTGTGGATAAATATTTGCAAAATAAAGGGATTTATATGTGTACCTAGTAAGTTAGTAACTCAGAACTGGTTTGATATCATCTGTACTTGTGATAGGAATATTCTTTTCTTATTGGCACAAGAACGACATAATCCCCACTATTAACGTGTCTGCAAAAACATTTCCATCAATAATACCATGATTGTTAGAAACCATTGACCAGACATTCGCCTGACCTTTTAAAGTACGGTTAACATTCGCTCACGTAAGATAACTGTTTTGTATTGTATCTCTGTTCATCGCAGCGCTTACACTGCAAGCGGATAACCAAACCACGAACGTTAGTCTTATCAGTGTCCGAATTTTGAAAAAGAACACAGACTTACATCAGTAAAAATGACGGGAAATTTATAGGAGATATATTGTAACGGTAGAAGAGTTCATCTATGTCCCTTTATTCGTGTACAAAGGGCATATCGTAATGGTGGCCATACCTTGAAGGGAATTTGATTTCAATTATTGATATACAGTGCATGTTCTTTGGATTTAATATGCATAGCTTTCGATCGCGTTTTAAATCATCCTTTCTTTGATTGTGGCACGGAACTACGCACCACTGCTACATGTAACGAGCAATATTATATCATTTAATTGCCCAATCAACGTCTTTCATACGAACGTAATTATATCCGTTGATTACCGACTAGGTCCGTTGTAACATTATTGTATAAAGATAACCAGAAAGACCGACATCTAACTTCTATGTTACAAATTACTGCGGGAGCAATAGCGAAACACAATTGTATTGCTATAGTACACAAAATACAGAGATGAAAGCGTAAAACAAGAACCAAACACACCTAATCTAATTACGATGAAGTATGTAGTGCAGTTTTGTTTTCAAAACTGAATTGGAATCAAGTTTGACATAAAATATTATGCCATCGGTATTATTGATTGTTCTTTATATTTCAATATGTCTTTATCTTATCATAAAGACCTGTTGAAAACAAGACCAATTGCTGGCTTGATTGTAAGTATACCGTTCGAATTTTTTTAAGCCGGCTGTTCTTGTATTCATGCTGTAAAGCATTTACGAGAAAGAGCTATAACTAATGCTCGTTGATAAAGACGATGATTCTCTTTCTTATCATGTTGCAAAAAATGTCTTTAACTCTTTCTTGACGTGACCACTAAGCATTATTAATAAGCTGAAACTGTGAAAGATATAAATACGTGCTGAAAAGGCGATCCTTCTGAAGCACACCCTAGAACCAGAGTATCTAACAGCGTTTTTAATTGATTCATACTGTGCATTGACAATGTGTAATTAACTGACTGACTGACTGACTGACTGACTGACTGGCTGGCTGGCTGGCTGGCTGGCTGGCGGGCTGGCTGGCTAACGAATAATAATAATAATAATAATAATAATAATAATAATAATAATATGACATATCTGAGAGATACCTGTGAATACAGAATCAGAAATACAACATCAATCGCAAAACATATTGATTTATCAAACATTAAAATTCACGGTGCATATCCCTATCGGTACCCTCTTTGCGAAATCTTCTATATATGTAAATCGGCGTTCTCTGTCACATTTTAAACGATCAACGCAAAAATACGATAACAAAGTAAAAACAAATTACTTAACTCGATAACAGTGCTACGAGGGTACCCGTGCTTTAAAAAAAGAGAGAGAGGGTACCTGTGCTATAAAAAAATCAATAGCAAAGAGGTAACCCGTACCGCTGCAAAACCGAAAGTAGGGTGTTTTTATGAATTTTCCACATATTTTAGACGATTAATTGCCATTTGTATATATATATGATATATAACTGAATACATGTAATATGTATGGGGTGTACATAATCAAACCAGTGGTTCATTTAAGCCCGCAGAACATGCAGAGGCGGTTGGCGAGGCAAGACATATCGATATTGTGTAGCTTATTGTGGAGTTGCAGTAATTGAAAAATGGGCGACTTACTAAAAAAGACATAGCTATAACATTCTAGTGTTCCGTTGTATACTTCTTTTACACATGACATACCTCATTTTATCAGTTAAATGAACATTTACTGGCTTGTTGTCCATCGCCGATTTGTTTTCAGCAGAGAAAAACCGGTGCATGTGCAAAAAGGGTACCGTTTCAGAAGATTTCGCAAAGAGGGTACCGATATGGATATGCACCGTGAAATTAGCCTTAAAATTCGCAAAAACAGGGTGGAAGTTCGTCATACTTCATAACGATCGAGAATACGGTATTAATCAAGTTAAATGTTAATTTCCGTTTCATTAAATCACTTCAGTTTTTCACGTTTTTTTCCTTACGTAATAAGGAAGCATGAACATCACAGCAGTAAATTGGCACCGCAACCGGTTTAATGGCACGACGACGTTCACTAAATCGAGCCTAGTGCACTTAATATCGCAAATAAAGCTTTAGAATTGTAACGAGATAACCGACTGTCAATTAAAGCTACGAATATGTGAGGGAATTGCTAAAACCAACGGAATAAATACACTTTTCATGAAAATCTAGATTTGTACGTTGTCTACAATAGGCATCAGAAAAGCAAATTCTAGATGATCAGATTTATTTATTTTTATTCAGAACTTTAACATTAATATAACAATCATACGTAGAACTTTATTCAAAGATGATTATTTTTATTTTACTCGTATAAACCTCTTAAAAGAAACAAATTAGAGACCATATTCACCTGTAACGGAAGACGCGTTGGAGCATTTCAACACTAGTAGTAGTAGTAGTAGTAGTAGTAGTAGTAGTAGTAGTAGTAGTAGTAGTAGTAGTAGTAGTAGTAGTAGTAGTAGTAGTAGTAATAGTAGTAGTAGTAGTAGTAGTAGTAGTAGTAGTAGTAGTAGTATTAGTAGTAGTAGTAGTAGTAGTAGTAGTAGTAGAAGTAGTAGTAGCAGCAGCAGCAGCAGTAGCAGCAGCAGCAGCAGCGGCAGTAGCGGTAGTAGCGGTAGTAGTAGTAGTAGTAGTAGTAGTAGTAGTAGTAGTAGTAGTAGTAGTAGTAGTAGTAGTAGTAGTAGTAGTAGTAGTAGTAGTAGTAGTAGTAGTAGTAGTTGTAGTAGTAGTGGTAGTAGTATTGTTTACTATTAAATATACATCCGACAATTAAACAATGTGGGTGCCTTTCTTATTAATTACTCAGTGTTACTCAGTGTATTACAATGCCTTTTTATCTAATAACAAGTACTCATGTCTCTCATAGATGCACGCTTAACCCGAATGAGATTTATCACAATTAAAACAATGTTTTAGTTCGCCAAAAAGGATAAATAAATGTCGAAAACAATGGTTTTTATGAAGGATATCGAGTTTTATTTGAAAGAAAGGTGAAGAAAACATGGTATTTCAGTCTTACGATAGTAGATCACAGTAAATCTTTTAGAATTCACCAATCATTTAATATGTTTGCGTCTTCAGCTATTAAATACATGGTTATAATACAATTATTGTTATCAGTAATTAATATTTTCCATAAAAGCATTATTTAATAACAAGATAAAGATTTATCACTCAAAATTTATGTTTGTCATACATGTGTATGTATTGATTTTGAATAAAAGTGTCACTTCAATTGCAATTCATTTAAGAATCTTAAAGAATCTTAAACGTTCGTCAGTAGGATAATTAGTGATCGTCAGTGATTTATTATTGAATACAAGCTCTATATAAGGCTTTCTCGAGATATGTGTAAGTTAATTAGCACGGCGTTCAGATGATGGAAACACATAATAGCCACACACGAAACTGTTTGCATCAGATAAATATGATTCGGCTCTATTCTTACTTGATATATTGGAATAACTTTTAATATTTGAACTGACCACCTGACTTAATGTTGTTAATGTCACCATCGGTGTGAAAATGTCATTTTTGAAAGATTACAATAAATATTATCTCTCGTATTGCACTATTGACCATACTCAAACATTAAGCGCTTATAATCTCGTTTTTCTGATTTAAAACGCTCATGAAATGATCTGTGGTGATAATCGAGCTTCAACAAAATAACAGCTTGAATACGGTGAAATTAACTGCAGTTATTTGATTCAAAAACGTCCGCTTTTGTCATCACCGTCTTTTAGTTCCGTCAGTTTAGAGCTTACACATAATCAAACAATGATATGTCGTTTTTGTCTGAACTAAATGGAAATTTGACGGCAATTTACTGGAGCGTTTAGCCCTCTGCGGGGGACGAAGGACAGTACGATATTGTCCCAGCAATCTTGTCCGTCCTCGACCCACCTCGTCATTCCTATCATTCTTAAGTTCTTCACAACTCACATTCTCACGTAGGATGAACTATATAGTTGTGACTGTATTGACTTTTATTTGTTTATTCCTATGCAAACATGATTATTCTCTTTAATTTCTTATAATTTTGAGGGATTGTTTCTCGTATATTGCATTTCCCTTTGATATGTTTAATGTGTGTACGTCTTCTTTTGTATATCAAAACATATCATTCAAACCAAAGTGATGTTGATGTAAAACAGGCATTTTTGCTCGTTATTTTGGCTTTGTTATTATCTCGACACATGCCACAGTAACTAAATTTAAGTCATTTTTTTTCGTTTTCGTCAAGATCATATTAAATTAAACACGCACATCAAGCTCGCAATTAGGCTAAATCCATAATTCTACGTTAAAACCAGTATGATTAATGGTAAAGCAAAGAACACTTGCTGTTTGTTGCTCGTTTTGGCCCAAGTTTCAATTTATCCTTCAATGATATAACCAATAAACGAGGCAGGTAAATAATTGGTCCTTGACTGGTTGTCTCATGATCTACCGAGATAATTTGGTTCTGGGTTTTGAAAATATGTTGTGATGTTTTCGACGAAGATATTGACAAAAAAAGACGAAAAACCTTGAATATATCTTTTTATTTCGTAAGTAAAAATTGAGAACATATTTCGATTTTCATTTCAGCCCACAAAGGAGACGGATGATATGTTGAATAGATAATGCCCTTGGCTTTTTCGTCGGTGAAAAATACTTCATATTAATATTAATATATTTATACTTAGTATATAATTTTCACGACTAGAAACGCACATGAAGGTATCTGTTTCAATGACTTTTTATTAGTTCGGTGTCATTTAAATGAGGGTTTGTGTAGAAAAGAAAAATGTTAAACTAATACTAAAAATAATATTAATGCGCTTTTCTGGCCTTAAAACATTGCACAATATGTCACTTTACGTTTTAGTTGAAATAAAGAACTGAAATACACGCCACAATTATGGCATGCTTGATATAGTGATGGTCATTTCGTTAACACACTAGTAGTCAGCAAGAAATGCCCCTTCAAAAGATACCAAAAATATGTCGTCACCAGGCATCAACATGTGACATTATTTTAAATAGTCATATTAAGGCATTAGCTTATTTGTGGGTCAGATTCTTCAATACAGACATATATCGGGCCATTTTATGTTTTGTACCCATAACCACAGTTGTCTTAACACCAATGGTATCATTAGATACAGTAAGGATTTACTTGAACAGGTTTCGCAGGGCTCTCTGAGCGCTGCAAGATGGTAACACAGTTTGTGAATGATTTATCCGTACAGTGGTGTCACACATGTGACGAATATTTAAACTGCATGCTCCTGATTTAATTTGGTATATATGTTTTATTTAATTTGTATTTAGGCATTTTTCTATATTCTTGCATTCATTTTTGGAATTCAAAATGGTCCTACAACCATAAACCGCACAAAATAATAATCTGAGTTAAGACATTTTATTCGGTTCTATTTGGGACCAATTTTTGTCTGTTATCAATTAGATTTTTGCTAAAACATCTAATTGCTCAATATTGTAATGCACTCATGAGAGGATGTTCATTGAAAACCATGTCCTGATATTACCAAGAACATTGACGGGACAATTGTTCTTCTGACTTTGATTAATGTTCCTTTAAACACAAAAAGCAATTTGCCATTCAGAGTAAATATCATTGGAATGTTAGATCTGTCGGAATGAAATCAAAATGTATTGATTGTATAGGTATTCCAGAGCCTGGAAACAGCATATATGTAAACGTTTATTTTGTAGAAACATGTTACCTATTTGATTTTTTTTCCCTTCATATATTTATCGAATATCGGAACGGCAACTATTTTGCCTGAACTAATTCCGGACGCTATGATGTTTCACACTGGATAAATAACTGAAAAAATACCGACCATTTTCAAATGAAATTTAACATTTAGAAAATACCGCTCCTGTTTCTAAAACAAATGTGATGCACGCATAAAACAAATGTGATGCACGCATTATGAAATGAAAATTATCAATGTTTTATTGCGAAAAATCGGCGATTTAATATGTCAATATCAATTATCTTTTACCTCTCATCCTTCAAATTGGTAAAGTTAAGCTTGATTTTATGAAAATAACAGAGTAAGTATGATTATTTAAAAAAATCATAAACTAAAAACTTCTTAGTTAGAATAAGCAGATTATTGGTATGTAAAGCAAAATATAGTATTTTTGTATTTAGAAAGTCACGTGATATGCAAATTTCGTAGTTACGTTTTACGTGTTAAATCAAGAATGGACGTTATGTTGCATGTTTGTAAAAGCGATAGATGCATTTTCTTATCATCGTGTTAACAATGTCAAAAAGGTTTAAAGAAGTCATTTCTATATGCATGCACATGAAAACGAAAACGTACTGAAACTTTCATAACATCATGAACACTTCAGGGGCGGGCTTGTCCATTGTCGTTACTGTTCAAACATATGCGAGAATCCAAACATGCAGCGAATACACGTTATTGAATTTCTATGTGTGTGTATGCTCTCTAGTTTGATTTGATTTGTTATTTAATTGACGAATAGATGATATTACGCTTGGTTGGCGGTAAACATTATATGCCATCACTCTCCATGTGATCTGATATATATATATATATATATATATTTAAAGTATGCTCTCTGGTGTGATGGTAATTTGTTAGCTAATTGACTAAAAGATGATATTGAGAACGTGGGACCGTTTCATGAAAAGAAACTTATGAGTGATTTCGTACCAAGGAGAGACGTTTAACAGAAATATAACGCCGTTGAGATTCTGCCCTTTTCTATCCATTATGTTTTGTTGTTCTGCAGACTTGAATGCAAAGCTTTTCATGACATTAGTTTGATGCACTATGACGCTTGTACCTAGGATGTCTTTATGACAGCTTTTACACGTGTAATGATTTATTCACACTTTTAAATAAAAAACAGGCTTTGTTTCTAGACAAAAATATATAGTGATGGCATAGTTACACTTGTGTGATTTACTAGACAAGACAAAACTAACAGAATGGAATAGTACATAAGTGCATTAACACATTTACATCTTCATAAAGGAGAATTCATGACCGGCTGTCAATGTTTACTTTGCCTAATTCCATGCAGAGGAATCACAATATTACTAAGACTAAGGTATAAGCATATTCGCATTGAAAAACATGACGACAACGACAAACTGTATTTAATCATTTGGTGTGAAAATATTCCATCAAATAATTACCAAGCTATTCTGGGAATGTCTATGTTTTACTGTTAGCAAGTGTCAAACGTGTGATTGAACACTATTATTTTATAAACATCTGTTGACGGTTCCATTTGTCGTCAGAAACAATGGTAAATGGGCATTAAAGTTAAACAAAAGACAGAGCGAAAGTGGACTATTTGTCACCACCTGACAACTGCCGTGTGCTAAACATCTTTGGTCGAGTATACTTAGAACAAATATAAATAATTAACATAGTTTTTCAGGCATATTTGATGCAAATGCCTTACAGCTTAGTAGCTGTATCTAGAGATTACCCTATGAATTATTAAATGTTAAATCTGTTGTGTGTTTTTTCTCTTCATTAAAATAATCTGTGTGTGTTTATACGGTGTGTTTAATTGCGTGTAAACGATACGTCGGAGGCAATATTTTGTTTGAATAAAGACTTTAAACAAAAATAACTATTTTTCACCATTTTAAATGAAACATAGCGCAGTCTACGCCGCTTACACAGCCCCGCCTTAGGTTTATTTTCCAGAGTTTGTATGAGAGTTTAGTTTCTGAAAATACTGCATGCATTTTCCTTTTCTTCCGATGCACCAAACAACGAAAAAATTACCCAATGCCTCACTGCCATTGGTGTAGGAAGGATTTTGTATATAAAAGTAAACATATTGATGATTGCATCGCAAAAAACTGTTCGTAAGGGGACAATTAGACTACCATAAATATATCAAGATTAATCAAAGTCTTGGCACAAAGCAGCAACATTGCACTGACGACACGCGCGGTTATCAGTTGGTTTTCCATACAATTCATATTCGAACTTTTATCAACACGTAACACCAAGATGTACTTTGATGCTCAAAAATATGTATAAACACACGTGTGTTATTTTAAGTTAGTACTATTCATCGACATTTCTATTCCTATAACAGTTCACTGTGCTGTATAGTACTTGTTTGCAACTGCGTTCACTTTTATGCAGTCAGAGTCATTTTGACAAAAGCTGATAATTATCGATGCAGTATTAGGCTTGTTATTTCCAGATATTGAACCATACGGACAACATCTCATAAATCTTCACATCTTCAGGATGCTATTGATATAATTATGGAATTGGAAATCGTCTAAGAGTAATAAGTATCCAGAACATTTCACATAAATGCTGAACAATAAAACAGACAATTAAGGAAATCAATAGTTCGGGTAACCGCCTTGGAGCGGTCAGTGAAACAGCACAGGAAAAATTAACGATTAATTTAACGGGGGTATAAAATAATCACAGTAATTCAACTAAGGCAAGTTATCTGAAGGACATTTGCGACAACGAATTTGAAAAAAATAAATAAATGCAATTAAGAAGATAAGATACCATGGTGTATGTGTTTACCCTCTTAGAGTTTATTACTATAACCCCATTTACAATATATTTTAAAATGTACCACAGTGTTTTAAACAACTCAGGCATTTTTTTGTATTTTCCTTATATATTAAAGTTTAGTTCTATAATTTCGTTTTTGTGCTAGCTAATGCCCTGCAATCACGGGTTATGTATTATTAATGTGATATAACTGAGATGTATCATCAACACTAATGAGCTTTATAGGACGAGATATCTTTATCAGGTTGTTCTTTTATTGCTTACATAATCTTTCTTCGTGTATGGTAACTTTTTTTCTCTGCAAATAATATGGTTTTATCTTTGTTGTTCAAGTTCTGTGTACATATAAAACGTGTTTTATGTTCAGTTAAAACAGTTTATTGTGTTATATATTTACTGCTCACCATATTTAATGTATGCATTTATTTGTAGCCACATGAGATCCAAGTATTATTCTTATTATGCCATTAAAATATGGTTGACTATTTTTTTTAGAACACAAAGGCTGTAATTTCAATGTGGTAAGACTGCGCATTGAACGTTCTTTATATATAATTAAATGTAATCGACACAAAATATGGTGGATCTAGAGTGAATTAAACATACGTTGAAAATTCAGTCAGTAACACTTCTGAATTCATCTTTCAATGTTTACATAAATGGAGCTTGGAAAAGTGTCTCTTAAATATCTGACGTAATTGACAAGGAGACGTGCTGTTACGCACAAATACAAAGAAAAACTCGATTCTCATTGGTTGAGATTAACTCAACTTTCATATCGCTAAGTAGACCCATGCGATAACGTAAACAATGTACTAACATTAATTATTTTAATTCGATTCCTAATTTCGATTAGGAGAATCCTGAAAATGAACTTTCAGGACCAGAATAATGACACTTTTTCTCCTCCCTAAAATATCAAATATGTCCCGTGACAGTTGAAAACACATGCAACACATTGTCAATACGGGCGCCATCATGATGGATTATTTTCGAGGTCAGTTGGATCTGTTGGATAATGACCGATGTGTTCTGATTGTAATTCGCACATATGGGAAGCAGAACTTAGCTGTCTGTGAGTTCTTGTTTAAGGCACTCATTTATGTAAATAGTTCTTTTCTTGAATAACAGACTTGCTTTTCCGCATTATACCGGACTCGGAAATCCCTGTCTTACCTTTCGTGGGTAATGTTACTCACGTGTCACAACGCGCATTCCTTGACATCGCAATAGGAAAATGTTAGGTGTTTTAGAAGGACATAGTCAAAATAAGGTGATATTAATAAAAATTATCACAACAATATGTTTGACCCTTAATCGGGAACTACTTGACGTTAAACGAAACCTATAGGTACTCAATATTTACCAACAACAATTAAATCTGTTATTTTATAAAACCATATAAATGTTAACAAAATCATAACCACAAAGACGTTGTACTCTGTGTCTGCCAAATTCAATTTTACTACGTCGTTCAATCAATAATTTAATATGTACAAATGTTCCAATTATAACTGCAGACAACCTACACAATCTTTTTCTTAGTTCTTAAAGCCCCAAACCCCCGATGACTGAATATAAACATTAACTGTACTCTGCAAAAATTGCTGGCATCCTATATCTGTCAACATTTAACTCTAGAACAACAGACACTATGTATCTTCAAATGCCTGCATGTCATGATGTCGACGTCAACGACGAATATGAATGCGTTATTTGGTTAAATGTATACACTGTATTTACAACGTTATATTTTTTTCTAAAATTCAAAGTTAAATAGGAAGAAATAGTTATATTAATAAGTACGCGGGATGGAACGTAATGTCCGATCCTAACGGAACGTTGCATGGCCTGTAACTCGGCAAGCCTCTTAACCGTGCCATCGGAGTGAAATTACGACCCGCTTTGCATACATGTGGAATTTACTTATATGTATTGTATATTATTCTACTGTAATTAACTGGTCAAAATACGATTAACCCTTCAGGAATGAAAAAGCCGACATTATGCTCAGTTTTTTCTGTGAAGCGTTTAGTTATTTAGCTGGAGGCCTCACTAAACAATAAGATTGAATAAGCATTATTCCTCCAGAACGAGATAATACGTACGGTCATTATCGTCTTCATATACCCCACAAACTGCCTTTCTTCGCCTTATCTGGAATAGCTCACTGAAAGTTATTTATGGAAAAAAAATCACCAGAATTTCTGCTAAGACTCCATTATAGGTTATAATTATTATCAATACAACTATTGAGTTTGGACTTTTGGAAATGGCATATATATCAACAGCATCTCATTTTTAACATGAACACCATTGAAGCAAGCATAACCTTAACACATACTGAAATAGTTCAACCTTGATATCTTTGCAAACTTTTGTGTATTTTAATATTCGTCCAATTAAAATATTATTATGCATTTTCGAATTATATGATGTAATCATTGGTAACAACTGAAAACATGTGTTTAAGAGGTATCTGAAAATTATTTAATGGTGATACTTATTATCTTTATTCCGAGTTTTGCCTCGGCTGAATAACATCCTTTCAACTTGAGATTTACGAGTGCTTTGAGAAAATAAAGACACAATTCCATTAATCTCAATGTAAGTTTATGAAGAGACGTGTACGTGTATTGTAAATGACAAAATATAAATACTAAAGAATAGTGGTTACTGTTTTTGAAGTGGTCACATTTAATAAATCACCGTGGTTTAAACGTATCCAACAAAATCTATGTTTTATATCATGCCTGCAAGTCACAAATCAACGTGTGATAGCATAATACTATCTCTAAAAGATTTTCAGGTACAAATAAACAGAAGGTTGCAATCAATGTTCATACGGACATAAGTCTTAGAAACGTTTGCCACGAATACAAAATAATCATACGTACAGTGTCACAAATCTCATTTTACATTTATATTATGGTATTATTATTTAATACAATTTGCTTGTACTAGTTTAAACATTGATTTAAAATCAATCATTAGGTAGTATTGTATCGACACGATACGTTAACACTTGACCAATTTTCACTGCTCTGGCCATTTTTACGTCATCATATTTTGTACATGTTTTGGGTGTGTAATTCTTTAGTTAGTTGGGAACAGGTTTTTGACCAAGACAGACGTGTAACATTCTCTGGGTGGACGGACGGAACTGCCACGTCTGCAGTTATGCAGCCTAAAAGCTGTTGGGGAATGAATGTGCATTAATACTAAGTATTATTAACACCTGATACCAGGGTAAGTGCCATTACATTATAATTGTTTTATAGACATTCTTGCATTACAATTTAGGTTTGTAAATACAGTTAAATATTGTCTCTTGTACATGTACTTTGCAATTGTCAGGTTTTTATATTGCAAGTAAGCGTTGTAAGCATTATTTGCTCATATAATTATCTAGAGAACTATTTTCATTCGTGTTAAACTATAATGGTTTAGATTCTTACAGTTTTGCCTTGACTGAGAATGAACCGACATTTTATTGTTTTGCGTTGCATAATTGTTGAGAGTAAAAGTGTATAATCATGCTTGTTAAATATAATTTAGGTAAGCAATGATATAGTAAATAGTATGACTTATGTCGTAATTTTGAATGTCAGGTTATACGTAAACAGCAGAACATTGTTTGCTATGGTTGCCACGTTACGGTTACATTGACGTTTTGGGGCTCATGACGTCAGAGGACGTTTTCAACGTAGTTGGGCTTCCGGACGCTAACAGGGCGGGATGTCAGTGGACCTCGTGTTTGTACCGGTAACGCAGGCTGGTGCTGAGGACGGATACGCCTAGGTGGGCGTTGATATATCCTATCCTGGACGTCGAGAGGCAGGACGTGTATTGGGATTGGCATCTGAGTGACGTCAGTGTTGACGTCTAAGTGACGCCTGTATTTCCTGTGGTCGGCGTCTGTGTGACGTCAATGTGTCTATGTGGTGTCTGTGTGACGCCGTTGTCGACATCCGGGTGACGTCTGTGTGACGTTTACGTTAGCGGGAGATTGAGATAGTGGAGTGGTAGACTGGTAACAGCGTAACAGTGTGGCAGTAGTGACATTCAACCATATTACATAAGAAGATCTCTATTTATTTATTGTAATTTATGTAAATAATATATTTGTTAAAACTTGTATTGTCATTTGTCAATTTCTTCATAACAATTAGGACTGCCCCTCTCTATGCCATTCCTGACCTTTGACATACAGACATTATTCGATTCCCATATAAGAAGGTTTTTCAACGCCTAACAGCTGCCAGAATCGTAGGATTCTTAAAAAAAGTTGCAGCACATCACACCAGTCTGTGATATGAGGTTTTGTATCCGCTTTCTTCCGTATACATAAACCACATATATTGGCTATAGACACTGAAGTCGTCTGGTCTAAGCCACAATCGCCGTAATTGATTGTACTTCAAGATTCCAAACTGGTTTTATTAGGCTGTAGTCCGCTAGGCCTGCAGACTTTTATAACCGTGTCTCGGAAATCGCATCGGCAGATCGACATAACATTTTTAACATTTGGCGAATTAATGCGCGCACGGGCATATCAACCCCAGCGCAGTTAGAACTGCGTTGGTCAACAACCAAATTTACATTAACAGTAAGGTCGAAAATACCTAGTAAGAAATCTGCTTCAATTGCTACGGACTGCGTTCTGCATATTAATTAGCTAGCTAAAAGTAGCGCTGTCAGGTGATTTCAATCTTTGTTATGCGGTTAATATAGTTCGAATAAGCCGCGTAATATAACGTGAATAAAATTGTACAAATATCAACGAGTTACAGAACGCAATATAAAAAGCAGAATCTGCAAATAGTTTCTAAATGAACTCAATCAAATAAATACAAGGCCGAGGACCGATAATATCTACAAGTACTTTGTAGTTAAGAATAGAATCTGGGTCATCGCATTCAGACAGGTTTATTTCACGAAAATAAACTCTGAGAACTCGTTAAAACCCGGAAAAATATGGATCGTATTATGATGCAATTAAATGCTATTTATGCGTAAGATATCAAACCTTAATGTTTTAAATGAAATTATAATACTTCATTTTATCCTACTTACAATCAGTTTATTTTTGGTTATTGAAGTTCATTCATAAGAATATTTTCTATGTTTTAAATTGCTTAAATCGCTCTTACTTGACATTTTTATTGAGATTGATAGTTTGTCCTTGTGTTTGTAAAATGAGTATCGCATAAGACACCAGTAACCAGTACTAAATGCATATTATACACTTTTACCATTCAAATCAAATCGCGTTAAGCATTGACAGGCTATCGATCTGCTACAATTTGTGGCATGGTCATGTAATGCCGAATGAAACAGAAAGTGTGTGAATATTCCTCAGTTTGTCTCATTAATATTAAACCAAAGTCTTGAGCATGTAGTATAATGCATATGCATATTTAAAAACCACTGATATAAATGAGTAATCTGTTCATTTTGTGACATAGGTTAAGGGCATTATTAAGATACATATTCATCAAACATTGCAGGCCGAAAGCCATTCAACGCTTTAAGCGCTTTGATATAAGATGTACTTATCACACAGAAATTCTGTTCTTATTGGCAAAATATTGATATTTACGGGAAGAAAGCAATTATCCAGCTTGTTGCTTGCACGTGCAAAAGTATATTACTTTACAAGCTCAGAAACCATTAACCAGACGCAAATTGAAAAAGTTGCAATAAATGAGATTTCGAAATGTGCACAAGAACGCATACGCACACTGATTAAAGTCGGTGGAAATAAACGAAATTTGTACTGATAGAAAATTTAACGACAGTTTTATGTATCGTTGTTCGTTGTGTTCATAAGGCATATTGTTCAGGTTCCCATAAATTTAAGAAATTGGTGTTCATTTATCAATACAAATATATAACTGTCAGGTTTATTACATTAAACTGTCTAGCACATTAAAAGCGATTCGCTTGTAGTCGTGTGTCGTTTCAGATTATATTTACTTTACCCGACATTGTTTGCATACCAACAACATATTGACGTTGACACGTAAATACGGAACCCGGTTACATGTTACGAGCAAAATCGTAATTTTATTTGAACAAGGCAGTTGAACTAAACATAATTTTGACCGTTTACTACCGACGAGGAAACGTCAAGGCATGACAATAGTGAAATGAGACGACAATGAATTATTTTGATACCAAAAAGAATGCAGTAGTAACATGCACGCATGTAAGTCCAATTTTATGGCACCATTATAATATCGCTAAAAGAGAGAGTCGAAACCATTGGAGTCTTTGGGCGCTTCGTTCTTCTTGTTCTTCTGTGTTCGACCCGGAATACAATCGCCTCAACGATACGAACAATGTCCAAGAACATTGTTATCTGGTCAAAATTGCACACAACATACCGGGAGGGCCGAGGACTACACAAAAACAACATGGTTGATAGTAAAGGTAAGAACAATGCGTGCATGATTTTACCTTCGATAATTTAAACAAGTCTTCTTCCGTTGCTTTTGTGTTAGGGCGTTTTACGCCCATGAAACAAGACCAATACACTGCATACAATGTTCAATCATAACTAGCGCAGGGATATCGTATGCCCTACACCGTTTTTTCCCACTCTTTACTCGATAAGGAGCTACAACTCGGCTGAGGTTTCCGCTTGGCAAGAGGCAACTCGGGGTTAAACCGTCCTATTTGGAATCAATCGGACTCCTTCCGTCCTATAATCTTTAAAGAATTTTATCCTCACCAAAAAAAAAAACTATTTAAAGAAGGTTTGTGAAAGTGTTTATTGATTGATCATTATTAATTTAATTAATCTACGAACGACATCATGTGGACAACTTATTTAAGTTTAATACAATGCGCTTCTGACCATTTATCACTGCGGATGAATTTTGTTCTTAACTCGTTATCAAATAGCAATATTAGATTTTTTTTACTTAACATGGAACAGGTAATCGTGCTTAAGGTGCAATTCGTTTATGAATATTTAATGTTTGTCTGTAGAATCTGTAGAATGTGCATATGCAGGTACTTATTAATGAATGCAAGCTTTGTTGGAGGCTTTCTCAAGAGAAGAGATCGGAAATTCTCGCACCGCTCTGATAAATGATAAGAAAGTTATTGTCACAGAAAAAAACTGTTGGCGGCGGATGGATTTTCTCTATGTAAACTTGTTAAAGTGGAATAACTTTGTTTACTCAAACTTACCACGTGCACTCTGTTCCTAGCTGTTTATGGTGTAAAATGCCAATCTTGGGCAAAATGGCATATCATGTTATATATGTGGAAAGATTGTGATTTGGAAGATCTTAGAAAATATTTACGAAAATGCTATGGATATGTTTCGATAAACGTCATCTAGTTATCATTATGATTGATTGCATTTTGGTTTGCAGTTTGGATAATAACAAAACCTCTCGTAATCTCACTCTGTGGTAAATGCCGAATTACGTTTTCTGCCTAATTGGACATTCAAAAATAAAACAAAACAAAACAATAAATAATTAGTAAATGTGATGAAATTACTGTCATTATTTTAATTGAAGTGTGAAGTGTTCGTGGGTAGATATGGCTGTGTTTGTGAATACTAACTTTCAGTTCAGGAGGTAATCAATACTCTTCCTGTGATATGTGTTTTGTGTCTGACACGGATGGTAACTCGACGACAGAGTACGAGAGCGCTGCGCCCTCTGCGGGGGACATTGCCGAGGATCAGTACGGTGTTACCCTGGCAATCTACTCCGTCCTCGCCCCTGCCTCCTTCGTTTTCGTTATCATCCTCCTCCTCATGTTTTTCATCGCTCACATTCTCAAGTAAGCTTAAAGCTGAATTTTCGTTTTATTCTTATTCATGCTTAGACCGAAAAATCACTACGCCTTTCGGCAAAACAAAGAAAAATTGTAAACAAAAGTAACATTTTGATGGCATCGGGACAGCTATCAATAATAATCATAGCCACACACGAGTAGCAAATGGTAAGTTTAAACATATCTAATTCATGATTTATATTGAACATCAGATTGCAACATTTTTTGTCATATTGTTATATGCTTCTTATATTAAAACAAATTAAAAAAGCAGAGCTTATTATGTTACTCCCCTGTTCTCTGCAAATGGTGAGTGTTGCCTTCGCCAAATATGGGCAAAACAGCTGTAAACATGAGAATTCTTTGATTTAAAGTACGTTTAGATGCTTATTTTTTTTATCAAATTTCACTTCAGTCCACAAAGTAGACGCCTGAATTTATGAAAAAGATGATATTCGATACTTTGTCATCGATGCATTACCCGTCAAAACAGCTAGTGACAAGACCATGTGTGCACATGATTGATTACACGGTATGGATCAAAACACCTTGTATAGAACATGTTGTGACATGTATGTTCTTACTTTTATCTCAATCGAACGTCATTTAAAATGTATCGGTTGGTATTTAAGTTAGTTTATATACAAGAGCTGTGCCGTCCACTGTACTTTTGACATTTGTTATAATTACATGTGCTTTAATGAAACAAACACTACAATAAACGTAACATGTTGTAATTATGCTATGTATATAATTCAATTTTACAGGTGAATATGATGCTTAAATGTTTCGAGAATACTGAATAATAAACGAAAACGTCTAAATATATTTACTTTATTATTACTTGGTGCATTTATTATCACAGGTGGCTTAACGGTATTGGGAAGCAAAGCTTCAGTAAGCAAACAAGTTCACTGCTGTTACCGAACGTACCATTGTATGTTATGTGTTTTCTTAATCTACGTATGAACCAGTTTATTTAGATTTTTGCTGCTTGAAATGCCATGTAGTTTTTCACTTGTATATTACTACAGCTTTTTATACTCCCGTTTATAGAACGGGACGTATAATAGTTTTACTTGCGGCGTACGTGCATACGTAAGTAAACTACATAGGTTTATTTTGCCAACCGGTTTCGCTTCATACTCATCAGGGCAAATCACAATAATACCATTCGCACTGATGAGCATGAAGTGAAACCGATTGGCAAATAAAATAAGATAAACCTTTGAAATGTAGTTCATTTATAAGTGACACACCTTCACTTTATCAGATATAAATATAATTATATGATATATTTAAACGCAGTCCAGAAAATGCACATGTTAAAGGACAAAATAAAATCAAAAGAGCAAAAAAAGTCCAGTGGAGTATTTTTACGAGTATTATGTGTCACGACTTCATGTAAAAATATGAGATGTTATCTCAAAACGGGAACTTCTTTGTCTAATTGCATTATGTATTATGGCCATGCAAACCAGCAATAAAATCTATGAAAATGTAATAGTCGTTTCCAACTGCATTCACTTTTATGCTTTTTGACGAAAGCTTAAATTTATCGATGCAGTTTAAAATCTGTTAAGTCCAGTTATTGAATCATACGTACAACATCTCAATAAACTTCTCCAGAATGTTACATACTTGTGGAATTTGGATAATTCCAAATGTAATCAGTATCAGAAACATTTTAAATAAATGCTGGCCAGTATAACGAACAATGAAAGATATCAATAGTCCGGGTAGCCGCCTTTGAGCGTCAGTGAAATAGTAAAGGGAAAAAACCCGATACTTTAAAATAAAACAAGACGAATGTTGATGTTAGGCAATAAAGACGCGCCTGAATGGGTTTTATTGAATATTAGTATATATCTATTGATGTTCATGAAACATTCTGATTAAGTTTCATGAATATTAGACCAAACATAATGCCTCTAGTGTGTTCCAGATTGGACCTAGTCACCTAGTTTTTGACCCCATGTGACCAACTTTTACAAGCAGTCGATATTTCATCAAGGGGTACATTCTGAATATAAAAATTCCGAATAAACACGGACATAGCCGAACTATGACGGTTTAATCAACTTTCTAGATCGTAGTTACTCGGTCGTCTCCGGCATGCGTAAATTATTTAAACTGCATGGTACCTTGCATTATCATCGATAAAATTATTGGTGTCGGGTCGATTCGGCCGAGATATCATTTCGGCCTGATCCTTTTCGGCCTACTTTTATTCATAAATGTTTGTTTTAAATCGTGTGAATTACGCTTTGAACTTTCATTTTATATCAGTGAAATTTAAATTGTGTTAATTTCGTTATTGCGATTATATTTGTTAGCAAAATCGTGTGAATAAAGCTTTGTACTTCCATTTTATATCACTTAAATTTAAAATAGTCAATTAATGTCGTGTACTTATATTTGTTATCAGATGCATAATTTAAACTTTTATTCATAATATGCCCGTAAATTCTCACATGCTTATTTACTACCACAGCGTGAATAAAAACCGTTTCCCAGAAAATAAATTTCTAAAATAACGAACTCGTATGACCGGCGACCAGTCAATACAAAAACACAGAGAATAACCTTTTTTAATTTCCTGTTTTAAACATTAGGCTTATTCGTTTTATATGAGGTTTTGGAAGTTTTACACGCATCAAAACGTTTATTGACGACAAAATTTAAGTAAAGTTGAATAAGAGTTGATATCATTAACAAATCTTTTTTTTTTCATAACTAAAATTTATCCGTATACACTTCCCCATTGACAATTGCAAACATGTATCCCTATAGACGCGGCCTACAGGCCGCGTCTAATAATCACATTAATTAAACTTAAGCAAGTTATCAGAACGATATGTGTGACAACGGATTTAAAAGAAGATGCACAAGATAAAAAACCACGAATGTGTGTTTACTTATTAAAGTCATACATCAAGTATATTACTATACCTCCATTTACATATTTTTAAAAGGTACTACAGTTATAATAAACAAGTCGAGCATTTTCTTTTTTATTACAGTTTTGATTATATAACTTCGCTTTCGCTCTAGTGTTCTAATGTCCTGCAATCACGAGTAATGTTTATTAATGTTATGGAGCTGCCAAATATCATTAACACTAATGGCCTAACGGCTGATATTCTTTAACTGGTTGTATTTTATGGTTACATGCCTATCTTTCGAGTGTGGTAACTATTTTTCTTCCGAGTGGGGCAACTAATTTTCTATTCAAAATAGTATGATTTTATCTATTTGTTGAAGTTTTGTGTTTACACTAAACGTGTATGTTAAGTAATTACTAATGTACCTTTTAAATAGTTTAATATGTTTGCACATATTATCCGCTCTCCATATATGTTGTATGCGGTATGCATTTATTTATAGACGCATGCTAACCAAGAATTATTATATTTTCCGCCCGTGTATAGTCCTTTAAAAACTTGTTGGCTGACTAATGGTTTAGAACACTGTTCAAGTACTACCAGGGCGAGGAATCTTCAACGGAGTTTTCACTTGGGTCACCACGGGTCAAAACTGATGTAAACAAGATAGTGACATTAATTCCTTAATAACGTTTTTAAGGGAAACGATATGAAAATAATTCATAGCAATCCTTGGCCAAAATTTCAACTCGACGTAATTTTGAAGAACGATGCAACGCTGTGTGCGCCCTGATTCTTTCTTTTTTTGAAAACATCACAATAATTTATTATGAGACTCACTCATAGGTTATAATTATTATTTATACATCAATTAAGTTTGAATGTTCAAAAATGGCATTAGCATCAACAGCATCTCACCTTTAACCAGACCAAACAAGCATACCTGAACACATAATGAAGAAAGTTCAACCATGATATTTTAACAAACTTTTGTGTAATTCGTAAATACGTGTTTAAGTATTACCTGAAAATAAATCTTTTGTTATACTTATTATCTCTGTTCCGAGCTTTGCCTCTGCTGAACATCAGTTAATCACCATGGCTCAAAGGAATCCAACCAAAGAAGAAAATCTCTGTTTATTATCATGACTGCGAGTCACAAATCAAGGTGTGATGAAATAATACAATCTCTTAAAGATTTCAAGGTACAATTAAACAGAAGGCTGCAGTCAATTGTCCTATTAGAAATCTTAGCAATGAACACAAACGAGCAGATATTATTCGATTCGCATAATTATATCAAAGTTTATCAAAGCCTCACAGCTGCCAGAATCTTGCGATTTTTGACAAAAAGCTACCGCACGTCACACCAGTCGTCGACATGAAGTTTTGTATCCGCTTGCTTTCGTAGATCAAATATGTCCCTTAGAAATTGCGTCTTACAAAAAAAAAAAAAAAAATGAACATTTTTTATTTATTTTTATTTGAGTACATATAACCAATTCTGCCGACTTCAAAGCTGAAATATAATTTTCATTTCATTCTGACGAGCTCTTGAAATTACTTTATTACTTAAGCAGTTCCATATGTTGTTTTAATTGTTCTTTTTTTCAAGTTGATGCTGGCTGTAGGTTTCTTTGGCTATAGTATTGCTTAGGTCTTTAATTTTGTAATTATGGCCATTTTCAATTTTTTAGTCCTCTTCAACTCGTTTGCCTGTACAATCGAGTATCTTTGACCGTTCGCAGGCGGTAATCCGATCATTTTTCGGTAAAGCTATTTGATGCAATGTGGTGTGTTTGCGCTCTCGTTCAGTACCGTTTGTGCCATTCGACCTTGTGCTTGAATGTTTGACTACTGGGCGCGTCACCGGAGTTTTAACTGTATAATTGTATTTTATTTTCAATGTACGTTTTGTTGGCATCTCCATATGAAATAAAACAGAGCAAAGGTATCTTCTGCTATCTGTTTAATATTATATGACAATAACGTTATATTAATACCCTGTGTAAAGACAGTGTTGAATTGTTGGTAAATCCGCTCTTCTATTGCTATATAAACCATATTTATTGGCTTAATACACACTGGAAGCGTCTGCTGTAAGCCACAATTGCCGTTATTGTCAGTACTTGAAGATTCCAAACTGGTTGGACTAGGGCACTTGTGGCCTAGTTCATAGCCGTAACCGCGATGTCTGCATTTTAAAGCCGCATCTGGGGGTTCACTGACGTAATGTATTCATACGCTGTATTTTGATTGGATTGCCGTTAGCGAATTTGAATAATCAAAGTTGTACCAGAACTGATTACAATGAAAACATCCAATAACAATAGTTCTCCTAACAAGACAAGCTAATTGTATGTTCTTTTAATGAAGCACAAGAAATGGGTACGTAGCGAGTGAGTTAATCGGGTTAACTACATGAATGTTCTTGCATACGGTCAGATTAAATGCAATAAGAATATGAACATATTGGAAAAGTACGCATCGATATTTTCCGTTCAAAGCTCTTTATTGATAGACTGGTAGCCGCTTTCTCTTTTATCCGAAAAGCGACCAGTATCAGCTAACCACGGTGCCCGTCGCGCATTCGAAATGTCTTGTGGGTCCGTAAACCGAATCAAGCGTGAGGTCTAAGTAGTAAACAACCAGGATATTTGTTGTTGTTTTTTTAAAAATAAGTATTGTTATGCTTTGTATAGAATGTTGGTATTAATTTATTAACAGGGCTGTTCTTTTTTTCGACATAATTTGCATGTTTCCGTGACATTTTCTTTTTAAATACAAAGTTTATTATTTAACTAATCATTGCATGGCACTCAGCACTTTTTAAATACAGCATGATTTTTGGTATTGATTGTTTAAATACTATTAATGTAAAATAAAAACCATATGCCGCGTATCTGTATAACGTTATAACTTGTGTTTTTGAGGAAAAGTAAATTCGGGTACCAGTCTACTGTATTGACTCATTTACTCTGATCAGAGCGGCCGAATGATTCACACATGTACATGTTATCACTACTTCCGGATGCTGATGATGTGAATTTTATACGTGTTATATTGAAGAAATTTATCAATAAAGTCGCCATTGAATGATTACCACCATCCAACGGATTTATTGTCATCTTACCGTGGATAGCATGCTTAATTTGACACGTTGAATTTCAAGCAATACAAGTTCGTTTGATAAAATCATGTGATTTCAATTTTGCAAAATGGAGATAAAGAAATATCAAATATGCGCATACTTATTTATGAAGTTTAATTCTAAATGAAGCCAAATGTATGAATATGCGCACAGCATCTGGCTTATGAATATGATGAGTGTTTACCTATGTGCATAGAAATGTCCTGGAGTCATTCTCAGTGTAAGTACATTTTGTTCAATGACATTGTGTGACAAACCATCGGCATTTGCCTGCTCACTTTTGATTTCTACTCTTATCATGCACCAGTCAATTGTTACCACCCTCCCCTCGGGGTATACTAGGGAAAAGGGCAGTGTTTTCACCTTTCAGGTGTCCTCGCAGTGCCTGATGATTGCGGTGGTTTTGTCTTCCCGCAAATTATAGCGGGGAATTACCCTTACCTAAGATCCTTGGGGTGCGAGGTTATTTGGCAGGGATTTTACCACCAGTTCGTTCCCGCAGGGTAGGGCAGGGATTTTATAGGGGATTGGTTGGACTGAAAGTCAAAGTATTCCCCAGACCTGGAGGAGGGGGGTGCGGGCGTGGTTACATTTGACTGGTGCATAAAGTTCTTTTTCTGAAGACGTTTTGTGCTCACTTTTTGTTTCCTAGCCAAGAATGAAAATCAGTAATCACCCAATGTTGTGGCATAGTGAAGTAATGTAGATTTAACCTCACAACAGTCTTTCTCAAATGCTGTCCAGGCTTTTTTATGCTAAAGAATAACTTACCTGGCGATGTCAGACCAGAAATCGTCTTGGCATGAGATTGTATTACTATGGATCAGTATGCACCAGTCAATTGTAACCAGGGCCCCACATCCGGGGGTAAACCGGGGAAATGGGCCGTGTTTTTACCTTTCAGGTGGCCCCGCAGTATCGGGTCTTCGTGGAAAATACAGTGCGGATGTGGCTTAACCTAATGTCCCTTGGGTGCTGGGGGGATTTTGTGGGGACTTTGCCATCAGATCATCCCTGCAGGGCGGGGATTTTAGCTTGGGTTGGCTGAACCGAAAGTATAAGTCCCCGCTATTCCCTGGACCAGTGGGGCGGGGTGCATGGTTACAATTGACTGATGCATAAGCTTGCGTGTACAGTCCCTTTAATAAACAACAAGTGAAGCTAATGTTGTATTAAATTTGAGACAAACAAAAGGAAGACAGTACAAAGTTCAAAAAGTGTGACCAATTTGAGAATACCCGGTACCTTACGTAATTTATAAATTTTCATGCGATTTAGACAATTTAAATGCTAGAAATCACACAAATAAACATTCCCTTGAATTATTCCTGTCATAGTTTAAACTCATAATCAAATTTCAATGCACAGCATTTGAAATAATTTTAAACAGACGAAAAACTGTTATTTTTAAAAAGCACAATACATTGTTTATCTTTTATGTGACCTAACATTAATATAAAAATTTATTCAGATAATAATTTAGAGACTTTTCTTGCACTTGAATGTGAACAAGTATGCTTGGGATTGAACACTAAGAAAAACAAATTTTAAAGAATGAAATTAAATGAAGCACAAAATATACAAAAATTGAAACTTTTTAGACTTTCAAAACTTTAACATTTATACTAAATACGGTTACATGAAATGATGAATACATTTGTAGGATTTGATATCCCACTAAATGTAACCGTCGGCTTCGTTCATTCTAAACTCTCTCTCAGTGAGAAGGAATAAATTTTATTCACTGCAGTTGTTTTCTAACTTTATGAAAATAAGAACAATGGAAACAATGCATTTACTACTGTTGATCAGTGCAGATTGTGGGAGGTCATGGTTGATTTCACTGAACCACCAATAAGCCCTGCCGAAATTGGATTCTAATTGGTCAGTCAGGTGTTTTTGGTAGGCATGATTAGTATGAATGTTCATTTTAACCATCATTTATAAATGTTTACAAAATCATTGAATATTGAAATAACAAGCGAAATGTTAGTTTGAATGATGAAAGCCATGAAATATGTAAAGTATTCAAAAAGAGACCATTTTCCAGCTTGTGTAAGTATCGAGAGAATTATTAAGTAAAATTATTTATTGTTTATCTGGAAAATGTTGAAATCTCATGTTTAAGCTTGATTGGTATGTTATTGCAATATGTTTTATTCATTGCAATATTAATGTAAAACATTTTTATGTTGACTTAAGTTTGTAGATAAAAAACTAATGGTATAGGTGATATGAGAATGATCTCTTAAGTCTTTAAAATCCATTTTGGTATTGTGAGTTTTTTTGCTACAGTCTTGATCAGTTTAGCTTTTGAAGATTTTCAAAGTAACTGCAAAATAAGTCCAGCTGTCTAGAAAGACTATGTCAAACCCTTACCAGATAAAATTTCTAGTGTTTGCAAATTACCACCTTGGCAATGGTTTTATCATATCATAGGATATTAATGCTAGTGGTTTTAAAGAAAATGCTAGTGTTTTTGTATTCGGAATGATATATCATAAGTGGCACTAAATTGAACATAATTTATAGTTCTCATTTATAAAACACATAGCCCAAAGTACATGTTGATCTAAGATTTAAGGCTTGGATGGAGTCAGGTCAAGAAAAATGCATGTAACATTGTTAATACATTGTACTTTCCAACGCAAGAACTGTTTGTTTATTCAAGTAAATAAAGCAATCCCCACACCAAGGAAATGTAGTATTGCTTAACCAGCTCAATTGACATCATGAGTTGGACATTAAATTGCTGTAATTAAAGGCAAATCTAGATATTAGAATTATTCAAACTCTGATTTAGCAACCTTATTATAGTTTAATATATGAACTACTTTTGCGAAATGAAAGCTTTTTTAGATTTACAAGGACGGGTAAAAGTATTTGTAGTAAAGTAAATGTACTGCAACACCTGGTACATGTTGCCTAGGAATCCTACAAATTCTAGGCACTCCAAATGTTACAGTTCTATTCAAGTCGGAGTGCCTGAAATGAAAGCTTCTTGATTCTTCATTCAACATCTTTCTGTATGACCAATGACCAGGAGAATCATGAACCAACAACCATACGCAACTACTGAGATAGTGAGCTATCAGGACAGAGACAGAGGACAATACACGAATGGCCAACTGTTGCATTTATTGATGTCTTCTACAAATATTATCCAAAGTATGGCCCTGTGGTTTAAAGTTCCCCTGAAAAAGAGGTGACAGGTTTTCTATATAGGATATAATTACATCATTGAAAATCTTTTCTGAAACTGCAAATAACAGACCTTTGATATAAAATGACTTAATCAAATTAAAGAAGTATGTGTACTTTGGTTAACATACGCCAACCACGTAAATTAATTTGTTTAGGTCTGATTTAACGACATTGAGATTTTCAAAAGAACTATGACTTTATCTGATTAAACACTTTAGCCCCCCCCCCCCCCCCCCTCCTCCCTCTACCCACACTTTTAAAATTTCCTTTGCAGCTTGCAAGCAGTTTTAGTCTAAAGTTTAAGCTAGCCCATTAAACAGTGACCCTCTTGTGATGTGAAACGATTTGTTTAATGCTTAGAACATCAACATTCCCCTAAATGAAGCCCTAGTCCATCAGTGCTTTCAGCACTTTGATTTTATATTAATTGTACTGATCACACATAAATTCTGTTCTTATTGGCAAAATATTGATTATTGATATTTACGTGAAGAAAGCAATTATCTTGCTTGTTGCTTGCACGTGCAAAGGAATATTACTTTACAACCTCGTGATTTTCAGGAACTATTAACCAGACGCAAATCGAAAAAATTACAATGAATCAGATTCCGAAATGAGCACAAGAACGCATACGCACACTGATTTAAGTCGGTGGAAATGAACGAAATTTGTAGTGAAATATATTTTAACGGCATTTTTGTGTATCATTGTTCGTTGAGTTCATAATGCATATTGTTTAGGTTCCCATATATTTAAGAAATTGGTGTTCATTTATCGATAAAAATACATATTTTTCTGATTTATTAATCTAAACTGTCGAGCACATTGAAAAAAGATTCGCCTGGAGTCTTTGTTTAAACCATTTTTACTTTACCCGACATTGTTTTCATACCGACAACATATTGACTATTGCACGTAATTAATACAGCAACACGGTTACACATTTATACGAGCAAAATCGTAATTTTACTTGAACAAGGCAGTTCAACCAAACATAGTTTTGTCCGACGAGGAATCTTTCAAGGCATGAAAATAGAGAAATGGAACGACCATTATTATTTTTATACCAAACATAATGCAGTAGTAGCAAGCACGCTGGTATAATGCGAATTTTATGGCACCATAATTATATTGCTATAACTTATAGTATAAGACATAGGCGAAACCATTGGCGTCCTTGGGCGCTTCGTTCTTCCTGTTCGTCTGTGTCCGACTCGGAACACAACCGCTTTAACGATAGGAACAAATTCCAAGGACAGTGGAAATTTCCCTTCGATAATTTAAGGAACGCTACTTCTGGTCCTTGGCATTAGGGCGCTGTATGCGTTCCGCCTCGGCCCCGTTCTATTCTGAGAACAGGCGCCCAAAGACGCCCATAAAACAAGACCTATACACTACATACAATGTTCAGTCATAACTAGCTCAGGGATATGGTATGCCGCACATCATTTTTCGATACTCGATAGTGAAGTTGCTACAACTCGCGTGAGTTTTCCGCTTGGCAAGAGGTGACTCGGTGTTAACCGTTTTATTTGGAAGCGATCTGACTCCTTTCGTCTTACAATCTTTGAAGTATTTTATCATCACCGACAATTTTGTTTGAAGACGGTTTGGCAGTGTCAAATTGTTTGCATTATGTAGACATATTCAATAATTAACAAATATGAATTGACGTCAATATTTACAAAACGGTGCATTACCAATTTTATTTAATTATCCATCAGCGGCCATTTGCTTAAAACTGTCGTGTGGTGTCGGTTTATTGAAAGTGTTCATTGATTGATCATTATTAGTTTAAAAATATCTACGAACAAATCATATCATTTAAATGTTCAAACTGGACTTACGACATCATGTGGACAACTTATCGAAGTTTTATACCATGTGCTGCTGACCATATATCACCGCGGAGAATTTTGTTATTAACTCGTTATTAAATAGCAATATTAAAGAGTTTTTTCTCTTAACATGTAACAGGTAATCGTGCTTAAGAAGCAATTCGTTCGTGAATATTTAATGGTTGTCGGTAAAATCTGTAGAATGTGCATGGGCACGGATTTATTAATGAATACAAACTTTGTTTGAAGCTTTCTCAAGAGAAGCGATCGGAAATTCTCGCGGAGCTCTGATGAATCATAAACACGTTATCGTCACAAAAAATTGTTGGCGGCGGATGGAATAATGGAATAACTTTGTTTACTCAAACTAACCACATGTTCGCCGTTGCTAGCTGCTTATGGTGTAAAACCATGTTGTACACGTGGAAAGATAGTGATTTGGAAGATCTTAGAAAATATTTACGAAAATGCTATGGATATGTTTCGATAAACTTCATCTAGTTATCATTATGATTTATTGCATTTTGGTATTGCAGTTCGGATAATAACTACACTACACGTAATCTCAATCTGCGTTAATTGCCGAACTACGTTTTGGACATTCAAAAATAAAAATAAACAAAAACGATGAATTGTTAGTAAATGTGATGAAATTAATATCTTTATTTTGATTGATGTGTGAAGTGTTCGTGGCTAGATATGGCTGTGTTTGTGAACACTAACTTTCAGTTCACGGGCTCATCAATACTCTTCCTGTGATATGTCTCTTGTATCTGACACGGATGGCAACTCGACGACAGTGTACAACAGCGCTGCGCCCTCTGCGGGGGACATTGCTGAGGATCAGTACGGTGTTGCCCTGGCAATCTACTCCGTCCTCGCCCCTGCCTCCTTCGTTTTCGTTATCATCATCATCCTCATGTTTTTCATCGCTCTCATTCTCAAGTAAGATTAAAGCTGAGTTTTCGTTTTATTTTTATTCATGCCTAGACCGAAAACTCACTACGACTTTCGATAAAACAAAGAACGGTTGTTGTTCGTTTCACACAAAGAAACACTCATTTTTCAACTGTGCTAATGCATTACCGATGAACATATAAACAAAGGTAACATTTTGATGGCATTGGGTTAGCTATCAATAACAATCATAACCACACACGAGTAGCAATTTGTTAGTTTAAACAAATTTAATTCATGATAATTATCGGACATCAGATTGCAAAAATATATGTCATAATTTTATATAGATAGTTTAATAAAACAATTTAAAAAGAAAGCAGAGCTTATTATGTTACTCCCATGTTCTCTGCAAATGGTTTATGTTGCTTTCGCAAAATATGGGCAAAATAGCTGTTACCATGAGCATACTTTGATTTTAAGTACGTTTAGATGCTGATTTGCTTTCAAATTTCTCTTCAGTCCACAAAGTAGACGGCTGAATCTATGAAAAAGATGAAATTCGATACTTCGTCGTCGATGAATAACCCGTCCAAAAGGCAGCAAGTGACAAGACAGAACAATTGTGCACATGATTGATAATACTGTTTGGATCAAATACACCTTGTATAGAACATGTTTTGATATGTTCGTACTTTCAATCGATCGCCATTTCAAATGCATTGTTGGTATTTTCGTTAATTTATATACAAGAGCTGTGCCGTCCACTGTACTTTTGACATTTGCTATATTAACATGTGCTTTAATAAAACAAACACTTCATCATAAAAGTATCGTGCTATAATTATGCGGTGTATATCATTCCATTTTATAGGTGAATAAGATGCTTAAATGTTTCCAGAATACTGAATAATAAACGAAAATGCCTAAAGATACTTACTTTATTATTACTTGATGTATTTATTATTACAGGTGGATTCAGGGTATTGGTAATAAAATCTTCAGTAAGCAAACAAGTTCACTGCTCATTTTAAGATGGTGACCTGGACTTTTTTGTTATGTCAAATTAACTTATTACCAAACATAGAAATGTATGTTATGTGTTTTCTTAATCTACGTATGAACCAGTTTTTTAGGTTTTTTGCTGCTTGAAATGGTCAAGTAGTTTTTAATTTGTATAGTATTACATTTTTTATATACGCCCGTTCATAGAAAGGGACGTATCATAGTTCTACTAGCGGCGTACGGGCAAATGTATGTACATTACAAAGGTTTATCCTATTTCATTATGACAACCAGGTTCGCTACATACCCATCAGGGCAAATCACAATAATAACTTGACTGATGAATCTAAAGCGAAACCGACTAGCAAATAAAGTGGGATAAACCTCTGTAATATTATTCATTTTTTTTCCTGAAGTGGCACACCTTCACTTTTTCAGATATAAATATAATAATGAGATATATTTATACGCAGTTCAGAAAATGCACATGTTAAGGACAAACTAAAATCAAAAAAGCAAAGGAAGGCTAGTAGGGAATATTTAAAGCTAAGTTTTACGTCATATCGCTATATATGTATATGATATTTATGTACTTTATTGTTTTCTGTTCAAATTTAGGTATGTATGTAAATATTACATGTACTCTTTTGTTCAAATTTAGGTATTTTATTCATTGGTTTAAACAAACACCAAACAACTGGAGGATAGATACTTTTTTTAAACTGTTTTTGAAAAATCTTGCATAAAATCATTGAATTTCCAATAGCGAAACTATCGCTTTCTGACAATATAATGAGAAAATTTCTGTCACATTCTGAAATATTTATGAGCAAAATAACTCTCAATTAAACTTGTAATAGCATACGTACTTCCGAAATGATCTGAGAGAGTGTTTGTGCGCTGTTGTCTATTTGTTAGACCAAGGCAATGGGAAGTACAGTTATTCTGTCTTCGTGCCCAAGGTTTTGGGCCGATGACATTATTATTCATGATGCATAATTGATGCATAATTGCAGCACAGCTGTAAAGGTGAAGACTTACTTCATCATCATATGACAAAGGAGTTTATGTTTTGAATAAAATTATAAGTGTTTTAGTAATTACATTCAAGCATATCGTAATGGCTGTTTTAGCGACCCCACTGGATTGCCATACAACAAGAATTAAAGGTCTTGCAGCTGACATAATCTTGGCATCAGGTTTACAACATGGTACATCATCGGGCGACAGGGAAACCAGTATAACGAATATATGTAAAATGTGAAAACAAACCAATCATATTGAAATAGAGTACTTAGAAAAAAACATTGTTTAAGCAAATGACAGGTTCATAATTACAAAGTCAAACAATCAAGAATATCTCTTGTTAAGAGTCACAAGACAAGTGCCCAAAAGACACTGAAAGTGAAACACAAAACGCACAGACACCACTAACAGTCCAAACGAGCATACAATTTGGCTATATCATTATATGTCACTTAGTACCGCCTGGTATCGGTCAGTAACACGTGATCACTGAAACACAAGCTCACTGTGTGGTGTTTAAACCAGTGTATATGCGTATAACCGCAAATGTATCAATAATACTGTAATTAAAGATATAAGCCTCATCGGAGCCAACTTCATTTGGAAAACAATGAAGAATAACGTAATAAAGTAATTAAAGTAAAGTAAGTATTTAACGACCTGGACAAGTATTTTTTGGCGTTGGCGATTACAGGCCTCCTTATTCGTCGAGTAGTCGAACTGAAGTATAAAGGTAATTTATTTTGTTCTATGTTATTTAACCCGTTCTTTATTTCGTTATTTCGTGATCAATGTACAATAAATATTCTCAAGGTTTAATTGCTCATAGCTGATTGAATGATATGCATTTTTTTAAATAATCTCTATTACAACCTTCCTTTAATTTCTTAACGGCAATGTCTGATGACTTGTTACTTTATGAAATAGTGACTTGTGACTTTAAACTTATGGCTAATGTAACTTTACCGTGCATTTCAATCATTTAATTGTGACGCATAAAAAGACATTGACGATGGCAGACAACAGCAACAGAGATTCAGATGATGCAAGTTCGTTTTTAGCAATGATACTACCGAAAGGTGAAGTCACAGTTAATAATTAAAGCAAAATCTTGACGTCAAGCCGGTTTCATTTATTAATTTCATACGCAGAATAAACATGTCAAAATCTTTTTAGCAATGAAAATTTCTATATTAGGCTGAAGCAGCGGAGTCTTTTGACAACAATGAAACTGGTCGACAAAAACAATATAAAATTCATTTTGGTTGGCTGAATAACAGTTAAGGGCAGAACAAGCAAGTGAAATTTTGACATAGAGGTTGGACAAGATGAGCACATTCATGTCATTATTTCAACAAAGTCATTTATACGATAGTTCTATGGAAGCCGGGGAGGGCCCTTTTGACTTATGTCTGCTAACTTGTTACTTTTGATTTTGTGAATTGAGGCTTTTGACTTATGGCTAATGCAACTTTGCCGCGCATTTTAATCACGGTTTTGTGACGCATTGGAAGACACCGAAGATGGCGGTAGACAACATCAATAGAGATTCAGATGATGCAAATTCTCTTTAGCAATGAAACTACCGATGGTTGTAGCCAATGCTGCTTCAAAAAGTAACTAAAGCAAAATCCAGAGGTCAGGACCCGTTTCATTAAAGACTTCAGTACGGAGAATTAACACGTCCAAATATGTTTTGCAAAAGAAATGCATTCTATTACAGGCTGGTGCAGCAGATTCTTTTGCCAACAATATAAGTGGTCGACACAAACAATATAAATTTCATTTTGTTTACTGAATTACAGTTAAAGGCAGAACAAGCATGGAAAATTGCGACGAGCAGGTGCAACCAGAGTGCTGAGTTATCCATTGAAGAAAAATCAAACCTTCCAATATTTAATTGAGTTAGGCAGAACGTTGTTTTTCCCAGACGGAAGGAGTCAATGCTGTTTTCAATCGTATAGATATTTTTGTTCACAATTGTTTCTTTAAATAAAGACTAAACAGATAGAGTATGACGGGGACAAAAAGCAGATGTGAATGCAAATGTTGTAAACATTGTTGTCAAACCTTAAACTCTATGTGTGGAAGAACCCCTCATGTAGCAGTAGAATGAATATGAAATTGGCCGAAGACGCGGGCTTCCTACTACTTCTAAACAATCAGGTTTCATAGAGAGTTTGGTAAAGCACACGCACAATGTCGTCTTACAATGGATGGATAGATACATTCAATTATGGTCAGACTATGTAGGGGCTGTAAAGAAAGTATTACCTAAATATTAATCATTTGTAATACTCTGTTCGGAGTTTTGCCTCTGCTGAATAACATACATTGTACTTTCAACTTGAGATTTCCGAATGCTTTAAGAAAAATAAAGACACTTTTCCATTAATCTCATTAAGGTTTTATGAAGAGACGAATATGTGTATCGTAATGGACACAATAAGAAGTACAAGCTTATAAATAAATATCGTTATAAATTATACGTATCTTAGTAACTGGACGATTTAAAGTTCCGCCGAGTTGTTGCCGTGGGAGTTAATGTATTGACCAAAAAAGGAAACATGAAACAATTAATGTTATGGTTTCTGATTTGGAAGTGGGCACATTTAGTATGTTTCACTATGGCTCAAACGTACCCAACCTAAGAAGAATATCTATGCTTGATGTATTGACTGCGAGTCACAAATCAACAGTTCATAATACAATCTCTAAACGATTTCCAGGTACAATTAAGCAGAAGGTTGCAATAAATTTTCCTACAGAATTTGTTTTTAGAAACTTTTGACATGAATAAAAACTAGTCATTCGAACAGACATTATTTGATTCTCATATATCAGAGTTTATCAAAGTCTTACAGCTGCAAGAATCTGGGGATTCCTGACACAAAGTTGCAGCACGTCAAACCAGTCTTTGACATGAAGCTTTGTATCCGTTTGCTACCGTAGAAAAAATATGTCCCTGAATAATTGTACTACTATGCAAAAATAAAAAAATGAACCTTTTTTATATATTTTTATTTGAGTACGTATCATCAATTCTGCAGACTCCAATGCTGAATTATAAATTTCATTTCATTCTGATGAGTACTTGAAATTACTTTATTACTTAAGTAGTTCCGTATGTCGTTTTTTAGTGTTCTTTGTTTTCAAGTTGATGCTGGCTGTAGGTTTCTGTGGGTATAGTACTGCTTAGATCTATATTTGTGTAGTTATTTATGAATGCTGGGACAAGCGTGAGGTTAGAGTTATTTTAACTTATTTATAGCCCTCGGTAACTCGTATCTCAGTACACCCGAGTTTGACTGACCGTTCGTACACGGTAATCACGTCATTTCTCGGTAAAGCTATTTGGTGCATTGTAGTGTATTCATGCCGTTTGTGCCATTACCATAGCTTTGGGCGCTTCGTTCTTCTGGTTTTCTGAGTCCGACCCGGAACACAATCGGCCCAACGATACGAACAAAGTCTAAGAACAGCGGAAATTTCCCTTCGATAATTTAAAGAACTCTACTTCCGGTTCTTGGTATTAGGGCGTTGTATGCGTTCCGACTCGACTCAATTCTATCCTGAGAACATGCACCCAAAGAGGCCCATAAAACAAGACCTATACATTACAAACAATGTTCGATCATAACAAGCGAAGGAATATGGTAGGCCCTACATCATTTTTCCCGCTCTTTCCTCGATAGTGAAGTTGCTACAACTCGGTTGAGGTTTCCGCTTGGCGAGATGTTACTCAGTGTTAAACTGTCTTATTTGGAATCAATCGGAATTCTTCCATCTAATAATCTTTGAAGTATTCAAACATCACCGAACATACTGTTTAAAGAAGGTTTGGCAGTGCAATATGTAGACATATTCAATTATTTACAAATAGGATTTGGCGTCAAAATTTACAAAACGTTGCATTACATCGTTGACCATTTGTATTAAGCTGTCATGTTTCTTTCGGTTTTATACAATGCGCTGCTGACCATTTATCACTGCGGATGAATTTTGTCTTTTTTCTTAACATGGAACAGGTAATCGTGCTTAAGGTGCAATTCGTTCAAGATAATTTAATAAATGTTTTTAGAATCTGTAGAATGTGCATGGGCACGGATTTATTAATGAATACAAGCTTTGTTTGAGGCTTTCTCAATAGATCGGAAGGTCTGATGAATGATAAACACATTTTTGTCACAGAAAAAACTGTTGGCGCGGATAGATTTTCTCTATGTAAACTTGTTAATAATGGAATAACTTTGTTTACTCAAACTAACCACACGCACGCCGTTGCTACTTGTTTATGGTGTAAAATATCAATCTGGGGCAAAAAATGGCATAACATGTTATACACGTAGGAAGATTGTTATTTGGAAGATTTTAGAAAATATTTGCGAAAATGCCATGGATATGTTTCGATAAACTTCATCTAGTTACCATTATGGTTTATTGCATTTTGGTATTGCAGTTTTGATAATAATAAAACTTCTCGTAATCTCATTCTGTGTTAAATGCAGAATGACGTTTTCTGCCTGGACATTCAAAAATAAAACAAAACAAAAACAATGAATAATTTTTAAATATGATGAAATTAATGTCATTATTTTAATGGAAGTGTGAAGTGTTCGTGGCTAGATATAGCTGTGTTTGTGAACACTAACTTTCGTTCAGGGGCTAATCAATATTCGTCCTGTGATATGTCTCTTGTGCTTGACACGGATGGCAACTCGACGACAGAGTACGGGAGCACTGCGCCATCTGCGGGGGACATTGCCGAGGATCAGTACGGTGTTGCCCTGGCAATCTACTCCGTCCTCACCCCTGCCTCCTTCGTTTTCGTCATCACCATCATCCTTATGTTTTTCATCGCTCACATTCTCAAGTAAGATAAAAGCTGAATTTTCGTTTTATTCCTCTTCATGCTTAGACCGACAACTCACTACGACTTTCGATAAAACAATGACGAATTGTTGTTTCTTTCACACTTAGGCCAAAGAAACCCTCATTTTTGGCCAGCTGTCAATAACAATCATAACCACACACGAGTAGCAAATGGTTAGTTTAAAGTCTTATTCAAAATTAATACATACACATGTGAAACAAACAGAAGTTTTGAGTGATATACCTCAACTACTTACTAAATAATGGATTGATGGAAAATATTAATAACTAATAACAATATTATAACTGTGTATTTAATAGATGAAAACGCAAAAATATTAAATGATTGGTGAATGCAATAAGATTAACTGCAATTCTCATAAGGTAGGAATAGCGTGTTTTCTGCACATTTCTTATAAATTAAACTCGGTTTACTCTTAAGAACCATTGTTTTAGACATGTTTTATCCTTTTTGGTATATTTAAACAATTGTATAAAATGTGTTAAATCTCATTTGGGAGTAATAGTGCATCTTTAAACATATTCAATTCATTATTTATATCGTACATCAGATTGCAAAAAATATATGTGATAGTTCTATATGCAAAGTATAATAAAACAAATTTAAAAAAAAAAAGCAGAGCGTATTACGCTACTCCCCTGTGTCTGCATATGGTTTATGTTGCTTTCGCAAATATGGGCAAAATAGCTGTTACCATGAGAATTCTTTGATTTTAAGTACGTTTAGATGCTGATTCTTTTTTAATTCACTTCAGTCCACAAAGTAGACGGCTAAATCTATGGAAAAGATGAATTTCGATATTTCGCCGTCGATGCATCGACCCGTCAAAAGCAGCTAGTGACAAGACAGAACAATTGTTCACATGATTGATAACACTGTATGGATAAAACACACCTTCAATAGAACATGTTATGATATGTTCGTACTTTTATCTCAATCGATCGTCATTTCAAATGCATTTGTTGGTATTTTAGTCAATTTATATACTAGAGCTGTGCCGTCCACTGTACTTTTGACATTTGTTATGTTAACATGTGCTTTAATAAAACAAACACTTCATCATAAACGTATCGTGCTGTAATTATGCCGTGTATATCATAAGATGCTTTAATAATTCGAGAACACTGAATAATAAACGAAAATGCCTAAAAATATTTTCTTTATTATTACTTGATGTATTTATTATCACAGGTGGCTTAACGGTATTGGTAATAAAAGCCTCAGTAACAAATTCACTGCTCGTTTTAAGACGGTGACCTTGACTTTTTTGTTATATCAAATTTTACTTATTACAAAACATACAAATGTATATAAGGTGTTTTCTTAATCTACGTATTAACCAGCTTGTTAAGATTTTTTTTTGCTGCTTAAAATTGTCATGTAGTTTTTCATTTGTATAGTATTACGGCTTTTTAATGCGCCCGTTCATAGATTGGGACGTATCATAGTTTTACTAGCGGCGTACGGGCAAATGTATGTACATTACAATGGTTTATCCTATTTCATTATGACAACCAGGTTCGCTTCATACCCATCAGGGCAAATCACAATAATAACTTTTGCATTGATGAACCTGAAGCGAAACCGACTCGCAAATAAATGTAATGTTATTCATTTTTTATTTATTTTCTTGAAGTGACACACCTTCACTTTTTCAGAATAAAAATCTAATAATAAGATACATTTATACGCAGTCCAGAAAATGCAAATGTTAAAGGACAAACTAAAATAAAAAAAAAGCAAAGGAAGGCTAGTAGATAATTTTTAAAGCTATGTTTTACGTTATATCGCAATATATATAATATTTATGTTCTTGTTTTCTGTTCAAATTTAGGTATTTTATTCATTGATTTGAACAAACACCAAACAGTGGCGGATAGATAAAAAGTCTTGCCTAAATTTATTTAATTTCCAATAGCGATACTAACGCTTTTCGATAAAATAATAAAGAATTTTCTGTCACATTCTGAAATAGGTATGAGCAAATAACTCTCAATTAGACTTGTAATGACATACGTACTTCCGAAAGTTTCTGAGAGAGTGTTTGTGCGCTGTTGTCTATTTGTTAGACCAAATCAATGAGAAATACAGTTATACAACAACCATATTAATTGATATTCTGTCTGGTTAAATGTGCGCAAGGTTTTGGGCCGATGACATTATTATTCATGATGCATAATTGATGTAAAGCTGAAGACGACTAACTTCATCATCATATGACAAAAGTGGTTATGTTTTGAATTACAGTATAAGTGTTTTAGTAATTACACTCAAGCATATCTTAATGGCTGTTTTTAGTGACCCCACTAGAATGCCATATTTCAAGATATGAAAGTCTTGCAGCTGACTCAATCTTGGCATAAGGCTTACAACATGGCCCATCATCGGGCGACAGGGAAACCAGTATAATGATAATGTGTAAAATGTGAAAACAAACCAATTATATTGAAATACAGTACTAAAAAAGCAGAAATGCATATAAATATTTTGATTGTTGTTTAAACTACTGAGCTGCCATTGTTGTTTTAACCAAAGGCCACAAAAAACAAGTATTATATCATTACCATTTTATTTCGTTCCAATGCCCTAAATTGAGTATTTATAAAAACAAATCCTTAATTGATTTTCTTTGTGATTTGTTTGTTATTATCATCTACACAATCATACACTATACACTATCGATATAATAAATAGGCTGGTGACTTAGTAGTTAAATGACGCCAAATTAAAATTTAACAAGTGACAGGATCAATAATACAAGAACAAGCTAAGCAGTCAAACATTCAAGAATAAGAGTCACAAGTCAAGGGGCTTAAACGACAATGAAAAAAGACACCACGAACAGGCCTTACATGGCTCTATCAATAAATGGCACATAATATAGCATTGGACCGGTCAGTGAAACACGAGATCACTGGAACACGAGTGCACTGAGTGGTTTAAACCAGTTCATATGCGCATAACCGCACATTTATCAATGGTAGCAAAATTGAAGATATAAGCCCTTTCACTGCCAGCATCATTTGGAAAACAATGACGAATAACATAAAAAAAATATACAAAGTATTCAACGACCGGAGAGTCTCTTTTGGCGTTGACCTCCTTACTCGTTGAGTAGTCGAACTAAAATAAAAAGTAATTTATTTTGTTCAAAGGCAATTATGTAATCTCTCTTACAATCTTTCTTTGTTTTCTTATTGATTGTGGCAGCGATGTTACATGTATCGAGCAGATTCATGCCATTATTTCAACAAGGTCATTTACGAACGTCAGTCCATGAAAGCTGGGGAGGGCTCTTGTGATTTATGCCTGCTGAATTGTTACTTTATTAGTTGTGGCTTTTGAATTGCTAACTAACTAAAGAAAAATCCAGAAGTCAGGACCCGTTTAATTCAAGCTTTCAATACGCAGAATAAACATGTCTAAACATCAGGGGAAACCAGAGTGCTGAGTTATCCACAGCTAGAGTGTGAACGGGGACAGAAAGCAGATATGAATGGAAATGCAATAAACATTGATTCCAATTTTAAACTCAATCTGTGGAAGAAACCTCTTGCCACAATTGAATAAATATGCAATTGGCCGAAGACATGTGTCTACTACTAGCAGTAAACATTCATGTTTCACAAAGAATTTGGTAAAGTACTGGCACAATGCCGTCTTACAATGGATAGATAAATACATTGAATAGTGTGTCAGACTATGTTGGGCTGTATAGAACTTTCAGGTACATTATGGACAAAAACTGAAAAAACTTGTTTAAGTATTACTTTAAACAATAATAATTTGTAATACTGTGTTGTGATTTCCGAATGTTTTAGGAAAATAAAGACAGTTCCATTAATCTCATTAAGGTTTTATCAAGTTTTTATGAAGAGACGTCTTTGTGTATTGGAATGGACATAATAAAGGGTACAAGTTTATAAAACAAATAGCGTTGTAATTAATACGTATGTTAGTTACTGAACAATTAAGCTCCGCCTACTTGTTTCCGTGTGAGTTAATGTATTGACCAAAAACAAAGAAAACATGAATAAATAAATGGTATGGTTTCTGATTTGGAATTGGGCACATATTTTAAAACACCATAGCTCAAGTTCCGAACCCAAGAAAAAAATCTACGATTAATATCATGACTGCAAGTCACAAATCAACGTGTGATAACACAATCTCCAAAGGATTTCCAGGTACAATTAAACAGACGGTTGCAATCAATTTTCCTACAGACATAAGTCTTAGAAAGTATAGCCACGAATACAATATAATCATTTGTACAGACATTATTCCATTCTCATATATCAAAATTTATCAACTCCTCACAGCTGCCAGGATCTCGGGATTTTTAACACAAAACTACAAGACGTCACACTAGTCCATGACATAATGCTTTTTATCTGCTTGCATCCGTCTAGATAAAATATGTCTTTGATAAATTGCGTCTTATATTATTATACAAAAATAAAAAATGAACCTTTTTTAGTTTATTTTTATTTGAGTAGGTATCATTTATTCTGCAGACTAAAATGCTGAAATATAAATTCCATTTCATTCTGATGAGTACTTGAAATTTCTTTATTACTTAATCATGTGTATAATTATGTTTAATTTGTTATTGTTTTTTGTTTTCAAGTTGATGCTGGATGTAGGTTTCTTTGGTTATAGTACTGCTTAGATCTTTAACTTTGTAATTGTCTATGAATCCTACGACAAGCGTGAGGTTATGGCCATTTTAACTTGTTTAAAACCCTCGTAAACTCGTTTTCCAGTACAGTCAAGTTTTACTGACCGTTCGTAGGCGGTTATCTAAGGCATTTTGGTGCGTTGTGAAGCGTTTGTGCTGGACTCTCTTGTGTCATTACATTGTACCTGAATGATTGACTACTGGGCGTGTCACTGTAGTTTTCATTGTATTATGGTTCGTATGTTTACACAACAGTACACGTCAATATAGTATTTTCAATATACGTTGTTTTTTTCATTTTCATATGAAATAGAACAGAGGTAGATATGGTTTGCTATCCGTATAAATACTAAATGATTATTACGATGTATTTATGCCATGTTAAAAGACCGGGATGATTAGTGGGTAAATCTTTGTAAATACATAATAGAAATTTAGAGACTGACCTACCGGTTTGTTTACAAACGAGTTTACAAGTTCCAGAAACTGCAAAACGGATCTTCACTCTGACATTAGGTTGATACTCAGCACAATCTTATATTGCTACATAAACCACATATATTGGCTTAATACACACAGAAGTCGTCTGCCTAAAGCCACAATCGCCGTAATTTTAAGAACTTCAAGATTCCTGACTGGTTTTATATTAGTTGTACTTATCACACAGAAATTCTGTTCTTATTGGCAAAATATTGATTATAGATATTTACGTGAAGAGAGCAGTTATCTTGCTAGTTGCTTGCACGTGCAAAATAATATTACTTAACAATCTCGTGATTTTCAGAAACTATTAACCAGACGAGAATCGAAAGAGTTGCAATGAATGAGAACCTGAAATGTGCAACGCATACGCATACGCACACTGATTTACATCGTTGGAAATGAACGACATGTTTTATCGTTGTTCGTTGTGTTCATTAGGCATATTGTTCAGGTTCCCATTTATTTAAGAATTTGGTGTTCATTTATCGATAAAAATACATAATTTTCAGATTTATTACTCTAAACTGTCCAGCACATTGAAAAAAGATTCGTTTGGAGTCTTGCGTAGTTTTAAATCATTTTTACTTTAACCGATATTGTTTTCATACCGACATCAAATTGACTATTCCACTTAATTAATCGTAATTTTATTTGAACAAGACCAAACATAATTTTGTCCGACGAGGAAACGTTCAAGGCATGAAAATAGAGAAATGAAACGACCATTATTATTTTTATACAAAAACATAATGCAGAAGTAGCAGGCACGCTTGTATGATGCGAATTTATGTCACCATAATTATATTGCTATAAGAGAGAGGTGACACCATAGGCGTCTTTAGGCGCTTCGTTCTTCTGTGTCCGACTCGGAACACAATCGCTTTAACAATACGAACAAAGTCCAAGAACAGCGGAAATTTACCTTCGATAATTTGAAGAACTCTACCCTACTTCAGGTCCTTGGTATTAGGGCGCTGTACGAGTTTCGCCTCGACCCCATTCTATCCTAAGAACTGACACCCAAAGACGCCAATGAAACAATACCTATACACTAGATTTAATGCTCAGTCATGACTATTTCAGGGATATGGTATGCCCTACACCATTTCTCCCGCTCTTTACTCGATAGTGAAGTTGCTAAAACTCGGTTGAGGTGTCTGCTTAGCAAGAGGAATCTCGGGGTTAAACCATCTTATTTGGAGTCCTTCCGTCCTATAATCTTTAAAATACTCTATCAACACCGAAAATACTGTTTAAAGAAGTTTTGGCAGTGCCAAAATGTTTGCAATATGTAGATATACATATTTAAAATTATCAAATAGGAATTGGCTTCAAAATTTACAAAACGATGCATAACATCGTTGGCCATTTTATTTAATTATCCATCAACGGCCATTTGTTTAAAACTGTCGTGTGGTTTCGGTTTATTGAGTGTTTATTGATTGATCATTATTATTTTTAATATCTACGAACAAATCATATCATTGAAATGTGCAAAGTGGACTTACGACATCATGTGGACAACTTATCGAAGTTTTATTCCATGTGCTGCTGACCATATATCACCGCGGAGAATTTTGTTATTAACTAGTTTTTCATAACATGGAACAGGTAATCGTGCTTAAGGTGCAATTCGTTCAGGAATATTTAATGTATTTCTGCAGAATCTGTAGAATGTGCTTGGGCACGGATTTACAAGCTTTGTTTGAGGCTTTCTCAAGAAAAGAGATCGGAAATTCTCGCGGAACTCTGATGAATGATAAGCACGTTAATGTCACAGAAAAATAAATGTTGGCGGCGGATGGATTTTCCCTATGTAAACTTGCTAAAATGAAATAAGTAAGTTTACTCAAACTTACCACGTGCACGCTGTTGCTAGCTATTTATGGTGTAAATTACCAATCTTGGGAAAAGAATGACATCACATGTTATACACGTGAAAAAATTGTGATTTTGAAGATCTTAAAAACTATTTACGAAAATGCCATGGATATGTTTCGACAAACTTCATCTAGTTATCATTATGATTGATTGCATTATGCTATTGCAGTTTGGACAATTACTAAACTACACGTAATCTCAATCGGTGTAAAATGCCAAACTACGTAGAACACGTAGAATGCCTTATTGGACATTAAAAAAAAAACAATAAAAAAACAACAATAATTTAATAGTAAATGTGATAAATTATATTTCATTATTATGAAGTGAGCGTGGCTAGATATGGCTGTGTTAATCAACGCAAACTTTCAGATCAGGAACTGATCAATATTTTTCCTGTGATATGTCTGTTGTGTATGACACGGATGGCAACTCGACGACAGAGTACGAGAGCGCTGCGCCCTCTGCGGGGGATATTGCCGATGATCAGTGCGGTGTTGCCCTGGCAATCTACTCTGTCCACGCCCCTGCTTCCTTCGTTTTCGTTATCATCATCATTCTCATGTTTTTCATCGCTCACATTATCAAGTAATATTAAAGCTTAATTTAGACCGAAAAATAACTATAGAACGGGACGTATTATAGTTTTACTTGCGGCGTACGTGCATAGGTACGAAAATTACATAGGTTTATCCTATGCTATTGTTCCAACCGGTTTCGTTTCATACTCATCAGGACAGATCACAATAATACCATTCGCACTGATGAGTATAAAGTGAAACCGATTGGCAAATAAAATAAGATAAACCTTTGTAATGTCGTTCATTCATAAGTGGCACAACTTCACTTTATCAGATATAAATATAATTATATGATATATTTAAACGCAGACCAGCAAATGCACATTTTAAACGACAAAATACAATCAAAATAGCAAAGGAAGGCTAGTAGAGATTTTTTAAAACTACATCATATAGCAATATATATATATATGATATTTATGTACTTCTTTGTTTTCTGTTCAAATTTAGTTAATTCATTCATTGGTTTAAACAAACACCAAACAACTGGCAGATAGATATTTGTTTCAAAAAGTTTTTGAAATATCTCGCATAAAATCATTCAATTTCTTATAGCGAAACTAACGCTTTTCGACAAAACAATGATGAATTTTCTGTCACTTTCTGAAATATTTATGAGCAAAATAACTCTCAATTAAACTTGTTAAGGCATACGCACTTCCGAAAGTTTCTGATAGACTGTTTGTGCGCCGTTGTCTATTTGTTAGACCAAAGCAATGAGAAATACAGTTATACAACAACCATAGGCATATTGATTGATATTCTGTCTTCGTGCGCAAGGTTTTTGGCCGATGACATATTATTCATGATGCATAATTGTAGCAAAGCTGTAAAGCTGAAGACAAACTTCATCATTATATGACAAAAGAGTTTATGTTTTGAATAAAATTATAAGTGTTTTTAGTAATTACATTCAATCATATCGTAATGGCTGTTTTTAGTGACCCTACTGGATTGCCATATATCAAGATTTAAAGGTCTTTCAGGTCTTGAGTAGTCGAACTAAAATAAGTAGTTTATTTTGTTCCATGTTAAAAGGAAGACACCAAGGATGGCATACAACATCAACAGATATGTGGATTATTTAAATCCTCTGTAGCAATTATACTACCGAAAGTTAAAGCCAATGTTGCTTATTAAAATAACAAAAGCAAAATCCAGATGTCAGTACCTGTTTCATTAAAGCTTTCAATATGCAGAATTAACATGCCTAAATATGTTTTGCAAAGGAAAAAGCATTTCTGTTAAAGAATGGCGCAGCAGATACATCTGACAAAAAGAGAAGTAGATTTAAACAAACGATATACATTTCATTTTTGTTTACTGAATAACAGTTAAAGGCAGTACAAGTATGGGAAATCGCTACGAGGAGGAGCAACAGGAGTGCTGCGTTATCCATTGAAGAACCTTCCAGTATTTAATTGGGATAGGCTAAACGTTGTGTTTCCCAGACGGAAGGAGTCGATGCTGTTTTTAATTGTATATTTTTTCACAATAGTGTATTTAAATAAAGACCAAACAGATAGAGTATGAACGGGGACAGAAAGCAGATATAAATGGAAATGTAATAAACATTGTTTCCAATTTTGAAACTCAATCTGTGGAAGAACCCTCTTGCAACAATTGAATAAATATGCAATTGGCCGAAGACAAGTGTCTACTTCTAGTAGTAAACATTCATGTTTCACAGAGAATTTGGTAAAGTACTCGCGAGGCACAATGCCGTCTTACAATGGATAGATATATACATTTAATACAGACTATGTTGGGCTGTATAGAACTTTCGGGTACATTATGGGCAAAAACTGAAAAACTTGTTTAAGTATGACCTTAAAAAATAATAATTTGTAATACTGTGTTGGGAGTCTTGCCTCTGCTGAATAACAACCGTTCAACTTGATATTTCCGAATGCTTTAGAAAAATAAAGATAGTTCCATTAATCTCATTAAGGTTTAGTCAAGTTTTTATGAAGAGACGTCTATTTGTTTTGTATCGGACATTACAAAGAATACAAGCTCATTAAAAAACTAGCGTTGTAATTAATACGTATGTTATATGAGTCACAAATCAACGTGTGATAGAATAATACAATCTCTAAAAGATTCCCAGGCACAATTAAACAGAAAATTGCAATCAATTTTCTTACGGACAAAAGTCTTAGAAACTATAGCCATGGATGCAAACTAATTTTTCGAACAAATATTATTCGATTACCATATATCAAAGTTTATAAAAGTATTACAGCTAACAAAGTCTTGGGATTCTTGCAACAAAGTTGCAGCACGTCACACCAGTCTATGACATGAAGCGCTGTTTCCGCTTGTTTCCGTAGATAAAATATGTCCCTGATAAATTGTGTCTTATATAACTGAAGAAAAAACTTTTTTATTTATGTTTATTTTAGTACCATCAATTCTGCAGACACCAATGCTAAAATATAAATTTCATTTCATTCTGATGAGTACTTGAAATTTCTTTATTACTTAAGCTGTTCCATACGTTGCTTTTTTGTTCTTTGTTTTCAAGTTGATGCTGACTGTAGATTTCTGTGGGTATAGTACTGCTTAGATCATTAATTATTTTGTTATTACTTTTGGATGCTTGGACAAGCGTGAGGTAATGGCCAGTTTAAACATGTTTAAAACACTCGTGAATTCATTTTGCAATACACCCGAGTTTCACTGACCTTTTGTAGGCGGTAATCTAAAGCTTTTTGGTGCGTTGGGGCGTGTTCATGCCGTTTGTGTCACTACCTGGTGCCTGAATGTTTGACTTCTGGGATTGTCACTGTAGTTCCCATTATATCATTGTTTGTATATTAACACAATACGTACACGGTCAGTATTTTAGTTTCAATATACTCTGACCTTAGATTGATCATCAACACGCTCTTGCTATTGCTATATAAACCATATTTATTGGCTTAATACATACTGAATTCGTCTGATGTAAGCCACAATCGCCATAATTGATGATACTTCAAGATTCCAAACAGGTTTTATATTAGTTTAACTTATCACACAGAAAATCTGTTCTTTTTGGCAAAATATTGATTATTGATATTTACGTGAAGAAAGCAATTATCTTGCTAGTTGCTTGCACGTGCAAAAGCACATTTCTTAACAAGTTCGTGAGTTTTAGAAACCATTAACCATATGCGAATCATAAGAGTTGCAATAAATGAGATTCCGAAATGTGCACAAGAACACTGATTTAAGTCGGTGAAAATGAACGAAATGTGTACTGAAAGATATTTTAACGAAATTTTGTGTATCGTGCGTTACCGAGTGTTTTGGCTGTGACTTAATTTTCTTCAAATATTTTACGTTTTCAAATCATTTGGAAGGAGAGAATAGCATATACAAGTCGCTTTTATTTTTAATAATGTTTTTCTTTATTTGTTCCCAGTTTAAGTACAATGATGCTTTTTATTATGAAACTCTATGATCACACAGTTTTAAACCTTATATTTTATAAGGTAGACTGTGTGTGATGTTTTTGGTTTCTTACAATGACTGCATCGTATCTTTGAAAAGTATTTGCATTAGGTGCTCTGAATTGTTTCCCTCCGTCTGCAGATAGAGTTGGGATCTCTAATCATAGAAGTACTTGGGGTTTACCTTTTCGTTTATTATTATTATTTGTTTTATTGATAAGTTTCCTAAAGTTAATGCATACTTTGATAAGATTTACCTTTTGCGTTTTATCTTCATTAAGGATTGTTGGGATAAGAGTGAGGTTTGTGCACATAAACTGGTTTAAACCCCCAGTAATTATTACATTTTACTGACCGTTCCAAGGCGGTACCTAACAATTCTTGATAAACATACCAATTATTTATATATATATATATATTATTTATGAACTGTGCTGTTTGTAGAGTTTTGTGCTGTTCTATGTTTCTTGTTTGTGATTTTGTGTTCTATGTCTTTGACGTTTGCCCATTGCCACTAAACCGGGTTGATGTTTAAACTTTTTGCTACTGAGCATGTTTCTGTAGCTTTTTGCATAAATAATGTTCAGAAGCATAGTGTCCTGTTTCCCATTTATAAAAGAAATTGTTTTTCATTTATTAATAATACTACATTTTTTCACGTTTATTACTGTTTACTATCGAGTATATTAAAACATATTCGCTTGGAGTGTTACGTCGTTTTAGATCATTTTTACTTTAACCGACATTGTCTCCATACTTACAACATATTGACTATGACATGTAAATACGGAACCCGGTTACGTGTTACGAGCAAAGTCGTAATTCTATTTGAACAAGGCAGTTCAGCCAAACATTATTTTATCCGTTTATTACCGACGAGGAATCATTCAAGGTATGGCAATAGTGAAGTGAAACACCCAAATATTCTTTTTTATCCCAAAAAGAATGCTTATTACAATGAGACAGAGCTGAAACCATTAGCGTCTTTGAGCGCTTTGTTCTTCTTGTTTTTCTGTGTCCGACCTGGAATACAATCGCTCAAATAAGGACCAAAAAACAGCGGAAATTTACCTTTGATAATTTAAACAACTCTACTCCCGGTGCTTGGTGATTTTACGTGAGTTACGCGTTCCGACTCGACTCGATTCTATCCTGAGAACAAACGCCCAAAGACAACCATGAAACAAGACCTATACACTACATACATTGTTCAATCATTACTAGCTCAAGGATGTATTAAGCCTTACACCATTTTTCCCGCTCTTTACTCGATAGCGAAGGTGCTACAACTTTGTTGAGGTTTCCGCTTGGCAAGAGGTAACTCGGGGTTAAACCGTCTTTCTTAGAAAATCAATTGGACTCCTTCCGTCTTATAATCTTCAAAGTAAATTATCATCACCGAAACAAATTGTTGTTTGGCAGTGCCAAATTGTTTGCAATATGTAGACATATTCAATTATTTACAAATAGGATTTGGCGTCAAAATTTAAAAAAATCCCGATGCATTACATCGTTGACCATTTTATTTAAGTATCCATGAGCGGCCATTTGTATAAAACTGTCGGGTTTCCTGGGTTTAGTGAAAGTGTTTATTGATCATTATTAGTTAAAAAATTACTACGAATGAATCATTTAAATGACCAAACTGGAACTATGACAGGATGTGGACAACTTATCGAAGTTTTATACACTGTGCTACTATCCATTTAGCACCGCGGATGAATAACACGTTATTAAATAGCAGTATTATATTGTTTTCTTTTTCTTAACATGGAACAAGTAATCGTGCTTAAGGTGCAATTCGTTCAAGAAAATTTAATGTTTGTCTGTAGAATTTGTAAAATGTGCATGGGCACGGATTTATTATTGAATACAAACTTTGTTTGAGGCTTTCTCAAGTGAAGAGATCGGAAATTTTCGCACCGCTCTGATAAATGATAAGTTCGTTATTGTCACAGAAAAAACTGTTGCCGGCGGATGGATTTTTCTATATGTAAACTTGTTATAATGGAAAACCTTTGTTTAGTCTAACTAACCACGTGCAAGCTGTTCCTAGCTGGGTATGATGTATAATGCCAATTTTGGGCAAACGTGGCATAACATGTTATACACTTGGAAATATTGTGATTTGGAAGATCTTAAAAAATATTTACGAAAATGCTATGGATATGTTTCGATACATTAATAACTAAACTACTTGTTATCTCAATGTTTGTTAAAAGCCGAACCCTATTGTATGACTCATTTGACATTCAGAATAATACATAAAAAACAAAGAATAAAAAGCAACTTTGATGAATTTAATCTAATCATTTTTATACAAAAAGTGTTCGTGGCTAGATATAGCTGTGTTTGTCAACACTAACATTCAGTTCAGGGGCCAATCAATATTCTTTCTGTGGTATGTCTCTTGTGCCTGACACGGATGGCAACTCGACGACAGAGTACGAGAGCGCTGCGCCCTCTGCGGGGGACATTACCGATGATCAGTACGGTGTTGGCCTGACAATCTACTCCGTCCTCGCCCCTGCCTCCTTCGTTTTCGTCATCATCATCATTCTCATGTTTTTCATCGCTCACATTCTCAAGTAAGATAAAAGCTGAATTTTTCAGCGTTTTTTTCTTCTTTTTGCTTAGACCGTATTTGGTGAATATCACTACGCCGCGAACTTCCGATTGCAAAATTTTATGTCATATTTTTATATGCATGGTTTATGGAAACAAACTAAAAGAAAGCAAAGCTTATTATGTTACTCCCCTCTTCTCTGCAAAAGGTTTGTGTTGCCTTCGCAAAATATGAGCAAAATAGCTGTAAATATGAGAATTCGTTGATTTAAAATACGTTAATATGCTGATTACTTTCCAAATTTCACTTCAGTCCGCAAAGTCGATGGCTGAATCTATGGAAAAGATGATATTCAATATTTCGTCTTCGATGCATTACCCGTCCAAAAGGTAGCCTGTGACAAGACATAACAAAAGTGCACATGCTTGATAACACTGAATGCATTAAAAACACCTTGTAACATGTTGTGAAATGTTCGTACTTTTATCTCAATCGAACGTCATTTCAAATGTATTGGTTGGTATTTTAGTTAGTTTATATCATGGAGCTGTGCCGTCCACTGTACTTTTGACATTTGTTATAATTACATGTGCTTTAATAAAAAAAAAACACCTCATGATAAGCGTTACTTGCTATAATTATTCAATTTTACAGGTGAAAAAGATGCTTATATATTTCGAGAAGACTGAATAATAAACAAAAAAACGCCCATATAATATTGACTTTATTATAACTAGATGTACTTATTATTACATGTGGCTTACTGGTATTGGTTATCAAAGCTTCCGTCAGCAAAGAAGTTCACTGCTCGTTTTAAAAAACTTAGTTCGGTATATAAATTTTACTTATTACCAAACATAAACATGTATGTAATGTATTTTCTTAATCTGTGTATTGACCAGTTTCTTTAGTTTTCTTGCTGCTTGAAATGGTCATATAGTTTTTCATTTGTATAGTTTTACAGCTTTTTCAAGTTCTTGAGTAATTTTATTCAAGCATATCGTAATGGCTGTTTGACGTGACACCCCTGAATTGCCATATATCAAGATATTTAAGGATTGCAGCTGACTCAATCTTGGCACACCATCGGGCAACAGGGAAACCAGCATAATGATAAAATTAAAAAATGTCAAAATAAACCCTAATTATATTGAAATACAGATTTATAGAACTCATTAAATTTAGATTTTTTTTAATTAATTTTTTAATGGTTTTCTTTTTTGTGTTTATCATCAACACAACCATACAGTTTCAATATATTAAATAGGCTAATCAATTAGTAGTTAACCGACGCCAAAATTAAGTTTTAACAAGTGACACGTTCAATAATACAGGGACAAGCAAGGTAGTCAAACATTCAAGAATAATCCTGTTAAGAGTCACAAGTCAAAGGCCAAAAAATGCCCTAACGTGAGACACAAAAAACAACAACCAAAAAACACCAAATGGCTTTTTCAATAAATGACATATAATATTGCCTTGGATCGGTCAGTGATACACGAGCTCACTGGAAAACGAGTTCTCTGGGTGGTTTAAACCAGTTTATATGCGCATAACCGCACATGTATCAATGATAACAAAATGGAAGATATAAGCCCCATCGGAGAAGGGATTATTCAGAAAACAATGGAGAATGACGTAAGTAAGTAATTCCAAGTTTTCAACGACCGGAACAAGTCTCGTTTGGTGTTGACTGTTATAGGCCTCCTTATTCGTCGAGTAGTCGAATTCAAGTATAAAGGTAATTTATTTTGTTGCATGTTATTAAACCCTTTTTTATTCCTTAATCAATATACAATAACTTTTCCCTAGGTTTTATTGCTCACAGTTGCCTAGCAAATTGAATGGCGATTTCCGCTTTGCGTCTTCTGCAAATATGCATCTTTTTATATAATCTCTTCTACAGCATTCCTTTGGTTTCTTACCGACAGTATTGATTATGGCAGCATGTTACATGTATCGAGCAAATTCATTTCATTTTTTCAACAAGGTCATTTATACGTTCTATGGAAGCCGGGGAAAGCCATTTTGACTTATGTCTGTGACTAGTTACATTCGATTTATGAATTTTGGCTTTTGAGTTGTTAATTTTGATTTATGGCTAATTCTAATTTATTGCGCTTTTCAATCACATGGTTGTGACGCATAGGAATACATCGACGACGGCAGACAAAAGATTGTGTCAAATCATTACCAAAAAATATCAGACTGTGTATGGGTTTAATAATCCTATCGAAAAAGTTAAATTACCAGCGATATCGCACTAGTCACTCCATAGTTATTGCCCTTTAATTCGATAAATTACCGAAAATTGGTTTTGCTCGATTGATTACGTCAGTATCATATGTCAAGTCATCAGCAAAGTTGGTCAGAATATCTATGTGCATAATATCTCGGCAAATTCGTATTACCAGCGATATCACTCAAGTCACTCCGGAGTTATATCGCTTTAGTAATACTTAAATTGGTCTTCTTAAGAAGGTATTGTCTGATCATTACCAAATCTGGTCAGGATGCATATGGGCATATTATTGTTGAAAAAGCGATAACCAGCGATATATCTCGAGTCATTCCGGAGTTATCATTCTTTAATTATAGAAAATACCTAAAATATAGCTTCACAAAACTACAACACTTGATGGTTACATCGATACTGACGAACGAAAGGTATCATGGCCATACCTTTGTATTCTGATATATTTTTGCCACTTCATCATTTAACACGATAAATAAGGACTGTGTGGCATCAGCATCTTTGGAAATCAAAGGTCGGGCTTTTAAAAGGTGGCCAAACTCTTTGAATTCATCGAAGTTTCTCATTGGTATAACATACATTTCTTTGGAACTTTTATCATCAAGGTTGTTTATCGATGTGCTGCAGTCATGCATGTCAAGCATTTCCGGTAGGAAATACATTACGTCAGGGTTTGTTTCCGTATTGCACTTTGTTAAGGTGTTGTGGTCTCATATCATGCATATTTTATTGCTGTGCAATTCGATTTAGATCGGTTTGAAGCAAATCAATGGAACACAATTTCAAATTCTCACAATGTATAGGGTCTAACTCCTTCAAACGACCAGAAACACGCAAGTCTTTAAAGAAGTTTATCCATCCACCACTGTATACCTTGTTGCGATAGTGTACACCACGATCTTACAATGCGTTGGTTTGAAGTGCTCTTTCATACAATAATGCTTCGACTTACAGCAAATGGGTGATTCCGACGAGTTTTCTGTACCATCACAACAAAATATACGAGGTGTTTTATGAATTTCATTAACGGAATTCAAATAATATTTTTGCGATAAACTTGGATTGTTGTTAGTGATTTAAACTTCTAACCAGATTATTGTCCTGCTAAACCTGTCTTTCGCACCATGGATACGATATCCGAATGGCTTCAACATATCGTTTTCGTTAATTATGAAACGCCGAACCTATGCATTGACAGCTCTTTTAATCAAGATTTACATCTTCAACCGTCCCTTAATGGAACGCCGAACCGGTGTTACGCTGATGCATCTTATTCTATTAGGTCTAACTGGCATGCTATCATGTCTAACTAATCTAATATCATGTTATGTTATTATGTCTATCCGAGAACTGATTGTGTCAAGCTGACATGTTTTATGTCAGACCGACATATTATTTTGTCTTACTGATATGTTATTATGTCTAAGTGACATGTAACTATTTCAAACTGAGCTTTAATTATGTCCTTTTCCGTTTTAGCATGTTAAAAAAATGTTATGTTATGTTTTACTTTAATAAATTTTCTATCATGTCAGGTTTTTACCATGTCACTCTCAATCGATATGGTTTCCTTTGCCCTGTATATCCTATATCGGTTCACTATTTATCCCGTAACTTAAAATGGCACCAATCTAGTATTAACACAAGGCAAAGACGGTGAAACTTTGACAACTCTGGTATCATGCCATTTCTCGCCGAATTTGGACGTTAACTGATACGCTCTTATTTTTTTCAATAATTCTTGTAAGTTCTTTTAGATAATAATTAACATATATTTCAAAATTGGCAATTTATTTGAAATTTCTATTAAACTTCCTTGTTTTGTAAACGATATCATTTATCTGTTGGATCTTTAAGTACTGTGAATTAGTTTTAAACGGGGTAAACGTTATAACTTTTGGCTACTGAGCTTGTTTCTGTAGATTTTCATATTAATATTGAAGAGCATTGCGCATTCTACTCTTCCCTCACCCCGTTTCCTTCGTTTTCTTCATTCTCATCCTCCCTATGCTCTCCAGTGCTCATATCCTCAGCTATATAAAATATGTATTTAGTTGTGATGTTCGATGCTGGAATTGCTTGTGTTAAGGTTATATTAATGGGAAAAAGCCTTTTTGTTTCCGTAACTTGAATTACATCTTTTAACAATTCGCTTAAACCGACACATTTCACATTGTTATTTTTTTTTTTTTTTTTTTTTTTGGGGCTTTCCGTTTTGTCAAGATGATATGAATATAAAAGCGCACATATAGTTCGTAAGTTCGGCCAAATGGTGAAATCTATCTAGCTAATGGTAGATTAAAGAGCACTTCTTGTTCTTTGACAGATATGGCCAGATATCTATTTGCCTTGCTCAATTATTATCAATAAAAATGTAGGTCAACAATTGGTCGATACTTGATCCCTGGTCAGTTATTAATCATTATCATATCCGCCGCGATAAGGTTCTTTCTGGTTTCTGCAAATAGTTTATTGTTTTCGACGAAGATAACTACAAAATAAACGGAACATCTTGCTTATGTTGGAATTATTTACATTGCGTTATTTTTTTTATTATTTTGAAATGTCATTTTCAAATTCTGTGAAATAGATGACACTCGTGACATGGGCTCACCGAAATAGTGTTTCGTTAGGTTCACTGATCGTTGCAAAATAATTATCAAAATTTCTCAACGATCTTTTTGTGTACAGAGATGCCGCCCCTGTGTATAATTATACAGTTGTAACAACATGACATGCCCAATACATATTACTACATAAATAACCTTCACAAAAACAATATTAGTATACTTTATTTTATTCTAACAACTTGCGATCCAAACGTTTTTCTTTCTATTATCAATGAGATTTCAGCGAAGAAATCGTTGTGCCCATTATTGGAATAATTAATATAACTCACAACAGAGGATATTCAAAGAATACAATTTTTTAAAAATACAAAAAACGTTGACAGGGCAATTTCTCAGACCTGGATCAATGTTCCTTAAAACACGAAACGCAATTTGAGCAAATTTCATAAGAATATTGAAAATGTCCCAATAAAAAAAAACATGTTAAACGATTGTTGACCCCATATTATTTTGTATAATTTGAAAGGTGTTCATGCGCAGAGAAATACTATTTCAAGGTTATATTAAAAAAGAATTGAAAAGAAGCTTTAGTGGTCTGAAGAGATTGAAAATGATATTATTTCACGTCCGAGTTCAGTTCAAATAAAAAGCAAACACTCAAACAACAATAACTATACTTTCGTCATTAAGTTCACATAGTGAAAATCAGCAAGTTTTATCCTTACAAATTATACCAAATTAATAGAGGGCAACCAGGCATAAACCTTTAACATGATGGTTAATGGAACTAAATGGAGTTTTATTGTTTCGTAAATCGCGCTTGATTGATAGGATGCTTTCAGGTATTGTTATGTTGTGCAATGCAATGTTTTTTGAGGTACCTCAGTGACAGGGTTTGCCAGCTGTGAGCATTTATCTGAAGTACATGAATTTTTGTGTTTTGACGATCAGACACTTTTAAAGCATTTCTACATGTGTATGAAATTTTTCACCAAACGAGGTAAGGTTATAATTTTCTTTTAAGATTCAAATAAGAAATAAAAGCAATATCATATGTACGATCTGAATAAAATATTAAATAACTTTTTCGGCACTCATAAATGTCACAAATTGCTCATGTTACTTCATATAATAAATAGTGGGAAAAGAGTTTCATCCAATAAATTCCAAACATGGTCTGGAAATATCCATAAAGATGAAAGGTTAGCTTTGAAAAGTTTTGACTGTTGATAGAAAAAAAATTGTAAGATGTAAACGAGTTCACTTTTGAACCGATTATTTTAACAAAAAAAAACAAAGGATAATCATACAAATGCAGAAGGTTGTGTAACGTGTATGAGTGAACCGAACGAATGTACACTGAAAACTTTAATGGCAGAACTCAGAAAAAAGAGTGTATATAAGTTTCCTGACCTTTTGATTGAATACAAATTATTTTAATTGGGCCTAAAATAAAAACTCAAAACGAGTATTGAATATGTTTGAATAACTAATTTTCCCTGTATATTTTTGCCTTTAGTGTATGTATTATGTATTTTACAATGGATTCGAAAAAAAACAATCAATCACCAAAATCTACTTTTATGAAAATGATCTCTGTGAGTCAACAGAAAGCTGAGCTTTCTCGGATGACACACGGAGGTGCAATATAACTATTTTGTTGTTACAAACTATGACTCACACAAAAGCTGAGATTTCTCCGCAAGAACAAAGACGCTATGGCTAAGCTATAACAAAGCCCTCTGTGGTAGCTCTCAACTACAACGTGGTCGACTCGTCAGCTATTGACCAAGCAATGTGTAAAAGCTGGGCATTTCATGAAGTTCCAATTGACTAAATTTTAGGTTCTTCTCGACGTTTACTAATCGTTTGCAGCATACAGAATGACAGTGTTACACCCAAAACTGGACGTTATATACGCCGCGAAGAAGCGTTTTCGAGTTTTTATTGTTTTTAAATGACGAGTTTGATAAATTTTATACAAAATAAACACTAATTTGAGATCCTTTATAACATAACTCACTTAAGATGGAAATCTAGGTCAGAGTGTTTTCCAGTGCGAATGAATTACATTGGGTGTTATTAGGCTGGCTTATCCGTATGAATGAAATTATTCCAACATTTTATTTATAATAATAAACAGAGATCTTGGCATAATTATCAACCGATTTTCAAAGATTTTACTTAAACTCAACAAAATACATATTTCAATCCCTGCCATAACTACGTGTTGTCATCAGTACTCATGCGAGTGTGTACTGTACCAGAACATGTCATTTGGGGTTTTTTTTAGGTGGAGGATTACCATGATGAATTTTGTCGTTTTGACGGGGGATGTGCAAATGGATTTTACCATTGTGAATTAGAGCACCAGAATTGCTGTAAAAACAACCAGAATCAGTGCCATTGGAGGTGGAATCAGTTATATTGTGAAGTTGAGCATTGCTGGTGAACTACATAGACTGAACATTTTGCGTTTCAATTTTATGCAAAGAAATAAGATATCGTCTATTGGCTAACCTACAATATACAGAGGAATGCGTGATAAACTATTTGCAGTGTTGTATGATTTGCCTACAGAACTAACCGCAAAACTCATTACAATTATGCCTTTTATCTCGTTTTCAGAAATTTCTTGCTAAACCGCTCAATGTGAGTCTGGATGAATTAGTATTTTTGTTCTGTTAATAAGCCTCAACAGAACATAAAACCACGGAACTCACAGTTGGATAGGGATAGGGAACGAATAGGTACATATGTAAGCCTCACCTGCGTTACAAGTAAATAAAATGTTTCATAAAACTAGTCTATGTACGTTTTCAACAAACTCAACAAACATAAATCCCAAACGGATTATACTTTTTAAAAACGTATTTGCTCAAAGAATGTGTTGATAAACAGATTTTGTCAATATTTCAAAGAAAACTAATACTAGAGCAAAAGGATATACTTGAGTAAATGTTAAAAAAACAATAAATTGTACTCAAATAAATTGTGGGGTGTATAATATGTTTCTCTTGGAATCTTGACCGAAGGCATTAATCAACATATTTTATGAGATAATGCCCTTTTAAAGATGCAAAACAGATATGATTTTTAATTACTTTAGATGCTATGTGGTAGGGTGATTCTAGACTGAGATTGTGATTCGACTCATTTTTCGTGATATTGGGGCCTGATATAATAATACAGAATGTTGCAATTATTTTCCTATTGAATAAGTATCGGTTAACAATAGTAAACTACTAAATAGTTATTCGTAGAGTCATTATTCGATTGTCTTACCAGTAATCTTCAATAATCTTGGAATTCTTACACGTCGCGCAAGTGTTCGACATTTAACGCATTATCCGCTTGTTTTAGCAGATTAAATATGTTACAGCTAAATATTTAAGTAATGGCATTATATGTATCTACAAAAAACATAAATTGTTGAATTTTCATCTCGTTTTAACGTATATGCAATTCTACGAAATTTCTTTGCAAAAATTGAAAAAGGCATTTCACTCTTGTGAATATTTTAGTTGACAACAAATTGTTCGTAATGAATGATTGATGTATTTTTAAACCGAATCACACTTTCTCCAGGCTTAACTGAATGAACAGTTTAAGTTTGAACGTTTAAAAAACCCACATACTGTCGGAACGGTTAAATATTATGTTGTAAATAATTGATATTTTTTTTATAATTCTAATCAGTTGAATGTCCATCTAACATTTTACAGCTCTTTTTATCGGTATATAAATTCCCCAAAGTGCTTCAGTGAATTTGAAAGACCACAAAATAAAATGTTCAAAAAGTTCATAAAATTGTTATGTCGATTAAAGTTTCAATATTTAGCAATTATAACACATTTTTCATTTCATAGTGATACAATTAGTCAGGTCGAGCTGTGTTTAGAGCTCAGCGTATTTTATGTAGGAATATTCTATCAGATTTTGATCCAAAGAGAATGTTTGCATTTTTTTACAAACCTGTTGTAATATTAGCATTGGTTTCATGTATCAAAACGTTTGACGCTATCTAATCCTCAATATGGCTGTTGCTTCCATTTTAGGAAATATGTTTGTATTTTGTAACCAGGAAGTTCATTTTAGGAACTATTTTTCAATATTCTATTTTTCAGGACTTTTCTTATTTGAAAGTATGTCATCAAGAAGCCATAATACATTGTTGATCGGATGGTCTGAAACATTTGTACAGAAAAACATAACATATATATAGTGTTAAAAAACAATATATTTGTACATTAAAACTAAATAAAAAGCGGAATTTTCTCATGTTTTAATTTTTGGCCTTCCCAACCAACTTTTATATTCATAATCCTTGGAGGCCGACTCTTTTGAAATAATTATAATGATACATAATAACTATCACTGTACAAGACAATTATAAGTATGTTTAATGTCGGAACAAGTGAGTGACTGAATATCCATCGATTATTTCATACTTCCCTGGTGAAATCCAGCATCACTGTCCGTTCAAAGGCGGTTACCCATACATTCATTGATAACGATAGTTGTATACATGTGTGGTCTGTCTTTGTCGTTTACAAGTACGTTGAGTTACGCTCATTTAGTGTATCGTATCTTTGAAAAGTTTTTGTATTAGGTACTCTGAATTGTATTCATTCGTCTGCAGATAGAATTGGGATCCCTAATCATTGAAGTACTTGGGGTTCACCTTTATTATTATTTGTTTTATTATTAGGTTTCCTCAAGTTAACGCATACTTTGATAAGATTAACCTTTAAGGTTTTTACTTTTTATTTTCGATTGTTGGGATAAAAGTGGGGTTGTGCACGCAAACTGGTTTAAACCCCAGTGAATGGACACTTCACTAACCGTTCTAAGGCGGTACCTAACAATACTTGATAAACACACATACTTTTTATATATTCACTGTGATGTTTGTGGAGTTTTTGTTCCATGTTAATTGTTTGTGATTGTTTGTGTTCTGTGTCGTTAGCGTTTACTCTGTGCCATTCAACGGGTTTTATGTTTAAACGTTTGGCTACTGGGCTTGTTTCTGTAGTTTTTCATATAAATATTCAAACAGGGCCTTTGTTATTCTCTGCTAATGGGATTGTCCCTATTGTCTCAATGATAATTTTGGTTGAGGGATCAATTTTCGGTAAGACTTCGACAAAATTTATAGAAGTTTCCGGGCTATTTAAAGCAGAGTTTTAAAGACCCAGAAACGACCATAAGAAACTTCATTCTGATGTTACAATGAGATTAAACAGCCTTTGACGTTGCAGCATAGATTAGATTGATTGGCTGCATGCACATTAAGTGACTTGATTGACCGTCTTGTATTGCCTTAATGGTCTGCACTTCCAGAACTGGTCTCATATAATCTGCAATTTCGCACAAATTGATTTCTAATTAACACAATATTGACTAGGGATATTAAATCCAATATTCGTGGATAACAATTATCTTGGCTGTTGCTTGCATTCTTAACCAGATCGTGATTTTCAAAAACCATTAACCAGACGTTTGCCTAAAGTGCCCGAATCGAAAACGTTGCACTGAGTTGCCGAAATGTGTACCAGAACACTGCGCACACTGATTAACATCGACGAAAATTACTTGGAGATATTTTACCGACATTATTGTATATCGTTGTCATTCTATGGCGGTGCTAAAACAAAAGGTTATGTTGTCAATGAATTAAAGAGCATGTGTTTTCATATACCACTATAAATAAATATGCTTCAGGTAAGTTACTCATAGCTGCCTAGTGCATTAAAAAATCAATTTCTGCTTGTGGTCTTGCGTAAAAATGCCTTGTTTGAAATTATCTTGACCACTTTATAATTTCTTGTTCCAGAAAGAGTAATGACTTATAATCCGACTACTGTCAAGAAATGAAAAAGATAATGGTATTAACAACTCATCTTCTTAAAATGATCGTTTTTGCGTTTTTATCATATGCAATATAATTGCTTTAAATTATATTTTTGAAATAATCATTTGGGTTTGTCTTGTTAAATAAAAACAATACTTCGCAGACATGTAGCGACAAGACAAGAAACTTTATAGGAAACAGTTGGTCCCACACAAGTTTGGCAGTCGTTATGACCATGCTCAAAACAAGCAGCTAAATCAGCTGATCACATGTTTCATTGAATTAAATGACTGACACGATTTGTTCAATATGTAATTCTTGTCAGTTCTTTAAAATCAAGAGTTTCCTTTATCTCGGAATGGTCAATAAAAATTGTTGCATTAAGTTCTTCTGATTAGGTTTCAGACATTAGATCCACCAGAAACAGCTTTTGCTAATGCTCCGCCCAGTACACCCGTATAATCTGTTGGCAATAAGTGTTTTTTTCTTTAAACTGTATTTTTTCGTATCTTATCAATTTACAAAAACTAGGTTCTAAGTGTTCGTTACCTGATCAGCCAGACCTAGTTATCTTCTAACTGTCACCGATAAATAGATTCTGGAATGGGTAAGGGCTAAGGTTTAGGAGATCCTTTGGAAGCACAATCTACATCCAAAGTATTTAATCAGATGTTTGATTGATAACGTGCATTGATAGTTCTTTTAAATGAAGATTTACATCTTTTTAGGAATGGCCAATTGAGTGTTGCATTGCATTCCTCTGATTCGGTATCAAAGATTTAAATTATAAGGATTTTAAAAGTATGATCTTTTCTTATTAATAATTCAGTCTGTATAAGTTGAAAATATTTCTACGCGTTTTCTCCAAAATATGATAAACATATTGTTATCAACTCTGTTTAAACGTTTCATTACTTTTTAAACGTTTTTTTTATGTTAACCAAGATAAAATGTAACCATCAGTTTCGTTATTTATTGTTGTATCATAAATTGTTTTACATACATTTTATTTTTAAAAATACTACAAGGTCTAATCAGAGCTGATATTAGTCTTTAGTAATATAAGCATTGGCATTTCTATAAATCAATGCTCTTTTTACAATAGAACAACTAATCGTGTCTTTCGATTGCAAAAAAAAACAACATCTTTAATGTTTCTCTGTAGGATCTTAAGAATGTGCATAAGCACTGATTTATCATTGAATACAAGCTCTGTTTAAGACTTCCTCGAGAGGTGTGATCGGAAATTCGCACAACATTCTGGTGATTGTTAAGCTTGGACGTTACCAGTAGAAATTGTTGGCATTGGGTATATAGGTTTTCTTAACATATTGGAATAACTTCAAATACTCGAGCTGACCAGGCGTCATTTCTACCGCCAGTGATATATATGAAATAATAAATATTTGGAAGTTCCTATAAAATCGGAAATTATTTGATCGAAGTGATTTTTTTAAATACGAGTATGATTGGTACTTGTATTTCAGTGTAGACAATCATCAACATAAAAAAGAACGCGTAATCAGAAAATGTTGATTTGACGACGGATGTCGGTTTTACATTTTTATTACTCAAACTTCGAGGGAACTCGTAGTGAAAAAACTGAGCTGAGAAAATAAAGCAACCAAAATATATATGCGGTGATAATATGATATGTATGTATGGATGAATATAAATGTGTTTGTAAACACCGACATTCAGTTATCCGAATTCTTTCGTTGTGATATGTCGTTTATGCCTGACACTAATGGCAACACGACGGCAGTTTTCGAGAGTGTCCCTTCCTCTGCGGGGGAGTTGGACGAGGGGCAGTACGGGGTTACCCTGGCAATCTACTCCGTCATTGTACCTGCCTCGTTTGTTCTCGTCATCCTCATTATCCTTTTGTTCTTTATCGCTCACATTCTCAGGTAAGATGCAATCTAGTGTTCGTGTATGTTCCTCCGTTTGCTTAGGAAATATTTCTAGTTCGTAAATTATGTTTGCTTTGTTTCAAACGAATCGGTAAAATCAATATGCCTTACAATTACCATACAACAATTAGTGTTGTTCGGTGCTCCTTAAACGAAAGAAACTATTTTGTTTAAGTCTGCTAATATACTATCGATAAACAGATGATTATTTGTTGACTTCTAGTAACTTTCAGTCATAATCAAAGTCACCAACGAATTGTGCAAATTGTTTGGGTTCCTTTCCCAAAACATGGACAAAATAGCTGTAAACCTTGAAAGCTATGGAATATGTCCACATTAAGACGTTCAAAATCTTTTCAAATTCCATTTCAGCCCACAAAGTAGACGGGTGATTCTATGGAAAAGATGATATGATAAATCCTCGTCGAGAAAATACCCGTCCAGATAAGCAACTAGTGACAGTACAGAACAAATGTGCACAAGATTGACAACACTGTATGAATAAAGAAATCATTTGAAAAACATTTCATCTCATCTAGTTTATAAGTTCCGATTGGTATATTCGCTACTTAAAGGCCTAGTTTTAGCTTTCTATAAGTAACCCCCTTCCAAATCTCTGTACAGTTCACAACCTCTGTTTATTGATCTTTATCTGCTTGCCTTGATCCCTCTTATCAGTTCTCCGATCGGAGTATCCTGCTGTGCAGTTTGGCAGGTTGTATTTTAGAAATGGACCCTAAATGGCCCTGAACCAATTACGAATACACATGAAACTGGTCCCTTCTGTGACACCAGTGCAAAAAGCAGTAGATGCACAGCAGGGGATTATCATGCCAAACATTCCTTAAACTAGGCCTTTAATATACCAGAGGTATGTCGTGTATTGTCCGCTTGACATGTGCATTAATGGCACATGCATAAAAACATATCATTTTCAGTATTAATTTAACGTGATGTAATTGTTTATTTTGCTTATTTTTACTTCCACATACATTTATACTTGTCATAACATTATTGGTATCAATAGCTCCGGGTAGTTCACAGGAACAATCTTTGAAAAGGCCAATGCTCGTTGCATGGCGGTTATCCAAACGTATTAAGTTATTAGGGAATGTTTTCTCCGTACGTTCATTTGTTAAATATGTTATTGTACTATAGAACTTAATGGTCTTCATTTGCTGCACAGCTTGGCTCTGTAGTTTCATTTATTTTGTTTTAGTTTCCGTTTTTATTATGTTATTCTTACAACTATAAAGAAAAGGGAAACTCAGACCAGTTCCATAACACTTCATCTATACATTTTGATAACGGTTTTGTTCGTAGCAATTTTCATTCATGAGATATATCTTAAACCCAGAAATCTAAGTGCCCAATATTGGAATAATAAGTATTGAACGCATGAGACAATTTATATTGTATGTCATGTCCTACAATGCCAAGAACTTTGACTGGACCATTTTTCTTCAGACTTTATTAAAAGTTCTTTTAAACGCAATGTATTATCCAGAGTTAAGTTTATTAAAGTGTTAGATCTGTCGGACTGAAATTGCTGTTATTCTAAAGATAAATCAAAAGGTATTGATTGAAGAGGTTAGTTTGTTCGCATATCTATTTTCATTCTTGTATTTTCTTCTTTTGCGTTCATTGTAAATACTATTTCGACAAAGACGGTGGACGCTTAACAAGTTCGTACTGTATGGAAATGTTTTTGAATTTGCCATTTTGTCTTTACAGGGAGGCTATTGTTTTAACTACGCGAAGGCACATAGTTTAACATTCATTGAGGAGTGTTCTATAACATGATAACATGCAAATTACTTCATTGTTTGTTTGAACCAACTTGGAGGTTTTTACTCTTCTTTCATTGAAATATTTTGAAATAATCATTAATTGCATTGTTATATAAAACTTAAATGGCTGTACCTTGCCCTGATCCTAATGTGGCTATAAATGCTTTCTGAAATAACTATTATTGCATTGATACCAAATGTTTGTGATGCATATGTTTTGAATCAGATTTTTCTGATAGGTAATGGTGACTTTATTCGAATAGTTGTGTCGATGTTTGATTGAATGTGATGTTGTATTTATGCCATATCTGCGTTGTTTATATCATGCCTGCGTCGGCTTGTCTGTGCTGTAAAATTAAGACTGATTGCGATTACGTGAATTGCAGGATTATTTCTTTTTCATTTTTCTTCCTGGTCCTTCAATTTAGCCTTAAAAGCGACGTTTTCTCGACCATTAGTTTTTGTTTAATATTTTCTTCTTGAGAGTAACTTTATGAAAGGGTATACCCGGAGAAATAACTGCGAACACTAAGAAACATTTCCGACTGTATTGTGCGTTATCTTTAATATATGTTTACTGAAATCGTCCCTTAAAATTTATTTTGATACAAAATCGGGGATAGTTGCAATTGTTTATTTTTCTAAATGTTGTACCAGTTGATCAAAAACTTGAAGATAGTGCTGCAGAGCTGCAATGGTAGCTATAGACAAACACTTTTATAGAATGAATCGCAGAAAGGGTTTAATAAGGTGAAAAATGCCAAGGCCAGGAATTTCAGACATTGCAGTAGCAGACAATTTGCGGATAATAAGTCCGTTGCATGTTTACTGATTTTCCATTAGCAGTAAATTCCCCCATTTTAGTGCTTGATTTGAACATAATACCGCTTGATAATACTATTTCTATAATTCTAATTGTTATAAACATTACTTCTCGTAAGGGAAATTTTCATAAATTTTGTTTCTTTGGGACCATCTGTATTCTGTGTTGTGTATTCTTTAAAGACGACACGAATTTGTATTAATCAAACAACCCGTTGGAATTTTAGTAATCTAATACATGGAGAGCACAAAATACGTCCATGAGAGAAAACCTCGGTTTGATTAAAAGAAGTAACACGTTCAAAGCTTCGTTTTACCGTTTTAAGCCGTATTCTATTTTCAGGATCATTAAGACACCTTTATTCATCTTAACGAACACAAACTTAATTACAAAGCCACAGACTTCAATCTATATTCTCAAAACATCTTTTAGTGTCTAAGCCCATGCCCCGGCAATGGATTTTTTTCATTCATTGGATAAAGGCCCGCTGGTTAGTAAAGAGGCATTCGCGCCGGCACAGCAGGCTTATGCCAAATGAATTGTTTAATACTATTACATATAACATTTCCTTATTGTGATCCATCATATTACGAGTTTATGGCCTGTTAATGTTGTTCCTTGATGCTTTGAGAATCGAATTGTTTTATACTTTGAGAATGCTTTTAGACAAACGAAGACCAACAACATGTATAAACAAACGTTCTCGACGGATATATGGTGGTGGAAAGAGATTTCCTCCTTCTGGCCGGATAATCTTAATAAATTATGACTGACAAATAAAAATATATCATTGTGCTACTACGATTTAACTATAGTTTAAATGTTAAGTTGATGCCAAAGGAGATTGATAATAGTTTAAACGACAACACAATACAAAAGACAAAACATCAACTACCAGCTCTTTAACAACTATGTGCTTCAGTTTTGTCTAACATCTAAGCAAATGGAAAACATGGACTGTTAGGACGACTGTGCAAATGTCAGACCAACATTGACCCAAACCAAATACCTGTTTTCCCATCTGTTCACTCTTTATCTAGGGTAGGCTTGCCCTCCAATTGATTATTATGGTAGAATGACAGACATGTAAAATGCTCATTTCACGCTCAAGAGAAATAAGCCTGAGAAAATAAAAAAAGGAATATCTCAATAAATAGATGATTATTCTCTCAGCCATCATCGGATGTTTATACGTCACGGACGACTTTATAAAAGTCTAGCATGGGATTTCGCTATTAAGTCAAAACACGGCATGTCGGAACAGGCGACTCTTTTTTCATTCGACATCATCTCAATTTAAGAGACATTAACTAATTAACACTTATGTCTTTAACCCCCAGCTTATGTAACTTAAAAAGGCTTTTATGGGCTAAAATGTACATATAAAAGGATCAAAATTGATACTCATTGATCCACTATTCTCTATTATAATTTTTAAACTGTTATTTTCACGATGAAAACGATCACTCTCGCACATGACGGCACTGGTTGATCCTTATGAAAATATCAAGGCTTCTTTTAAAAATAAACAGACGAGCTAAGTAGTAAGTATGCTATTTGAATTTTTGTTTGTTATTTTCCATAAAAATACAGATTCTTCAAATGGTTGTTGACAACAATAACCTTTATATTTACGTATAGTATACCTTACTTAAATGTGTCCCTTCTTTGTGTATATAAAGTTGATCGGTCCGTATATCAATGTATTTTAATAAAAGTCCAGTTTTTATGACATCAGCGGTCCATATCATGTTTTTGACTGGTCCGGACCTCGCCCAAAAATAATATGGACCGCTGACGTCATCCAATATGGACCGCTTACGTCATTAAACTGTTAAGTGCTGCTTGTAATTTTCTCAAAGATTTGTTTAATAAAACGCATAAAAAAAACTTTAAAATTATTAAGTGTTCGATATAATATAAGAAATATATAATGATAAACATTCGTAGAATGCAGAAACTAGTCAATACCATTTTTTGCTTATGGAGACATCTTTTAATAGCGTGGGCAAAGTGGCGGAAGTGCTTGAGAAAAAATGTCTTATCAAATAATTATCGATTTACATCTGAAACTGGCATTTTTATTATACTTTAGTCTTTATTTACTTTCTACATGCTATGCTGTTAAAAATGTCTTGGAATTTTATAGCTATTCGTAAAACTGTATAGTCTTCCAATGGCCATGACGAAAGACTGGACATTTTTTTCAGTATGACATAGGCCGGAACACCATAAACACAAGACCCAAGGTAAGGTATTCAAGCTATAGACTAAGTTGATATACAGCAAGAGTACCGTGGAACGAGCGCGAAACGCTCGTCTGCTAGTTTGTTTTTCAAAAAAACTGGAAAAGGTGTTGTTTCGGGCAACATATTAATAACAAGTTTCACTTGTACATCTTTAAAGCTTTTGGAGTTTAAGCCAGAGCTCACGATTTTGCTCTTTTTGTGTCAGAAAAGGGGCATGATTCAACAGTTATTAGAGTCAATTGCTATACAATATCGTATTTACTCAGGCATCTTTTATGTGAAAAAATAAGTTGTGGCCAAAGTTAAGTGTTTTGCTTTTTTGTCAATAAAAGGGCATTATTCACCGGTCATTAATGTAAGAGGTAGGGGCCTTGGCATACATGTGCGTATTGACACTAGCAATATGTGATCCAAGCTTCGTTTGAATATCAGATAACCATTTAAACCAAAATTAAATTAATTATTTAAATTAATCACGTTTATGCTTAAAGCGGCCAAAAAATAAAATTTCTTGCGCTATCGTAACATAGACATTAGATAAGACCTTAATAACATTTCAGGAAGAACGTTCATGGCAATCATTTTGAATTCTACAACATAAGAAAAAAAATTGTTGTTGAGCGATTCAAAATTGCGTTGTAATGAACGCAGGTGCATAGTTCAAATGTCAGACATTATCCAGTTTAAAAGAATAAAAGAAAAATACATTTTATAGTAAATATATGTATGATATATTGACGAACGATCTTGAACATAACAAGTGAGTAGGAGTTTAGTTCTAAGGCTTTTTGACATCTCAAGAAAGTCATAAATACGCGTGAGTTACCAATATTCTATTTCCAACTGTAGGTTATATTATCACCAGCATTTTGGGAACCTGCATTAAATTACAGAAAAAAATCCATAACAATAACACAGATTAAAAACTAACAGTGTATAAAAGTCACAGACAGAAGCAAGTGTATATCATTTAATTATAAATTACCTCACATTTCAAATAATTTCCAGAAACTTAAAGTATATGCCATTTTAATATTTCTGAAGACATCGTTTACATAATCGTTATTAACATTGTAAGTCTTCACTACTCGTACAGTTTTGGGGCCACATTTATGATGCACATTTTGAAAGAACTGTTTTTCAGTTGTGCTTGTAATATAAATATATTATCACATCATGTCACAAGTCACCTTATTTACAACGCTGTTAACTTATGAACAAGCAAGCCAATTGTTCTGAAATAATGTGTTCTGATATATAATAATACAAAATGTTGCAATACTTCTCCTAAGGAATAAGTTTCAGTTAATCATATTTAACTCCTTAATATATTTTCGTTATGTCATTATTCTAATATCTCATCGGATATCTTGATTAACCTTGGAATTCTTTAACGTCACGCCAGTGTGCGACATGCAACGCATTTCCCGCTTGCTTCAGCAGGTATATTATGTTACGGCTAAATAAATGCATAGTTTTATATTGAATTAGTAGAATTATTATATATATATATATGAATTGGCGTGTTTTATCTCGTTTTTAACGCACATGCAAGCTCGAACGTTCAAAATAGTTCCAAATAAAAAAAACATTTAAATAAAATGTGGCAAATAATTAAGGTTGTTTTCAATTTTAGTCATTTGAATGTCCATCTTCTATCAAACAGAGAGTAAAAATCTTTTGCATATGTATAAAAATATGAATTTCTCATAGGGCAAAAATGAGTTTGAAAGACCAAAACATATAATTTCAAAAAGTTCATAAAATTGTTATTTCGATTTTCGAACTTTCAATATTAAGCAGTAATAACACATTTGTAATTTCATACCAAAAAGGTTATACAGAAGAAGAATATAACATGCATATCATATGTATTAAATGTGAAATTTAATTATTTTACAAAAGATACTACTTGTGCGTTATATTCTTTTAAGTACAAACGTGTCTAACTTTAATGAATATGTCCCATTCCCACACCACTAAAAGGGCGAAAACGATATATTAGAAGGGTTTACAGGGTAGAGCTATGTCGTTCTTAGTATGGTTTTGCTTACCAAATAAAATACATGGCTATATGTCAACGAACATGTTATACACATGAAAACACACATAGTTTCTACGTTTTCCTTTTTTCAAATGCATTAAATATATATACAGCTTAATGTTTTAAGATGTTTGTATTTTCAGACTTTAGCATAGAAACTGGCTTAAACATGTGGAGCTGTGTTTAGAGCTCAGTGTATTTTACGTAGGAATATTCTAGCAAGTCTCGCTCAAAACAGATGTTTTGCATTTTTTCGCAAAACTGTAATAATATATGCAATGGTTTAAGGTACCCATACGTTTGACACTATCTAATCCACTCTGGGTTGTGACTCTGTTGTGAAGGTTTCATTTTAGGAAATTTATTTGTATTTTATAACCAGGAATTGAATTTTAGGAACTATTTTCCAATATTCTATTTTTCAGTCTACATGTATTCTTTGTTACAAAGGCTACCGGTAAGGCCGTACCAATTATTCGCCCAGCCTGAGAATGAAGAAGCTATATTTCATTCTTGATCGGATCGTCTCAAACATTTGTACACAAAAGCATATCAGATATTGTAAAGACATTTCTGTAAAAATGCAAAAGAAAATCTGGAATTCTAAATTATTTCGTCGTAAAATTTGCTAAACTCCTAATTACACTAAAACATAATTGTTACTCTTATTGTAAAAATATTGTACACCAAAACTAAATAAAAAGTGGAATTTTGTGATGTTTTTAATTTTAGCCCTTCCCAACAAACTTTTATATTCATAAATCTGTGAGGCCGACTCGTTCGAAATGATAATGAATATCACTGTACAGGGCAAATACAAGTACGCTTTATGTTGGAACAAGTATGAGAATGATATCTCTCAAATATTTAAATCCTCTTGTGAAATCCTACTTCGCTTACAGTTCCAAGGCGGTTACCCCAACATTCATTAATACGGATAGTTGTCTACCTGTGTTAACAAGTACGTAGTGTTACTCTCTTTCAGTGTCTGATTCAAGCAGGGTCTATGGTATTCTTTTTCACTTGGAATATCCCAATGGTTTCAATTTTATTATTAATTTGAGGATCGAATTTCGGTAAGACATCGAAAAAAATAAGACTAAGTTTCAGGGCTTTTTAAAGCAGATACTGTCATAAGAATCTTTACTCCCATGTTACAAAGAGATTAAACAGACACTTACGTTGCAATATACATTAGATTGATTGGTTGCATACACATTAAAGGACTTGATTGACCGGCCTGTATTGCTTTAATGAACTGGTCTCATATCATCTGCATTTTCATATAAATTGTTTTCTGATTGACACACTATTGATTAGGGATATTAAATCCACTGTTTACGAGTGGCAAACAATCATCCTCTTGTTGTTTGCATTCTTAACGAGATCGCGATTTTCATAAACAACTAACCAGACCTAAAGTGCCCGAAACGAAAACGTTGGACTGAGTTACCGAAATGTGTACCAGGACACTGCGCACATTGATTAACAAAGATGAAAAATGCCGGGAGATAATATACATGATTCTATATCGTTATCTCTATATCGCAGTCCTTAAACATGGGTGTGTTGTGTATGAATTAAAGATCATTCGTTTTCATATATCAATATAGATAAATATGCCTCAGATGAATTAATTGCCTAGTGCATTAAAAACAATATCTTCTTGGCGTCATTCGTAAATATGCCTTGTTTGCCTCGTTTGAAATCATCTAAACCACTTTATAAATTATTGTTCCGGACAGAGAAAAGGCTGATGATCCGACTTCTGTAAATAAATGAAACATTTAATGGTATAAACAACGCCTCTTCTTAAAATGCTCGTTGCGTTAATTATCATGTTGCAATATAATAGCTTCAAAATGATATTCCTTAAACAATCATTTGGGTTCTAGTTAAATATGTCACACGATGTGTATTGTTTGTATCAAATAAATTAATAAAATAAAATAAATTTGCATTTAGTCAGGAGACTTTTTTATTATGACATCCATGGTATTCCAACAATTCTTATTTCCTATATTTCTACTTTTGTCCTTACCTTGGTCCAATTGTTACTCCGCCCTAAGTGTCCTGTGATCATTATTTTACACTACCATTGTTCATACTAAACTATCACGCGTGATTGGTCATCAGGTGTCGAGTGTGTTAATCTTTCCACTTGCCATTCTGACTTTATAGTGACAAGTTACATTATTGCTATAATAAAATATCTAGGATATTATATATTGTTTCAGGCTATTACATTTTTGGTGTAAAATAATCATATAATATGTGATAATAAATGCTGTGATAATATGTATGTTTTAATAAGAATAAAAGAGTTTGTAAACACTGACATTCAGTGATCCAAATTATTTCTGTGATATGTCGTTTGTGCCTGACACTGATGGCAACACGACGGCAGATTTCGAGAGTGACCCATCCTCTGCAGGGAAGTCGGACGAGGTGCAGAACGGGGAAGCCCTGGCAATCTACTCTGTCCTCGCACCGGCCTCGTCTGTTCGAGTCATCCTCATCATCCTTTTGCTCTTCATCCTTCACATTCTCAGGTAAGATGCAATCTATTGTACAATTATTAATTTACATTTCTAGTTCGTTATCTATGTTTGCTTTGTTTTAAACGAATCGTTAAAATCACTTCGCCTTATTGTTAACCAAACATCAACTTGTTTACTATCAACAAATAAAGGATTATTTGTTGCCTTCTGGTAACTACCAATCATAATCATAGCCACACATAAATTGTGCAAATTGTTCTTTCCTAAGATATTTCCAAATAGCTGTAAACATTGAAAGCCTTGACTACTGTCCATGTTTGGACGTTTTTTTTCAAATTTTATTTCAGCCCACAAAGTATGCGGGTTCTACTATGGAAAAGATAATACTCGATATTTCGTCGTCAAGAAAATACCAGTCTAAATAAGCAATAAATGACAGTACAGAAGAAATTAGCACACGACTGACAGTACTGTATGACTAAAAACATCTTCATTAGGGAATTTTATCTTATTCAGTTCATATGCTCCGTTGTTATATTCCATATACCTGACCAATGTCGTCCATTGTTCGCTTGACATGTGCATTTGTGACACTTGCTTTAAAACATATCAATTGCAGAATAAACGTAACGGGGTGGTATTGTGTATATTGTTTAGTTTAACTTCCACATACTATTAACCTTGTTCTTACATCATTATTATCCATAGGTTCGGTATGGTCACCGTAACAGTCTAATAAAAGGCCAGTGCTCGTTGCAAAGCGAATTCAAACGAATAAAGCTTTTAGGGATTTTTTTTCTGTACGTTCATTTATTATATATGTTGTTATACTAAAAACAATATTAGTTTTCTTTAGCTGCCCATCTGGTTATGTAGTTTCACTTCGTTTGTATAATTATTATAGCGTTTTCCGTGTTTATCCTGTGATTCGTACAACGAAATGGAAGGGGAAACCCAGACCAGTTCCATAACCCTTCACCTATACATTACATTTTGATAAAGCTTTTGTTCGTAGCAATTTAATATCATTGCATTTGTTTTCATTTGTCAGTAATGTATAAGCCCAATGCCCAATATTGGAATAATAAGTTTTGAAAGCATGAGAGAATATTCATTGTACGTCATGTCCTACAATGCCAAGAACATTGACGGGACCATTTTTCTTCAGACTTTAATCAATGTTCATTTAAACGCAATATGTCTTTCAGAGTTAAATTAATAGAATGTTAGAGCTGTCGGAATGAAATTGCAATTATTCTACAAATAAATCAAAACGTATTGCTTGAAGAAATAAGTATGTTCGCATATCTATTCTCATTCTTGTAATGTCCTCCATTACGAAAATTGTACACACTACTTCATCAAAGACGGTAGGCGTTTTATAATTTCTTACTGCATGGGAATGGTTCGGAATTTGCCATTTTGTCTTTGTAATGCTATTGTATTTAAGTACGCGAATGCACCTTGTTTAACATTAATTGAATGCGGCTCTATAATATGATTACATGTAAATTACTTCATTGTTTGTAAGTACCAACTTGGAGGTTTTTTACTTTTTCTTTATTAAATATTTTGGGAAACAAAACTGTAAAATCAATTGCGATTACCATAACATGCAATCAAATACACATTTATTGCATTAATATAATATTGTAAAAGGCTGTGCCTTGCTCTGCTGCTGATGTGTTAAATAAAAATTCCTGAAAAAACGTGCATTAAATGCAAATATTTGTGAGGCATATTTTTTAATCTGATTTTTCTTATAGATAATAGAAATTTAATTCGAATAGTTGTATCGATGTTTGAGTGAATGTGATGTTTTATTTATGTCCGATCCTCGTTGTTTATGTCATGCCTGCATCGGCTTTGTCATTCGGTCTCTGTGCTTTAAAATTAAGTCTGATTACGATTGCGTGGATAGTAGTATTGTATCGTTTTCATGTGTCTTGCAGTTTCCTTTCATTCAGACTTAAAAGCGATGCATTCTCGACCATTAATTTATTGTATAATATTTTCTTTTTGAGAGCATGTTTACACAAGGGTATACACAGAGAAAAGCAATTTTCGGGGAATTTCAGTGACAGTATATTACTTAAAATTGAATTATGCAAGGATATTCTGAATGAAAAATACAATATATCAGTTGCAATTGTAATGTGCTTAAAACAATGTTGGTAAGAAGCACCTTAAACAAATCCCCTCTCATAGTGTTTACATTACAAGTTGCCATAAGTGCTTTGAACTGATTCAAAATATTCCATGTTTGCCTTACTCTATATTTTGATGTGTATTATTGTACACTGGGCAACATGGCAACATGGTTAAATCCTGTTCAGATATACTTGAATTTTGGTTAAATAGTTTTCATGAACTTCTATGTCACGCAATATCATTGTATCTACCGATTTCAATTTACAATTTAAAAAATATTGTTCGTGTTTAGCACTGCGTTTATTTTATGAAACATTGAAAAATCATCGACTGACATTGGCACACAAATAACTGCGAACACCAAGAATAATTTCCGACTGTATTGTTTTCGTTAATATATGTTCACTTAAACCGTCCGTTTAATTTTATTTGGATACAAATCGGAGATAGTTGCAATTGTTTAGTTTTCTAATTTTTGGTATGGTATACACAAAGACCAGTTAATCTAAACTTGGAGATAGCGCTAAAGAGATTCAGTGGTTGTTATGGACACACATAATTATAGAAGAAATCACAGTACGGGTTTAATAAGGTAAAAAATGCCGAGGCCATGAATCCAAGAGATTGCAATAGCAGACAATTTGCGGATAATGCGAAGTCGGTTGCATGTTTTCTAATTTTCCATTAGCAGTTAATTCCCCCAATTGAATGAACTCGAACATAATATCGCTAGATATTGTATATAATGTAACTATAATTCTAATTGTTATAAAAGTAACTGCTCGTAAGGGGAATTTAGGGGAATTTACATAAATTTTGTATTCTGTTTAGTGTGTTCGTTGAAAAACGACATAAATATAAAGAAAACACGAATTTGAATAAATCCAACAGACTGTTGAAATTTAATTAACCAAATACATGGAGAAAAATACATCCACGAAAGACAGCCTCAGTTTGTTAAAAGAAATCACAAGTTTAACGCTTCCTTTAAACCGTATTCTATTTTCAGGATCATAAAGACACCTTCATTAATCTTAACAAACACAAACCTAATAACATAGCCATAGACTTCAATCAATATTCTCAAAACTTCTTTTAGAGTCTAAGCCTTTGCTCCGACAATGGATTTTATTTTATTTTTTCATTGATTGGTTAAAGGCCCGCTGGTTAGTAAAGAGGCATTCGCGCCGACACAACAGGCTTATGCCAAATTAAAGTACAGCAAAAAACAATAACCATAACGTGCAACATTTCCTTCTTGTGAGCCATAATATAACGAGTTTATGGCCTGTTTATGGTGGTCCTTGATGCTTTGAGAATCGAATTGTTTTGTACTTTGAGAATGCTTTTAGACAAACGAAGACCGACAACATGTTTAAAGAAACGCTTTCGAATGATGTATGGTGGTGAAAAGAGATTTCATCCTACTCTATCTTAAAAATTATGACTGACAAGTAACAAAAATTACCGTGCTACTACGACAAAAAATATTAAAGTGTTAGGTTGATGCTAAAGGAGAGTGATATTAGGTTAAACGACAACACAAAACAAAAGACAAAACATCAACTACCAGCACTTTAACAACTTTTGCTTCAGTTTGTCTAACATCTTAACCAATGGTAAACATGTACTGTTAGGAGCAAATGTCAGACCAACATTGACCTAAAGCAAATACGTGTTTTCCCATCTGTTCACTCTTTATCTAGGGCAGTATTGCACTCTGATTGATTTTTCTGGTACCATGACAGACATATAAAACGCTAATTCCACGCTCAAGAGAAAAAAACCTTAGTAAATAAAAACAGGAATATCAAAGTAAATAGAAAAGTATTTTCTCAGCCATCATCAGATGTTTACACATCACGGACGACTTTATAAAAGTTCTACAACGCATAGGATCTTGTCGGAATAGGCGAATGTTTTTTCTTTCGACATTATGTCTAATAAAAAGACATTTACTACTAATAATAATGTCTTTAACCACCAGCTTATGTAACTCAATAAAAATTTGATGGACTAAGAGGTACATATAACAGGATCAAAATTTGTGATGATATTTAAACTGTAAACGAAAATGATCGATCTCACACATGACGGCAATGGTTGATCCTAATGAAAATATCAAGGCTTTTTTAAAAATAAACAGACAAGCTAAGTAGTAAGTATTACATTTTAATTTTTGTTTGATATAAAAAAGAAAAAAAACAACAGATTCTTCAAATCGTTGTTGACAAATCAATAGCTTTTATATTTACATATAGTAAAAATGTTAAACATTCGTAGAAAGCAGAAACTAGTCAAACTCATTTTTTTCTTATGAAGACATATCTTAAAATAGCATGGGCAAAGTGGCCGAAGAGCTTGAAAAAAAAAATGTCTAATCAAATAATTATCGATTTACATCTGAAACTGGCGTTTTTATTATACTTTTTGTGAGAGTCTTTATTTACTTTCTACATGCGATGCTCTTAAAATATCTTGGAACTTTATAGCTATTTGTAAATCTTGTATAGTCTTCCAATTTTCGTTGCAAAGGACATGACATTTTTTGCTGTATGAAATAGGCCGGAACACCATGAACACAAGACTCAGGGTAATCAATCTACAGACTAAGTTTATATACAATAATAGCACCTCGGACAGTGCGCGAAACGCTCGTCTGCTAGTTTTTTTTTTTAAAAACTGGACGTCTTGTTTCGGACAACATATTATTGCCAAGTTACACTTGAATACCTTGAAAGATTTTGGAATTAAAGCTACCGTTCAGGTTTTTGCTCTTTTAGTGTCAAAAGAGGGGCATGATTCAAAAGTTATAAGAGTAAATTGCGTATTTACTCAGCCAACTTTAATGTGAATATCTTGAAAAAAATAAACTGTGGTTAAATTTAAGTGTTTTGTTCTTTTGTCAATTATTCCATATTCACCGGTCAATAGTGTACAAGGTAGGGGCCTTGCAACATTTCCACTAGCAACATGTGATCCAAGTTTCGTTTGAATATCAGAAACACCTCGTTTGACCCAAATAAAATTTATTATTTAAATTAATCTCTTTTTTGCTCAAGCGACAACAAATTAAAATTACTAATGTACTAAAATATCATGGTAGAATTAAAACAGTTTGTAAAATTATGTTTAAATTCACGTAATGGTCACACAGTCTTCGTGAATCACTGTCACAGATTATTCCTAGTAAAAATGCTATTCATACGCTTGTTTGAAAAAGTCTGTTTTAAGTGCACGTTTGAAAGAACACAATGAACTTGATTCTCTCACACCGGATGGTAGGTCGTTTCACAGTTTCGGAGCTGCATGTTCAAATCGTCGGTCGCCGTAGGTTACAGTTTTACTTTTTGGTATCACCAAAGTAAGTGTTTTGTTTTGAGATCGTAGGTTCCTTCGTTGTTTGTAGACACATAACATTTCTTCGAAATATTCTGGTGATTTTCCGTTTAAAGCTTTGTAGGTACGCGTTAAATTTTTTAACTGATTTATGTATTGCACTGGAAGCCAATGTAGTTCTTTAAGTACAGGTGTGATATGATCGTACCGCAAGGTTCTGGTGATGATTCGGGCAGCTGTATTTTGAACGATCAGGTTTAGTGTACACTGTATAAAATTTCGGCCCTAATACGGAACCCTGTGGAACACTTAAATTCAGTGTGACCGGGTTTGACAGCAAACCATCAATGTATACTGTCTGTTTTCTATCTTGAAGGTATGATGTTATCCATTCCAGTGGTTTTTCAGCGATTCCGAACACATTTTCAAGTTTTTGTAACAAAGTTTTGTGATCGATTGTGTCAAAAGCTGCTGATAGATCTAGCATTACTAAAATGGTTGCATTACCATGGTCAAGGGATTTGAGAACATCGTTTTGGACTTTGATAAGTGCAGTTTCTGTCGAATGGAATTTACGATTTGCTGACTGATGTTTTTCTTGAAGTTGATTTTCTGTGAAGTGTTCATCAACATTCAGAATTCTACAACATAAGAAAGTTTTTTTTTGAGCGATTCAAAATTCCGTTGTAATGAACGCAGGTGAAGAAAGAAGAAAAGAAACAGAAATGTTATAGGAACTATATGGCTGATATATTGACGAACGATCTTGAACATAAAAAGTTTTAAGGCTATTTGACATCTTAAGAAAGTCATAAATACGCGTGAGTTACCAATATTCTATTTCCAACTGTAGGCTATTTTCTCACCAGCATTCTGGCAATCTGCATTAATTTACAGAAAAAAAAAACATAACAATAAAAAGGATTCAAATCTAACAGAGTTTAAGACCCACATACAAGCAAGTGATTATCTAGTTATGGTTTGCGAATTATGCTTAGTAAGGGGGAACACGAATCGTATTACGTTAACCAATTATTATGTTACTTTTTAAGTGGAATTCGCAAACCATAACTAGATAACATGTTAGCGCCTGAATCTGGAATTAATTAACAGCTATGTGATAACACCAATCTTACTACGTTAACCAGTTAGTATGTTACTTATTAAGTGGAGATAACCTGTTAGTTTTGTACAGCTAAGAAAGGTAATAGGTGCCAGTTCTTGACACTTTCAAGCCTGTTTTTAGTCTCGTGATATCAATGATACCAAAAATGTAACGCGAATATTAACTAGATAGCTAGATAATTAAGTGTTTAACACGTAAATTCGCGAACGCTATTAGGTTATCTTACGGCAGTAATATGCCACCAAACAATCCTTCTTAAGGGATAAGTTTCAGTTAATAATAGTTAAATACAAAATAGCAATTCGTAATGTTACTATTCGATTATCTTATCAAGAATCTTGATTAATCTTTGAATTCTTAAACGTCACGCCAGCGTGCGACATGCAGCGTTTTATCCGCTTGCTTCAGCTATGTTACAGCTAAATAAACGCATACTTTTATATTTAAGTAGTGGCTGCTATGTTCATACATAAATACTAATTGGCGCGTTTTTATCTGGTTTTCAACAGTTGTACGAAAATCCATTGCAAAAAAGGAAATTGGCATTTCATTGTCGTGGACATTGTAGTTGACATCAAAATGTGATTTTCGTGATGATTGATTGATGTACCGCACATAATTCAGGCTTATTGAAACCAGTTTTAATTTGGACTTTCAAAATATTTCCAAATAAAATCCATACTGTCGGAACACTTAATAATATTTGGTAAATAATTTATTTTAATTGTAATCAGTTGAATGTCCATCTAACATTAAACAGAGTGTATAAACCTTTTGTATCGGTATATGAATTCCCCACAGTGCAAAGGTGAATTTGAAAGGCCAAATCATAGAATGTTCAAAATGTTCATAAAATTGTTATGTCGATTAAAGTTTCAATATTTAGCAATTATAACACATTTTTAATTTCATAGTGATACAATTAGTCAGGTCGAGCTGTGTTTAGGGCTCAGCGTATCTTATGTGGGAATTTTCTATCAGATTTTGCTCAAAAGAGAATGTTCACATTTTTTTTCGCAAAACTGTAACAATATAAGCAATAGTTTCATGTACCAAAACGTTTGACACTATCCAATCCTCAATGTGTCTTCGTTGTGATTGCATTTTAGGAAATGTATTTGTATTTTGTAACCAGGACGTATGTTGTGTTACGCTCGTTCAGTGCATCGTATCTTTGAAAAGATTTTGCATTAGGTACTCTGAATTGTATTTCTTCGTCTGCAGATAAAGTTAGGATCCCTAATCATTAAAGTAGGTACTCTGAATTGTATTCTTTCGTCTGAGTTGGAATCCCTAACAGTTTAAGTACTTATCTAAATTGTATTCTTTTGTCTGCAGATAGAGTTGGATTCCCTAATCATTGAAGAACTTTCTATATTTGGTTAACTATTTGGATATATAATTATTTGTTTTATTATTAAATATACTCAAGTTAATGCATACTTTGATAAGGTTTACCTTTTAGGTGTTTTCTTTATTCCGGATTGTTGGGATAAAAGTGAGGTTGTCCACGCAAACTGGTTTTAACCCCCAGTAAATTGACACTTTACTGACCCTTAAAAGGCGGTACCTAACAATCCTTGACAAAAACACCTTTTTTTATAGAGTATATTTTCACTGTGTTGTTTGTGGAGTTTTGTGCTGTTGATCCATGTTTATTGTTTGTGATCTTTTTTGTTTTTGTGTTCTATGTCTTTGGCGTTTACCCTGTGTCATTGAGCTTGCTTCTGTAGTTTTTCATATAAATATTCAAACAGGGTCTTTGTTATTCTCTGCTACTGGGATTGTCCCTATTGTCGCAATTATATTTTTGGTTTAGGGATCAATTTTCGGTTAGACATCGACAAGATTTATAGAAGTTTTAGGGCTCTTTAAAGCAGAGTTTTAAAGACCCAGAAACGTCTGAGAATCTTCATTCTGATGTTACAATGAGATTAAAAAGACTCTAACGTTGCAACAACATTACATTGATTGGCTGCATACACATTAAGTGACTTGATTGACCGTCTTGTATTGCCTCAATTGTCTGCACTTCCAGAACTGATCTCATATCATCTGTACTTTCAAATAAATTGTTTTCTGATTGACACACTATTGATTAGGGATATTAAATCCAATATTTGTGGAAAACAATTATCTTGCTTGTTGTTTGCATTCTTAACCAGATCGTGATTTTCAGAAACCATTAACTAGACGTTTGCCTAAAGTGCCCGAATCGAAAACACTGCACTGAGTTGCCGAAATGTGTACCAAAAAACTGCGCACACTGATTTATATCGATGAAAATTACTAGGAGATATTTTACCGACATGATTGTATATCGTTGTCCCTGTATCACAGTCCTAAATCATATGGCTATGTTGTAAATGAATTAAAGATCATGCGGTGTTATATACCAATATAAATGAATATACGTCAGGTAAATTACTCATAACTGCCTAGTGCATTAATAACAATGTCTGCTTGGCGTCTTTCGTAAATATGCCTTATTTGACATTAACTTGACCACTTTATTATTTCTTGTTCCAGAAAGAGTAATGGCTGATGATCCGACTACTGTCAAGAAATGAAAAAAATAATAATATAAACAACGCATCTTCTTAAAATGCTCGTTTTTGCGTTAATTATCATTATGCAATATAAAAGCTTTAAAATTATATTTCTAAAATAATCATTTGGATTCATCTTGTTATATAGAAAACGTCAACAATGCTTCGCAGACATGTAGCGTTGGAAACTTTATAGGAAACAGGTCCCGAACAATTTTTGCCAGCGTTATGACCATAGCCAAAACAAGCAGCTAAATTAGCTGATCACATGTTTCATTAAATTAAATGACTGACATGGTTATTCAATATGTAATTCTTGGCAGTTCTTTAAAATCAAGATTTTCCTTTATTTCGGAATTGTCATTTAAATGTTGCATTGAGTTCCTCTGATAAGGTTTAAGACATAATGTATTACATTCACCAGAAACAGCTTTTACCAATGCTACGCCCACTACACCCGTATGATTGTATATAAAGGCAATAACTCTTTTTTTTCTTTAAACATTTTTTGCATTTCTTATCAATATGCGAAACATTAGGTTCGATGTGTTCATTACCTGATAAGCCAGACTTCGTTCTTCAAACTGTCACCGATAAATACATCCTTGAGTTGGTTTGGGTTATGGTTAAGAAGGTCCTTTGTAAGCACAAACTGCATTCAAAGTATTTATTTAGCTGTTTGATTGAAACTGTGAATTGACAGTTCTTTTCAATCAAGATTTACATCTTGCCAATTAAATGTTGCATTGCATTCATCTGATTCGGTATCAAAGAATCTTGTTATAAGATTTTTAAACCTATGATCATTTCTAATTAATAATTCAGTCTGTATAAGTTGAAATATGTTTCTACGCGTCATCTCCAAAATATACTAAAACCGACTGTTGTCATCTCTGTTAAAATGTTTCATTGCTTTTTTGAACGGTTTTTATGTTAACCAAGAGAAAATACAGCCATCGGTATCATTATTTATGGCTGTTTCGTATATTGTTTAACATTCAAATTGTTTTTAAAAAGCAGCAATACAACGTCTAATCAGAGCTGATACGAGTCTTTAGTAATATAAGCATTGACATATATATAAATCAATGCTCTTTTTACAATAGAACATCAAATGGTCTCTCTCAATTGCAAACAGCATCTTTAATGTTTCTCTGTAGGATCTTTAGAATGTGCCTGAGCACTGATTTATCATTTAAGACAAGCTCTGTTTAAGACTTTCTCGAGAGATGTGATCGGAAATTCGCACAATATTCTGGTGATTGTTAAGCTTGAACGTTACCAGTAGAAATTGTTGGCATTGGGTATATATGATTTCTTAAAATATTGGAATAACTCCGAATACTCGAACTGACCAGGCATCATTTTAACCGCCAGTGTACAGATGTGAATACATGCGAAATAATGAAAGTTTGGAAATTATTATCAAATCGCAAATAATTTGATCGAAGTGTTATTATTTTTTAAATACGAGTATGTTTGATACACTCGTTTGTATTTCTCGTTTGTATTTCAGTGTAGACAATAATCAAAAACGAAAGAGTACGCGTAATCTTAAAATGTTCAATTGACGCCGGATGTCGTTTGTACTTTTTTGATACTCAAACTTCGAGAGAACTAGTAGTGAACACTCAGCTGGGAAAGTAAAACAGTCAAAATAATTATAGTCAATAAATGCTGTGATAATATGTAAGTATGGATGAATATAAAAGAGTTTGTAAACACTGACATTCAGTTATCAATTTTTTTCTGTGATATGTCGTTTGTGCCTGACACTGATGGCAACACGACGGTGGTGTACGGGAGTGTGCCATCCTCTGCAGGGGAGTCGGACGGGGGTCAGTATGGGATTACCCTGACAATCTACTCCGTCATTGTACCTGCCTCGTTCGTTCTCGTCATACTCATCATCCTTTTGTTCTTCATCGCTCACATTCTCAGGTAAGATGCAATCTAGTGTACATTTACCTATTTTCTCCGTTTGCTAAAGACACATTTCTAGTTCGTAATTTCTGTTTTCTTTGCTTGAAACGAATCGTTAAAATCATTATGCCTTACGGTGAACCAAGGAACAATTAGTGTTGGTCGGTGCTCCATTAGACCAAAGCTAATATATTATAAATAAACAAACGATTATTTGTTGCCTTTTGGTAACTTTCAATCATAGTCAAACCCACTCACGAATTGTGCACATTGTTTCCTTCCCAAAATATGGCCAAAATGCTTTAAACCTTGAAAGCCTTTGAAACTTTTCTTGTTAACATGTTTACAATCTTATCAAATTTCATTTCAGCCCACAAAGTAGGCGAGTGATACTATGGAAAAGATGATACTCGATAATTCGTCGTCGAGAAAAAAACGTCCAAAAAAGCAACTAGTTACAGTACAGGATAAACGTGCACAAGATTAACAACACTGTATGAATCATAAAACTCATTTTTAAAAACATTTCATATCATTTAGTTCATACGTTCCGGTTGGTACATTCGCTATGTAATATACCAGAGGTGTGTCATCTATTGTCCGCTTAATAAATGCATTAATGGCACATGCATAAAAACATATCATTTTCAGAATACACGTAACGTGATGTTATCGTGTATTTGCTATAACATTATTGGTATCTATAGCTCCGGTAAGTTCACTGGAACAGTGTTCGTAAAGGCCAATGCTCGTTGACTGGCGGTCATCCAAACGTATTAAGTTTTTAGGGAATGCTTTTTTCTGTACGTTCATTTGTTATATATGTTACTATTAATTATGTATATATGTTAATGTACTAAATGGAATGAGGAATCTCAGACCAGCTCCATAACCCTTCATCTTTACATTTTGATAACAGTTTTCTTCGTAGCAATTTGTGATCCTTGCATTTGTTTTCATTTATCAGTAATATCTTTAGACAAGAAATCTAAAAGCCCAATATTGGAATTATAAGTTTAGAACGCATGAGACAATATTCATTGTATGCCATGTGCTACAATGCTAAGAACATTGACGGGGCCATTTTTCTTCAGACTTTGATCAATGTTCCTTTAAACGCAATATGTCATTCAGAGTTAAGATCATAAAATTTTAGATCTTTAGGAATGAAATTGCAACTATTCTAAAAAGTAAAGTATTGATTGAAGAAGTTCGTGTTCCCAAACTTGGAGGTTTTTTATTTTTCTTTCATTGAAAATTTAATAATTAATAAAATTGAATGTGATGTTTTATTTATGTCAGGTCTACGTTGTTTATGTCAAGACTGCATCGGCTTTGTCAATTGGTCTCCGTGCTGTACAATTAAGACTCATTACGATTACGTGGATTGCAATTATTCCTTTTTCATTGTTCTTGCAGTTTCCTTTAATTAAGCCTTAAAGGCGATGTTTTCTCGACCAGTAGTTTTTTGTATAATATTTTAGTCTTGAGAGTATCTTTATGAAAGGGTATACCCGGATAGATGTAATATTATTTTCGGGGAAATTTCAGTGACAGTATATTACTTATTATGATATTATGCAAGGATACTCTGAATTAAAATATACAATATATCAGTTGCAATTTATATGTCTGTCATTCTTCCAGAACAACCAATTGTAATTTATCTAAAACAATGTTGGTAAGAAGCAGCTGAAACAAATCCCCTCTCATAGAGTTAACATGCCAAATTGCCATAAGTGCTTTGAACTGACTTAGAATAGTCCGTGTTGCTCTTACTCAATGTGTTGACGTATATCATTGTACAATGGGCAACACGTGTAGAAATTTACTTACATTTTGGTAACAAAGTTTTCATTGAACTTTTATGTCTAGCAATATTAGTGTATATAGCTATTTCAATTTACAATTTACAACAATACTTTTTGTGTGTACCAATGCGTAAATTTTATGAAACGTTGACAAATCATCGACTGACATTGGCACACAAATAACACCAATACAAATTTCGGACTGTATTGTTCTGCCTCATCTATAATATATGTTCACAGAAACCGTTCGTTTAATTTTATTTGGTTACAAATCAGAGATTTTTTTTTCTCAGACCAGTTTATCAAACACTTGAAGATAGCGCTGCAATGGTAGATATAGACAAACATGATTATAGAAGGAATCATATTGCGGGTTTAATAAGGTGAAAAATGCCAAGGCCATGAATCCCAGACAGTGCAGTAGCAGACTTTTTGCGGATAAAAAGTCCGTTGCATGTTTACTGATCTTCCATTAGCAATAAATTCCCCCATTTTAATGCTTGATTTGAACATAATACCGCTAGATAATAATGTTACTATAATTCTAATTGTTATTAAATATAACTGCTCTCAGGGGAAATTTACATAAATTTTGTATCTTGAGGACCATCTGTAATCTGTTTTTGTGTGTTCTTTGAAAAACGACATTAGATAAAAGACGGCACGAATTTGAATAAATCCAACAATCCGTTGGAATTTTAGTAATCTAATACATGAAGAGCACAAAAATACGTCCATGAGAAACAGCCTCAGTTTGCTTAAAAGATATGACACGTTCAACACTTCCTTTTACCTATTGGATTCTTTTATAATCATTTAAACAGGCATGTAATAAATAACCACCGCATTTTCCCATTAATTGGATAAAGGCGCGCTGGTTAGTAAAGAGGCATCTGTGCCGACACAGCAGGCTTATGCCAAATTAATTGTTAAGTACAGCAAAAACAAAAACTATTACATACAACATTTCCTTCTTGTGAGCCATCATATAACGAGTTTATGGCCTGTTAATGTTGGTCCTTGATGCTTTGAGAATCGAATTGTTTGTATTTTGAGAAAGCTTTTAGACAAACGAAGACCGACAACATGTATAAGCAAACGTTCTCGACATGTATGGTGGTGAAAAGAGATTTTCTTCTACGGGCCGGATAATCTTAGTAAATTATGAATGACAAATAAAAAACACTATCGTGCTACTACGACAAATCAATTATTGAACTGTTAAGTTGATGCCAAAGGAGAGTAATATTAGGTTAACCGACAACACAATACAAAAGACAAAACATCAACTACCAGCACTTTAACAGCGATTGCTTCAATTTGTCTAACATCTAAGCCAATGGTAAACATGGACTGTTACGACGACTGAGCAAATGTCAGACCAACATTGACCTAAACCAAATACATGTTTTCCCATCTGTTCACTCTTTATCTAGGGCAGTCTTGCTCTCCAATTAATTATTCTGGTACAATGACAGACATATAAAATGGTAATTCCACGCTGCAGAGAAATACGCCTCAGTAAATAAAAAGAGGAATGTCTAAATAAATAGACAATTATTCTCTCAGCCGTCATCGGATGTTTATACGTCACGGAAAACTTTATAAAAGTCCTACAACGCATTGGAGTTGGTATTAGGTCCAAACACGGCATGTTGGAACAGACGACTCTTTTTTCTTTCGACATTTACTTATTAACAGTGATGTCTTTTTACCCCTCTCTTATGTAACTCAAGAAAACTTTGATGAGCCTTAGGGTACATATTATAAGTTCAAAATTGATATGTTTAACATAATTCCACTATTATTTGTGATGATTTTTAGACTGTATTTTCGAAAATAATAACTCTCACATTTTAAAAATAAACAGACGAGCTAAGTAGTTAGTATGCCATTTATTTATTTTTTCACTTGAACATCGATGAGTATCGTCCGCGGATTGCCTTATCTACGCTTGTACTACCATTTCCCCACGACCACCGCGTTTCCGATACGTTGCCTTTGTGCTTGTACCACGTTTCCACCGCGACCATCACCGATCGTGTACCAAGATGTACACAACCCTACTACGTTGGTAGACAGGCTTAAAAGACTGGTCCACGCTGTCGCCGCGCTCTTGCCGATCACACTACGTTCTCCCCACGATCATTGCACGATTTGATTCGATACGTATTTATGAATTAAGGGATTTCAAACAGTTTTTATTTCTTTCAAAAACGTTGAAAAAAAATGAACAGGCCGGAATTGGTACAACTTGTTATCCTACAACCAGAGCAGATGCTTGTCGAATATCAGATGGAAAATATTATTCGGAGGAGAAGTAGAAGGCGAAAAAGAACATACTCGGTCCGACCATGACTAGCGTTTGATGAAATACCTTATAGGGTTTGGCCGGGAATCCAGAATACTGAGACTTACTAAGAAACAGGCCTAAAAATAGCCACCTCTATGATGCAAATCTCGTCGCGACTTGATCGTCGCAAGGCCTTCGTGACGTATTCATGTGACCTTCCTGAAAGTCGCAGGAGAGTACATGTATGTATATTATTATATTTGATTTGCATTGTAACATGTATTATGGGTTGGAGGCCTTTTAATGAATAAAATTTCGTTCGTTGGTTCGCTCGTTCGTTATTACGATAATGAAGATCTTGCCACGATGTTTCTACGATGCTTCTACGCTTAGGCCGATCTAACTACGTTCTTACAACGTTTTTACCCCGATTATTTTAGCCACGCTCGCTCCCGCTACGCTTGTTTTGAGCATGTCCAAAATAAGCTTGGCGGGCTCGTAGAGCTTCGTGATATTCGCGATTCGACTACGACCCTACCACGTTCGTGAAGACCCTCACTCGATCTGCCACGATAATACCACGATTGGTCACGATTCGGTACCAAGTTTAGAGCGTGGTAGAACAGGGGCCATATGTGAAGGGGTATAAAAAAGGAAATACAAATTCTTCAAATAGATGTTGACAAAACAATAACCTTTATATACATATAACATATAGTAAAAACCTTAAACATTCCTAGAAAGCAGAAACTAGTAAAAAACTTTTTTTTTCCTTATGGAAGCATATCTTAAAATAGCGTGGCCAAAGTGGCCGAATTGCTTGAGAAAACAATGTCTTATCAAATAATTATTGATTTTCATCTGAAACTGGCACTTTTATTATCCTTTTCTGTGAGAGTCTTTATTTACTTTCTACTTGCAATGCTCTTAAAAATGTCTTGGAACTTTATAGCTATATGTAAAACTTGTATCGTCTTCAAATGGCCATGACGAAAGACTGGATTAAACATTTTGAACATGAAATAGGCCGGAACACTATGACCACAAGACTCAAAGTAATCAATCTACATACAAAGTCTACATACAACAAAACGCTCGTATGTTAGTTTGTTTTTCACAAAACTCGACCTAGTACGTTTTGTCTCGGGCAACACATTATTACCAAGATTCCCTTGAATACCTTGTTTTTGTTTGGAGTTAAAGCCAAAAATTAGGCTTTTGCACTTTTATTGTCAGACAAGGGGCATAATTCAACAGTTATTAGAGTCAAGGTTAAAGGTATTGCTATACAAATGCATATTTACTAAGGCAACATGTGATTCAAGTTTCATGTGAGTATCTTGAACGTGTTTTTATTTATGGCCAAAGTTGTTTTGCTTTTCTGTCAATAAAGGGCATTATTCATCGGTCATTAATATAAGAGTTATGGGCCTTGCTATACATTTGCTTAATGTCACTAGCAACATGTTTACTTGTGATTTTGTGATTTATAAGTTTTAAGGTGTACGACAAACAGAAAGTTTGTGGTAATATTTTTGGAATATGGAAGTAGACAAAAAGGAAGAAAACAAAAGAAATAGTCCAGGCCAGTTTGCTCGAAATAATTTTAAGGAGAACAAAAGAGTTAAAGGATTGTGGTGCTGAACGTGGTTGAATGAGTTGGCCTTGTACGTGGCTTCTTTTGATCCAAACAGTTTTAGATGTAGTGACAAAGGCTTGATATCAAACATTCGTTAAATTATTTGAGCATGATATGGGGGACGGGTGAACAAGAAATGGTAGGTGTATTTAGTTTATCCTTTTTGGAAATGGGGCTCGGGATGTATTAAGTGTAGTAAGATATCCTGGAGTAATATATTAAAACGTTTTGTAAAAAAGCGTAAGTTTATGTGTTTCCGCGTTCTTTCCTTTATATATTCAAATCCTGTTTCAATATATACATTGGAAATGGAAATAAGTCATGTAGCTCTGGAGATGATTCGCGCTGCCACATGCTGAACTTGCTCAACATAGGTCCTCTTCGTCTGCAATATTCAAAAAGATGCCGAACAAATGTTGTATATAAATCTTCAATATGTTCACAATCTACGACGTAGTTGAATGATCGCATGAGGCGAATACGTTGCCAGGCCGTCATTTTGACGAACTGAAAATGTTCATACCATTAATAGATACTAGAGAGAGTAACGCTCATATGTTTGTGAGTTGTAACTTCTGCTATTTAGCATTTACCATTTATACAGGTGGATGTGTCTGCCTGTCTTCCTAGGGATAAGAAGTTACTACGTCTTCACTGTGTTGAATGATGCAAGCGAACGATTTCATTAATATGGACCAAGAAGAGTATAAACATATATGAAAATATATTTTCATATCTTTTCTGTCAGGTTATTTATAAATTAACGTCACTTACTTTTTGTTTACATCGGTTGTGACCCGTGGTGATCCATGTGATCCCTTTTGAAGTCAAATGATTCCTCACCCTTGCATTTACAGAGGGCAAATCGATCTTTGAAAGAATAGCTGATTTCCAAATGATGTAGACCGACACAAATGTGCTATACACAATTAATGTCTTCGCTCTTTCGCACAAAAATTGATCAACAGAGAATAACGCCAAGGAAAATTTGAAAAAATCCTCGACTGTCATTGGCCCAATTGCAAATACAAAGAATAATTTCCGGTCGTAAATCTCTGCCGTATCTTGAATATGTCTAGCGGAAAGTTTAATTGAACACAAACAGACGCTTTTATCATGAAGAAAGGACGATCAAAGGAAACTAAATATTTGATAAATGATTTGATAAGGTTAAAGAAATGCCAAGGTCGGGAATCCTAGAAAGTGCAGTAGCAGCCAATATGGTTAAAACGTTTAGGTTAATGTTAAATCCGTTGCATGTCTACTGAGTTCTCTATTAGCAGAGAACATTGCTAGGTTTTCATACCCGATACTTTGTTTCAACATTATACCGCTATATAATAATGTCATCATAATTCTAATTGTTATATAAGTTTCTGTCATAGGTGGATATTTACATACATGTTCGTATTTGGGATAGCTTTGGTTCATGTGTTGTTTTGAGTGTTCCTTTGAGGCGTAGAACACATAAAATAAATGAAATACAAGAGACAGACACCTACACCTACTGTCAATGAACGAATCCACCCGCACGTTGAAATATAAGTAATCAAATACATCCTGAACAGAGATCCTTTGGGCGCACGGAGATGCAGTCTGGGTTCGATTAAAACTGTTGATTCCCCGTAATGATAAGTACACCATGTCAGCGCCTCTTTGCACCGATTCAAGGTGTTCTTTTAAGAATGGTTAGGACACACAAGTACATACGTAACTACAAAGTCACAGACTTATATGTTTATACTCCTTACTACTTTTAATGTCTATGGTCATTCATCCGCCTATGAGTTCTGATTTAATAATTTAGAAAAAGACATCTGATGAAAATATCTGCCAAATGGCATTACATGCAAATAGGAAAGGATGCACTTGCTACTATGGGGGAATTCGTGCCGATACTAATAAGCAAGTTATTTTGGGTATTTTTGCTTCACTTGACTAATTCGGCAGCCTCTGGTTCATTCTCGATTAACGTGTTTTTTGTACAACAAAAATAAACATTAAATATTACGTAGAAGTTTTTTGGAACCCGTCATATAATATATAACGAGTCTATGATATGGTTATGCTGATCCTTGAAAGGGTGGGTATGGATTTGTTTGTATCTTGAGAAAGTTTTAGACACGTAAAGAACGATAACATGAATAAGAAAAGGCTTTTGAGACTAACAAAATGTTGGTACGGACACGGGTCGTGTGTGTGACAATCCACATACAATGGTTGTCACTGCTGCCATACAATTTTAAAATTCAACCATGAATAAAAACATTATGGACCGGACACGAACTATTATCAGTAAGGCTTAGATAGCAAAACATACTAAGTTCAGAAGATTGCTGTGACTTGACCTTGAAGGTAGGGACACGGTGCGAGACATACTCATGCTATGGTGGTCACTGCTGCCAAACAATTTTAAAACCTGACCATAAATGAGAAAGATATGGACCGGACAAAAACGGGACGGACGGACGGACGTGACGACGTGTATGATTCCTGTATAGCCACCACTTTTAGGCGGGGGTATAAAATAATACAATTATATGTAATACTGTTCAGGTGATGCCAAAGGAGCATGCAATAAACGACGACGGACTACATAAGACCAAATCCATTACTAGCACTTATAGACCTTTCACAAAATATGTGCCTCTATCTGTCTTCCAACAAAGCTAATGGAAACATGTTGTGTTAAAAAAAGTCAGACCAACAATTAACTATTCAAAATACGTCCCAGAAGGGAGATCTAGAGTTAGGATATAAGCCTTTGCTTTATGTTAAATGAAATAAAATGCACAAGAAATATGAATATCTGTTCCAACCAATGTTTGGTGCCTTGCTGACATTAATGTGAATTCCAAACTCCATAGGAATGAGCCTTAGTTAATATATTAGGGATGGCAACGAGTAGTAAAATTAATACTCGAGTACTCGGACAATCTTTCGATCGAGTACTCGGGTACTCGATTACTCGGAAAAATTGATCATGTGTTCGCAAAGACAAGATTGTGTATATATGTATCGTTAATGACGTATATTGTGCGTTGGTCGTATTATTGGTCATTTTCACCTTTAAAGTAAACTTTCATTACGTATTTTAACATAAAATGATATAAAAAGAAAACAAATGTTGTTTCAGGCTTTTAATTGCGCGGGCGCATCGGCGCCCGGCGCATATATTGATGGTTTTAGAAGTGTCCCTGGTGCAATGGGCTTGCGCATGCGGCGTTTTAATTGTTTTGATCGCGCATGCGCCGTTTCTTACCGTCCGCTCTCGGATAATTACGAATCAGTTCGCCATTAGACTAGTTCCTGTTCGATTTTGCAATAGAAGATAAAGGTTGGTAATCTTCTAATATGTGAGGCTTTGAAAATATATGGCAAATTAAAACCAGAGATTTTTTTAAATAACGCTTTTAGAAAAAAATATCATAAATGCACGGTTATTGAGAAAACTTCTCTTTTTTATTTAAATATTTTTACATCAAAGAACAAACCACGAATGCGCAGAATGTATCTTACAATAATCTTAGAAAATCGGTGAACCAGTCTATTATCTGATGACCCGGTTATGACACGGGTCAGATGCAAGCGTCCAGTAGACTAGGGATATCGAGGTCAACACGCTGGCGGTCGGGAAAAGGTATTATCATGTTCTTTTTTACGTAGTGAACTGAAAAACTATTGTTATTTTATATTTATAATTTTAAAAGTAGGTTTCGTGTCTTTCGATTTAAACAGTAGCACGTTTTTTGCGGTATTTCTACTTTCATTTTGGACAACTTTTGAAGGCTTTCCCAAATTGCGTCATTAAAACCAGGGATGACAGCCGTCCAATGAAAACGATTCTTGCATTTCAGACATAGGCGAGTGTGCGGTCAAGGTCAAAATTGCGAGAGGGTGATTCGAAGTGAAATACTGCAACAAAAAACGTTCTATTTGGACATTTACGCGTCTAACTCAATGAGTCAAAATGGTAGGGATGATATTTCAAGCCCCTCTTTGTAATGCATGCGCAAAGTTTGCATGTAAGTCTGTATATAACGAGTTGTAGGTGATTTGTTCGTAGTGTAGTGCGAGTGCACTCTTTGACCTGTTTACACATGAAGTGGTGACGTCACTGGTGCGCGCGCATATCACGGGGAGTTCGAGATCAGCTGTAGAAGAAGCAAGACGTACTTTGATATACTGCTTAATAAAAGACCTCACGTGTGCTTTCCCTAAAGTTAATGGTAAGCTAGGTTTGGTCTAAGTAATAATAGGGAATACTTTAATGGTGGCAGCGGTGTTTTATTAAGCCGTTCCAGTGCAATTGTTGCTGAAATTCTGCAACTTTTGTTGGCAAATTTTCCTCGAGAATTTTCCCGCGTTTGAAGCCACATTTTTTCGTCAGTTTTTGGCCATTGTTAATTTTCTTCTGGTCTTACCAGTTGATTATTTGATTCTACGTCGTAGTCTCCATGGACTGCCACTAACCCGGCCCCTTCGTTTGCTTTTGTTTGTTTTTTGAGGCCTTTTCAGCGTCCTTAGCAACTTTTCGGACGGGAAGAGTAGCCGGACAGAAGACAAACAAGGTCGGTAGTTGTACAATCAAGTTAATCTTCTACTCAGGAGCATTTGATTTGTAAGCATGGCCAGTAATAAAGTGCTTGTAAACTTCTTGTCTGTTGAAGACTTGCAGACAATTCCAAATATTTGCCAAAGGTTAGCATCTACTATTGTGGATTTGCGTGAGCATTATGGCAATCTCACACCAGAAAGTTTGCAGACAATGCTTCGGCATAAACTGCCGGACACTGTCATGCAAGAGTTGGATTTCACCCCAAACAGAGACTTGGTCGGCAACACCTGCCCACCTCCTCTAGGTGTACAAACATCCCATACCACCCCTCTTGTTTCAAAGATTGAGACAGAGGTTGACGGGTTTGAGACCTTGGTTGCCTCTGCACAAAAGCAGTTGAATGACCGCATTGATCAACTTACATCAATGCTACCTAGTGTCCCACAGCACTATAAATCTGATCATGTATTGCCACGCCCCAGTGTTAACAATCAGACAAATGCCCCTGTTCCAATGGCCCACCACTATATGCCAACACCACAACAGCTGAAACCCCAGTACCCCGTTCAACAAAGGTTGGACCTGGGTAGACTGCGAGAAAGCGACAGTGACGAGGATGTCCAGTCAGCGTCTGGTATCCCTCGCTCATACAGTACCCGACAGAAAAAGGTACGTATGCATAAAAGCAGTCGGTTACCTCACTCCAAACTCCTGTCCCTTCACCGTCTTGATTCATCTACTGATGAGTCCGACACTAGACAAGCCCCAATGATAAAGAGTGAGCAAGTCAAGTTACACTCCTCCTTACCTGATAAGGACCATATTTCGCAAAAACATGCGGAATACCCCCAAGAGGTAGTACAGGCGTCCCCTCATGGCCACTCTGTGCGCAAGGGTAGTCATGCATTGAAGGATATACCTAAATCTCTGGTATATGATGGTAAATCGAGCTGGCATTCATTCGAAATGAAGTTTCAGCAGTGTGCACAGTCATTTGGCTGGAGTACAGATGATTGTAAACTCTGTTTATTACATTGTTTGTCAGGGAAGGCACTCGACAAATGTGCTCGATTGCTTCAATGCAGTCCAAAAATGCCTTACCGTTCTTTATTGAGCAAACTTAAGGAGCGGTTCGGCTCAGAGTTTCCCGCCTCTGCGCAAGCCAAGTTCGCTGACGCTTCCCAGGAAAAAGGTGAGTGTATCGAAGACTGGGCAGATAGGGTACAAGAGTTAGCGGCTGAAGCTTTCCGGTCACTGCCGGAGACCTTCACAAACCAGCAGGCGATAGACCGCTTCTGTCAAGGCCTGCAAGATCGAGAAGCTGGTCATAGCACCTTCATGCGTAAGTATACAACCATTGAAGAGGCCATGAATAACATCAGGTTGTTTCAGCATTCCAAGAGTGCTATGGGCAAGAAAAAATCTATTCATAAAGCAGTAGATTATGACGAAGATGTAGCAAATGTCTACGCCGTTCAGAATCCTTCTGGACCTGCGTTAGACATGAGCGTTCTCAAGAGAGAACTACAGAGTCTGCGAGAAGAGGTGAAGCGGCTTGGAGAAGCTAGGCCCACTCAACCGCGTAGCAGACAGCAGCGTTTCAACCGTCCGCGAGGTACGTATGGCTGTTACATTTGTGATAGTAATTCGCACTTGATCGCTGAATGTCCCCACAAGAAGGACTTTAAGGCGTTTGTTTTAAACGCAAAAGGGTCAGGATAGGGAGCCAATCCTTGACCCAAGAATACTCCGGCTCAAACCCAGAACAGCGAAACGAGGTATGTAGCAAACTTGTTTCTAATGAGACCGTACCATCCAATTCACTACCAGACGCCCCGTCTGCAGTCATTGTTTCATTAAATGAGACCACAAATGACATACAGTCAGAAGAACAAGGCGAAACACCTTCTCCTTGTTTGACACCAGGTACTCTGCCAGCTGATGGTACAGTACTTGCCCCTCCTGTCAAGGTTTGTTTGTTGAAATCCATATCAGCATTAGCAAAACCGGTATGCGAGTTTGTTCTGAATTGCGACGTGTCGGACAATGTTGTCAGTGCGAAGCTCTTGCAAATTCAGAATGGTACAGAACATGTCATTGCCTATGGCAGTTACATCCTAACGGAAGAAGAGCAGAAATACTGCACTACGAGAAAAGAGCTGTTAGCAGTTGTAAGATTTACTCGGCAGTATAGACATTATTTGCTTGGAAGACCTTTTAAGGTCCGGACCGACCACTCAAGTTTGACTTGGTTGTTGAATTACAAAGAACCGCAGGATCAGTTAGCTTGTTGGATTGAGGAATTGGCTCAGTTCAACATGGTCTTGGAGTGCCGATCAGGAAAGAAGTCACATCCTGGTCACTGCAATTCATATGTAGCTGGAGTTGCAGTTGGAGATCTTCCTTGCGGTGGTTGTAATTATTGTGTGAGGGCTGACAACCAATGTGGTTCATTTTCCCGGAAGGTAGATGTAGTTCCGATGACAGCGCAGAAGGCTGAGGTTGGGGAAGGTCGCGCCTTCGTGAACCCAGCATCCGGGAGCGTCTGTCAGGGAGTGGGGGCTACAGCCACATTGGGTAGTACACAACGGGCACATAGTATCTCGTGGCCGGAGGGCTCAATGATACAGAGTGAGATTGTGCACAGGGGATCAGCGAGTGCTCAATACATTACAGAGCAACAACACCATGTCTGTGACGACAGTGGCAAGCTGGTGGACAGAGTGGGCTCTCAGCAAATAGCTGTCTCTGAAGTAGCCGTTTCAACTGAGCCCGATACTCAGGCTTCTCCGACAACAGCAGAAAGCAGGACATGGGATCCAGGGGGGCATGAAGTATCAATGACAGCCAACACTTATAGTCAGCGGCTGTAAGCAGTATCCTGAAATACAGGATTAGCTGCCTTCCTTTTCTTCTAGGTGGGAGGGGGAAGGTGAAGTAGATGGGTTTACAAAAGTTAAGCCCATAACACCTAGTTGCAGTTGGTTACTCCATGTAGCCTCACCCAGAAGTGCTGGAAGAAAATATTTACTGATGTAGATATTTTGGTAGACGTCGGCGGCTCGTTCAACTTACTGGTTGGACCTAGCCCTAGCAGTGATCTTGTCAGATACTTATGACTTGATCAGCCTTCTACAGACCCCGGTGCCGTCCCAACAAAAGAAACAGGGGGAGAGTGTAGTGCGAGTGCACTCTTTGACCTGTTTACACATGAAGTGGTGACGTCACTGGTGCGCGCGCATATCACGGGGAGTTCGAGATCAGCTGTAGAAGAAGCAAGACGTACTTTGATATACTGCTTAATAAAAGACCTCACGTGTGCTTTCCCTAAAGTTAATGGTAAGCTAGGTTTGGTCTAAGTAATAATAGGGAATACTTTAGTAGTCATTAAACTTTTGGCAAAAAAGTTTTGCATCGTTTTCATTATGCACCAGATATTTTTTTTAGACTAATGCATCAGTCAATTGAAACCACGCCCTCCCTACGGTCCGGGGATTAGCGAGGACCCTGACCATAGGTCCTGGCAACCCTGGCTAAAATCCCGTCCTGCGGGGATGAACAGATTGTTAAATCGCTCAAAATGCCCCATTCGGAACTCCTCGGCCATTTTTTCAAAAACAACCTCGGATGTATTCCGGTACATCTGTTGAAGTAGTCCGTATTTTTTTGAATAAAAGCATTAATTAAATGTAGTGTTTAAGAGTTGTATTCATTGCCCTCAGTTTAAATTGATTGCCAGTGAAGTGTATTATTGCAAACATAATTACGATTCCCAAGAGTTAAGTCATAAATTTTCACTACTAAATAAGATTACTACGCGATCTATTTGCAGCGGACTTAAACGTACCACTTTTTGAGTATGTAAACCGTCCATATACATCCGAGGTTGTTTTTGAAAAAATGGCCGAGGAGCTCCGAATGAAAATGCCCCCCGCATCCCAGGGGCCCTAGGTTTGTCCCATTCCCCGCTATATTTAAAGCGAAGTCATAACCATCCCATTCACCCGGCACTACACGGCCACCTGAAAGTTAAAAAACATGGTTCATTTCCCCGGCTTTCCCCCGTATACCCCCGGACCTTGGGGCCGTGGTTGCAATTGACTGGTGCATTAGTTTAAAATAATAAACATGTTTTACGGGATTCTGTCTCAATAAAATGTATATTTATATTTGTCATCCTACATTCCAGTTTCTACCACAAGAGTTGTTATATATTGAACAGATAGGGCTTCAAGATGACAAAAAAAGCACCAACAATAATGGGCCAGGACTGAGGAGTTCCAAGAAATGAGTATTCTTCAGCCCACAAATATCAGTGCTGCCCCACTGCCCAAAACCAGGTTTGTTCTCTTTCTAAATTTCCTGTTAACTTTATGGTTTTCAAACAATAGCCAGCATTTATATTAAACATGAAATCCAAAACCTTCTGCATTTTGTTTTGTTATGTAACACAACTAAAGCTAGGCAAATTTTTTACTGCAACTTTAAATAGCATTGCTTTTGGTATTAACATTCAACCTTTAATAAAACAAAATATATGGATGTTTCGAAGCATTTCAATAAATAATTGAATGTATTTACAATTATTCACAATTTCATATACCGTTTAAAAAAAAATAACTCTACAGGCTTACATTATTTCACAATATAATCTTTTTTTAGACATCATTTTGATATACATGACCTTTAAACGAGCCTTCCTAAAAATTTAATAACATTTTTTTCACTTTTCTAACAAAATTGTTTAACTCAATGGCTGAATAGATTAATGAAATCATTACATGTATATACATACTTAATCTTAATTATTATTCTGCAATTCATGTATCAATCTTTGATTTGTATAACCTGATTCAGAATTGACATCAAATTGCAAATTACTGTCAATTCACATTTCAAAAGCTTATGAAATCAACCTTGAAACCTAACAACTTCACCTCAGTTTAATGTTTAGAGTTATTTTATTTCTCATGTTTCATGTTATCAGGTCTTCAGTGCTACATTTACTTATCAATCATGATATCATAACAAATTCCTATCATATCTTTTTAGAGTGTGGCAACAACTAAATGGACCCTGACAAATGTCCTCTATGTTAGAGCCAGTCCCTTACCCAAGTGACCTACTATTGCACAGCTGAGGTTGTTATCAAACGCAGCAGTAGGTATGAAATGCGGAAACTGTTCCAACTTGATCATCAACAGTTGAGTTACACCTCGTCACAATACCTGAACTGAAAACAATCGGTGACGATACTGCACTTCACTTCTACCTCACAGTGCTCTTCCCTATAAACGCTAGAGTAAAGTTTGCAAATGGAAAACTTGTCATTGCAAGCGTGAAAAGACCAATTGATTCTTAACAAAACAACCTGCCTCAATGCTTTAGCTGACACTACATCAAATCAACACAAGGCAATTTGTTTTTCTCGCAACCTGACCGGTATGTTGAAATTGTACACAACCACTGGTCAAGAGTGGGAATATAGAAGTACAAGTTGTTCGATCAGTTACCTAAAATATTCTTGAATATTTGAACATATAATAAACGGCTATTCATATTGTGTGTAGTGTAGGTAAGATCAATGTCTAGGTTATTTTGGCTAAAAAAAGAAGGAAAATGACTCTTAATTCAGAACATCAATGAAATAGCAAGCCTTAAGTATTTTCGATAAAGTGATACATATATTTTGTGGTGATGTCATAACATTGTTTTACTGTTTTTGAAGAGAAAACACATGTTATAAATATATTATCACATTTTTTAGCTCAACTATTTGAAGAATGAGGTGGGCTATACTATTAGCCCTGGCGTCGCTTTCCGGATAAAGTTTTAGGGTAAGTTAGGATTTTCACTTTGAAGTCCAATACCCTTCATTCAATTGACTTAATACGCCACACAGTTGTTCAGGGCAATCATATAATGGGAAAAGATAACTCCTTTATACAAGCTATGGCCCCTGATTGACTATCGAATTTACGTTAAAGTTTTAGGGCAGGTTGGGATATTTATTAATAACTTCTATACCATTCGTTCATTTAACTTAATACTTCACACATTTGTTCAGGACCATCACACAATGAGGTTACATAACTCTGTATTATCTTTAATACAAGTTATAGACCCTGATTGACTTAGGTTAAAGGTTTAGGGCAGGTTCAAGTTTTAGAACAAGTAGGGATTTTCACTTATAAGTCCAATACCCTTCATTCCGTTGACTTAATACTTAACACAGTTGTTCAGTTCCATCACATTATGAGGTAAAATAACTCCATGTCATATTTTATACAAATAATGGCCCCTGATTGACTATGAAACTTAGGTTAAAATTTTAGGGCAGGTTGGGATATTTATTGATAACTTCTATACCCTTCATTGAATTGACTTAATACTTCACACAACTGTTCAGGACCATCACACAATGAGGTTACATAACTCTATATTATCCTTAATACAAGTTATGGCCCCTGAATGACTTAGGTTAACGTTTTAGGGCAAGTTAAAGTTTTAGGGCAAGTTGGGATTTTAATAAAAAAAAAATTCTATACCTTCATTCAATGCACTTAATACTTCGCAGAATTATTGACAACCATCTTACAACAAGGAACATAACTTCATGTTAGCCTAAATACAAATTATTGCCCTTGAATGTTTTTTTTTTTACTCTTTTTTTAATTTCTTTTGAAAGGCACATTTTTATATTCCTAACCACATTTTCATAAAGGGAAAATTATTTATTAGAATGACCTGTGTCACTGTTCGGGTGGGCTGGTGTTAGGACAGTGTCAAAGTCACCTTATGTATCGAATAATTTAGCTAGGTTTGACATAAAGAGACCAAACTTGGTATATGCAAAGAGTTTAAGGAGACCTTTTTTGGGGAATGCGTTTGAGGCCCTTATGATCAAGGTCAAGGTTGCTATTATTAGAAAAAGGGTTGTTTTTGAATAACTTTTTCATAAGTAAGGTTCTTCATATTGGTACCAAATTTGGTATATATGAAGAGTTTATAGAGACCTTTCCTGAGATTGTGTTTTTGACCCCGAGAGGTCAAAATAGAAATATGGTAAGTACTGAATAACTCAAGTAAGGGTTGACATGGTAACTTAGTTTATGGGGCATGTTTATGCAGAGCTTTAATGGATGCTTTTTGGCCCCCTAGGGTCGAGGCTACTGTTACTAAAAATAGATTACTGTTTCAGTTAAGGCTAACAGTTAAGGCTGGCATACTGTGACCAGACTTGATATATGCAGGAAGAGCTTATAGCGCAGTCACGAGTATGAGGACAACATTTGTACCAAGTAATATGGTAATCCATCAATGCATAAGTAAGTTATAGCACGGACACGAAATGTTACAGCCAGACGGACAGACAGACTGACGAAGTGTTTCTATAATCCGCCAATAATCCCCACCCCACTCCGTGGCGGGGGATTTGAGATTTGATATTTATAAAATAGTGTACTTCCATTTTTGCCATTGTTGTGTTTTACCATTATGTCAATATGTTCAGTTACAGTTGTGCCAATATCTTAAAGTCACCATATACGACTTTACAGAATCTTTACATTATTTAATTACTTCATCATAATGATTACTTATCTTCCTATTGTTTTCTTAAATGTTCTGCAATTTCAATAATTATTTCCAAAACATATTCCTAAAATCAGAGACATTTGACAGTATTATAAGACTTCTCTCTCAAGGTTTTGTCTATCTGAACACTGATGTTGACATAATGCTCTGTGCATATCACTATGCTTTTGCTAAGTTTAATTCCAAATAATGTTTAATTTAATGTCTTATATGTACATATATTTAACAATGTTCTGTTTTTCAACATCTTAAACAGTTACAAAATGTGAATTTACAGGAAATACTTGTATTTATATCACTATGTCATTTTGCCATGTCACCCTTCTTTACTACCTATTTTGCTTAAAGCTGCACTCTCACAGATTTACCATTTTTACAACTTTTTTTATTGTTTGTCTTGGAACGTGCAAATTTTGTGTAAATATCCGCAAACAAATGATTTAAGATTACTGACAAAAGATCAAATCACAGATTTTTATAATTCCTTTTGAAAAGTAATGTCTTATGGCTTAAGCTGTTACTAACAGTTTAAGAAAATTGCATAAAACATCAATTTTTGAACTTAAGTATAAAAATCTGCAATCTTTTTTTGTCAGCAGTCTTATATAACTGGTTTCAATGGATTTTCGCCAAATATGGCTCCTTTCAAGTCAAAAAATAAAAAAAGTTGTCAAAACGTTCAATCTGTCTCTTTTATAGGCACTGACTCTCCATTTACAAACATTAGAATTCATAATGCTTAAAAATGAATGCCTGTTTCAACTTCTCATCTAACCCTGCTTTTTTTTGGCATGACCGTTAACCATTCCATTGTGTGTTGTTGTTTTTCATTTTCTAGATTTATGGGTTTTCAAACTTTAAAAAATAATGGCATTTTGGCTATCAACCATATCAGCAATGCTTATACTGTCTGATAATATAAAACTCCAGGCATATCATTTATAGTTTTGGGTCTGACAACTTCAAACTTTTAAGTTAGTAAATCATTTAACAAATATACCTATTTTCAACCCAATTAATTCCAACATAACAACTGAAACTAAGTCAATTAAGCCCCCCCCCCCCATGTAAAAGATATTTATCACCCTATAAATAGTTACATTCAAATACTGTGCATTTCCTTACTAGGTACATATTACTAGGTTTTCATGTATTTTCATTTTTCTTTTCTTTCATGCCTGTTCTATTGCATTGCCTAGATGTCTTCTTGTACATTGTGAATACTTCAGTGAAATAGTGGCAGCATGTATTTTAGTATTGTGTTAATTTGTCTGTGTGCATTCTTATTCCATGTATTGGTCATAATGTATATGTCGCACTTACACCAAATTATAACAAATATTCTTTCTATTGTTTATTACATTTTAGTACAACTCTACCATTCCCAACATACATACTAACTCTGTTGTATTTTTTGTTATCATGCTTTTTACTCTTTGTTGTATACAAAATGTATATAAAATGTCATATTGCTCATGTTCTTTCTTGTTTGTACATATGTTCACATTTCAATAATACTCAATGCAGTATTTATTCTTATATTTCAATGTCATATTTTAAAGAATTGAGAAGTTCTACAGGCGAAATAACATTAACACATAGTCTTCCACTAAACTTTGTACAAATGCTTCATTTTTCATGTATTAAAACATATTCCTCACTTCATTTCATTGTAACCTATAATTTTCAGCACTTTCTTCATAAATCTTTTGCGTCATTATATTTCCACACACATTAAGTGATCACCTTCCTAGTCATACCACTATCAACCTGCATCACATTCTTCTCATCATCTGCTTATATCTTATGCCTTAAAAGTGCATAATGCATGTTGATTACATAATGTTATTACCTATAAATGTCCTTATATGCAAAACTTGTTTCCTTTGGAAAACTTAAAACTGTCTTGACCTAAACTTTACCTTCCTGTTGTATCATTGTATTCCTATTGAGTCATTGCCTTTCTTTTGTTTTAAAATGTTCATACTTCTATTACATGTGACTTGAGTGTTGACAAAAATGTTAATTTCCATTTCAGAACCGTATACATTTCTTTTCAATATCTTAAAAATACTTCTTGTAATATCTTCTCTTTAGATTTAAACAATTCTGTCATTTCGGCTATTACCAATACCAACAATGCAAATACTGATAGTGTATTATGTATATTATATGTTCTTAAGTATGTTCAAAATACTTGTGTGTAATAATAATATAGTGTATTATGTATGTTCTGTATATTATATGTTCTTAAGTATGTTCCAAAGCTTATAATATGATTATTTTTCAATCACTGTTTTCTAAGTCATTGCTCTGTGTCCACATACTTTTAAATCACTATTTATGTTATTTTATTCTTAAGAGCATGTTCATTTCAGGATCAGGGTGGGTTTTTTTTCACACTTAGTACCATGTACACGTTGCACATTTCTTAGAACAGCTTTCTTGTTCCATCCTGCATGCCTATAAATCATCTAGCCACAGAACAAGGAAAATGACATTAATAATGATGGTCACATTTCTTTCTTTCAGCTCATGGATAACCGACTTCTTTTAGTTTATGTTAAATGTATTTTTTTAATTGTGTTGAAACCTGTTTCATAAGCAAACAGTTTTATGTGTGTTTCAGTTAGAAACAATGGCTTTGTAACACTTAATTATACCGGTCAACTTTTTTTCGCGGATTATTACCCAAAAAATAAACATTGTTTTAAGCAGCATGTCATTAATTAGTTTTTTGGATAAACATTTGGTGCTACTCTTGTTTAAAGTCAACATTTCACCAAAGTACAAATTCTCAACGTTTCAAACTTAGCCCAGAATTTACCAAATCATGTTGGCATATTTAACATTTCAGCTATCATATCAGCCACTCCAAAAGAAAACCACCACTGTGACCATGTTGTATTTTATAAATGTGTGTGTATATTGATACAGTTCATGAATAAAGTTATTTGATACAATTATGGTTTCTGTCATAGCTATACCATAAGTTGTACAATTGTTATTGTGTTACGTTTTATTTTCATTTCAGAAACAACAGCCCAATTCTGTCATCTTTTAAGCAACTTCATTTCACTGACAGCTACAATCAATGTTAGCCCTTACTTTATTTACTTCGTTCTGACCCTACATAAAGACTTGCATAACCAATAGTTGGCCCGCGCTAACATCCAATTGCTGCATCTTGCAGCAACTTTTGTACTTGTTTACCTTATTCGTTTCATTTTATACAAGTTTGCACTGCAGAAATGAACAACAATCAGAATTACAATGAACGAAAATGAATAGCATACATACAAATAGTGAACGAAGTTCAGTTGTTTACTCTACATTTTTTTTAAATGATAGTTTTTCGTACTGTGTTATTGTTGTTTACCTCATTAATATTCATAATTCTTGATTTAAAATATCAACCAATCAATTGTGATAATCATTGCAAAAATAGTTAAAATACGCCCATTAAGAAATCAATTCTCGATACTCTTTCGCTCGTTAGCGTCCATTGTTTGGTGAAAAGGTCTCTAATTGGTATACAATAGAATTGTGTAGGTGAAAGTACCGCTATCAAAACTTCGCTAATTGACATTAGGGGTCCTTTGTTGACAGTTTGCAACTATCACAACAACTGTCAACTAATTGATTGAGGTCAACTGTGTACACAGCGGTGATTAGAGGGACCATAAATTGTCCTCTTGGCAACTAACCAGATCTGATATTTTGTCTGTAATTCGTGTATTAGGTGATTTTTATAGATTTTTTTTCCGAGTACTCGAGTAGTAATTTGGTACTCGAGTACTCGGACGTTCGATCGAGTACTCGGGTACTCGTTGCCATCCCTATAATATATACATGCATATTAGAATAATTAGATAATTGTTATATTCGCCAACATCGAATGGACGAAGGGATCTTGTTATTTAATGGAAACATGGCATAGCGTTGGTCAACACGTGACTCTAATTTTCTTGAAACAAAGAAAAGGCATAAGATAATTGACAGTTACATATATATCCTTTCTTTTTTATCCCAAGACAATTTCGATAGGCTATGGGGTACATATATATAAGATTTCAAAATTGATTTGTTTAGCACGATTTCATTGAGTTATGTGCTGACATTTGACAACATTATACTAAAGTATTTGCCCGACAAAAATGGCAACACCGCGCCAATGACGACAGTAGTTGTTGCTATGAATATATCAAGGACTTGAATGAAAAACAGACGAGCTAATTATGCCATTTTTAGGGATACTATATTCTTTCATAAATTAATAGAAAATAGAAAAAACATCATTATTTCTAGAACCCTTAGTTCTTTAAATGACATTGCCAAAGCGGTCAAAGTGGTTGACATAAATAGAAGTATTATTAAATAATTATTGATTTACATATAAAACTGGCACTTTTTGTATACTAGTAATTCATTGTGAGAGTTTTTTTTCTCTCTCTACATGCGAGGCTCTTAGAAATGTCATCGAATGCTTATTGCGGGCCGCTGCAGCAGTCCGCTATATTTAATACGTGGTGAGTAAAAGGTTTATGGAGACTTAAGAACTTGGTTGAAAATATGCGTCTCTTTTTCCTAAAAAATCAAGTACTTTTGAGCTGAAAATGAAGACACAGTCAATTTTTCCCTTGTATACATGAGTTGTCGTTCATACCATAATGATTGTCTCGTCATTAAATAAACGGTGTTACTTTTGACATTAATAATGTAGACACAGTCTATTTTTATAGTGTTCGTACGTTTGACAAAAGCGTTTCTGATTTTCGCAACATTTCTGGCGGGTGGTGCTAAAAGCCGGTACCCGGTATCCAGTATCGCCCGGTACCCGGTACCACTTCGATATCGGATTATGTGCTACCGTGATGTTATCAGATGACTAATCTCATTAAGACATGGCCGCTTTTTATTGCCTTTTAAAGGTATCATTATCGGATAAAGATCTCTGTTGTTGGCGGTTTGTTTTAAGTTAAGAAAATCATGAGTTTGAGTTATTTATGTCTTTTTCCGAGTAAGCAAGAGACATATTGATTTAGTGCTGTCTGTCTGTCACAAAACATTGTCCCCTGTAAAACTTATAGTTGTACTGAAACCTGGAAGAAGTGTTTAATATAAACTGTAGTTGTGCATAGACAAATGTTTTATCAAATTAGGTCTCTTTGAATTCCTTCATAGCCTTGACTCGACATCACCAACTTCAAAATAGTTACATGGTAAATATGTTTGTTGGCCCGCTGTGGTACTTTGTTTCACAGTTTTTCTTGTCGCTATTTGTTATAGCCTTGCACAGGTCATGACGAAAGACAAGATTACTCTACGTACGAATCTGATTAGAAAAAAACAGGAACCTTTTTCATGATGAAGTAGGCCAGAACATGCGATGTTGTTACTAAAACTCAAGGCTAAAGGAAATCGTAAACATTTACAGACGAACTCTACATAAATCAAGAGCGCCGCCGAACGAACCCCGAACGCTCGTCGTTTCGTTTCTTTTTCCAAAAAGGGCCATTACTGAACGATTCTTGAGGTGCGTATTGTTTCACACGTACAGTTATAGTTGAGGTGACAAAGACCTGGTAGCAGATAATTCGTCAGATAGGTGATGTATTTGAACATGTTATAAGGGACAGGTGAAGAAGAAATGGTAAGTATCAAATAAACAGCATTGGTAAATGGAGCTCGGGCTAGAATAAGTGTAGTTAGAAAATGGTGTTAGGCAATGAAATATTATGTAGAAAAGTGTATGTTTATTTTTCGTTAGTCTTCTCTTTTGAGTATCACGTTATGTTTCAATATACAGATTGGAAATGGAAACAAGTCGTGTTGCTCCGGCGATGATTCGCGCTGTCTTATCCTGAACTTGTTCTACATCCTGTTCGCCTGTTACAGTAAAATTGTCCCAAAACACTTCTGGATATTCGAAGAGGTATTATAAGAAATGTTGTACATAAAACTTCAAGCGATTACGATCTACGACTAATTTAATGATCGCATTAGGTAAATACGTCGCCTTGCCTATTTGACAGACTGAATATGCATGAGCAAGAACTAGGTACAGTGACGCCAAGATGTTTGTGAGTTATAAATTCCGCTATATTGAAGGGCTCAAGCAGATATTGAAACCGTATCAGACAAATAACCAGACAAGACAACGTAGTGTTTTCTTTCACTGAAATAATTAGCATGTATAATAGGGAACAGAAAATGCCTCTTTCCCGAAGCTTGAAAATGAGATGTTCATGCCACACGCGATCAAAGGATTTTAGAGATGGCGTAGAATACTGGTCTTACGTCAAGGAAGACCGATTGGTAGATATATAAGAGACATGACCATAACGACAACGATGTAAACAACTAAAACACAGGGGCTTTGACAATTCCCTTGAAATACCCTTTATAAACCTTTACCAAAGTAAAAGAAACAGACAATGTTAAATGTCTAAGCAACAGTACGAATGCGAATGCTAGTTTGCTCTTATCCATTGGTCAAGTGGTTTAACTCGAAAAGCGCCATGTCAACGCCTCCTGCTTTCGTTTTAAGCGGGTCTTTTTTTCAAGAATCATATACACACTATATTCATATACTTCTATCTCCGTTGTATTTTCTACGCCCAGGTTCTGATTGAATCATTTGAAAAGGCCGCTGGTGAAAACAAATGCCAATTTACCATTATTTGCAGAAAGACATTTATATGTACGTTAGTTTTTGTTCACTGAACAACTAAAGCCGAATTATTGGTTAAGTAAAGCAAAAATAAAACTATTACGTAAAACATTTTCTTCCTGGATGCTGTCATATTAAAAGTTTATGGTCTGGTAGTGTTGCCTCAAAATACGGTCAGTATGGATTTGTTTGTAACTTGAGAAAGCTTTTAGGCTTATAAAGGATGCCAACACGAACGAACAAGAGCTCCAGATTGATGTATGGTAGTAAGAAGAGAGGTTTTCTAACTGGCCGGATAACATTATCACATAAAGCCTGTCAACTAATAGTTTTCTCGTCAGACGAACGATAGGAACAATTATTGCACTGTTTAAATGATGCAAAAGGAGCGTGCCGTTAGGTTAAAAACACATGACACTCTCCATTAGAAAAGGAAACCAGCTACTAGCACTTTTAGATCTTTAACAAAAAAAAATATGTGCCTCAGTTCTAACTTCAAAGCCATTGGTAAATACGCATTGAAAACGAAGTTAGCTACTAAATGCCAGACCAACAATGAACTTAATTAGGTGCGTTTCAGAACAGAGATCTAGGGTTGTGATATACGCATGTATGTAAAACAGAATCAAATGTTCAGGATATATGTACTAGTATTTACGTTTTCCCACGAATACTTGCTGCGTTGTTTACTCTTTATCAAGAGCATTCTGTTCTCGCTTAAAAGAGATATTTGGTCGTTTTAACGAGTTATTAAATCGTCTAAACGAGATACTTATCAAGAGCATTCTGTTCTCGCTTAAAAGAGATACTTAGTCGTTTTAACGAGTTATTAAATCATCTAAACTAGAAACGTAAGAGATAAGCAAGAGCTTTCATAGCAATAATGTAGCAGAATGTCCCAAAAGTGTCATCCAGTTAAATTGATTACGCAGTTACTAATATGCCTACAGCAAGCATAAACCATAAGCATATGCCTGCCCCTATGGCTGACGTCAAGTGCGGAGGAGTGTTGCAGTAAGAGGTAGGGAAATGGGTCTTGCACCCGAAGTCATCTTTATGAATCGAAGACATGTGCCAATTATTTTAAAGTCCCTCTTTGAACGACAAAGTTACAGCCCAGACACGACCAACTATACTGTATATACATATATGCAGCATTCCATAATGATAAACCTGCAAATGTGACATTGAATTTTGAGATGGGGATGTGAGTCTTGCAGCCGACACGTCGTCTTAATGTATTTAACATATGTGCTAAGTAATTTTTAAATCTCTCCTTGTGTGACAAAACGACAGCCCGAAAACCGGACGGACGAACGCACAGTGTAATTTTAATATGCCTTCGTTGGGGACATACAAATAACACGTACGTCACCCCTTTGCTACCATAGATACTAGAAGTAATTATTAGTTTTCCTTGTCGGGGTATTTCTTTAGAAAAAAAAACATCGTCAAAGTGCTTGACAAGAAATGTTTTTTATTGAAGCATATTGAGTTCTATCTGGCACTCTTATAAAACTTCTTATTAGGAGATTTTATTTACTTTCAATATGTAATGTTCTTAAATATTTCTTAGAACTTAATAGCTATTTGTTATCAATTTAAAGACTTCCACAGGCAAGACGAAAGACTAGAATATTCCACGTACATTCTGATTGAAAAAAAATTCAGTATTAAAAATGCGACAAATCAAACAATTGAAAATAATTACAAATGCAGTCTACCACTGGTAAATAAAATTTGAATAAGGGAGAAACTTCCATAAATAAAATATTTGAAATGCATGATTTTAAATGATCGCATGTTTGTGCAAATGACATTCTTGAACTAATGTGGCGCACACGAGAAGGCCTTACTAAAATATAAGTAAGACAATTCATGGCAATCAATCAGTATTATACGTCAGAAGTTCAAAATGAACGCTTCTAAAATTGCACGAACGATCTTAAACATGGGAGGTGAGTTTGATCTAAGGCCATTTGACATCTAAAGAAAGCCATAAATTCTCGTTAGAGTTACCAATATTTTATTTCCAATAGTAAGAAATATACACACCAACATTTTCAAAATCTGCATTCATTTACAGAAATAATTTCCATAACACTTCAATAAATTACAGTTAATAACAGTTTTCAAAATCAATGACAGAAGCAAGTGCATATCATATCATAAGAAAAATAAATAAATAACCTCTCCTGATGATTTCCATATGCTTTAACAGTATATGCAATTTTAAATACATCTCAGAAGACAATGGGCCGATTGTTCAGAACTTTGTTAAAGTTAACAACATCGATAACAGCAAAATTGTTAACTTTTAAGCGTGTGATATTTTATGGTAAGCTTAGATTTAAAAATAAAACAAGTTCACCTGTAAAGATATCTCAAATCTCATTAGTAATACTGCAAATCACACCTGTATCCATTAAACTTCTACAGCAGTGAAGTTTTGAACGAAAATAACAATGGTGTTAACAACATTTTTAACTTAAGCAAATTTCTGAACAATTGGCCAACTGTGAATTTCATTGTTGTTAACCTTCCAATCTCTACTACTATTATTAAAGTTTCTCAGCCACATTTGTGATCTACCATACTTCTTACACATTTGAGACATCGCTTTCACTTGTGCATGTTTTATATAAATATATGAGTACAACATAAAAAAGTTCACGCTAAAATGTTAACAACGATGTTGTTCACAGCGATCTCAACTTTAACAAGGTACTGACCAATTGACCAACAGTTTGAATCCAATTTCCATCAAAGCTTGAACGCCACACTCTTGAACATAAACTTTACATGAAATAAATCCCCGCTAGCCTCTTAACAAACCTAGAACAATCTATTGCACAATAATAACTACAAACTATTAAATACACTTTAGAATGCGTAAATTAAAGAGTATAAGAAACAAGAGTTTATACTAGTGTTGAAAAATAAAAGCAACATACAATAATCACTGCCTAAATAAGTTTCACTTTTATTTACCAAGCCCACAAAAATATACTTAGTTTGTAATGACAAAAGAGTTCCACAAAGGGACCCCAGTCTTTATTTCCTCTCAAGTTGTTGACCAAGGGACAAAACTCAAAATAAGCCAATATGATGGCAAGTGCAACAATTATGTGAATTGTGACCAAGTTTCAACTTTTAATGGACTTAAATGGCCATGACAATGATGACTTGCAATGATAAAGACAATGATAGAGACAAAGATGACTTGCAAGGATAAAGACAATGATAGAGACAAAGATGACTTGCAAGGATAAAGACAATGATGACTTGCAATGATAAAGACAAAAGTGACTTGCAATGATCAAGACAATGATGACTTGCAAGGATAAAGACAATGATGACTTGCAATGATAAAGACAATGATGACTTGCAATGATAAAGACAATGATGACTTGCAAGGATAAAGACAATGATGACTTGCAATGATAAAGACAATGATGACTTGCAATGATAAAGACAATGATGACTTGCAATGATAAAGACAATGATGACTTGCAATGATAAAGACAATGATGACTTGCAATGATAAAGACAATGATGACTTGCAATGATAAAGACAAAGATGACTTGCAACGATTAAGACAATGTGACTTTCAATGATAAAGACAAAGATGACTTGCAAGGATAAAGACAAAGATGACTTGCAAGAATTAAGACAATGTGACTTTCAATGATAAAGACAATGATGACTTGCAATGATAAAGACAATGATGACTTGCAAGGATAAAGACAATGATGACACCAAGGCTATGACAATACCTTGATTTATTTCCTAAAATAAAGCAAGAGTACTGTTAGCCTATGACACTGCTGTCTTTCTCCATTGGTCGAGGAGTTTAACTCAAAAATGGTTAATCCAGAGGGATAGGATTTGCTGCACACATGCCTTCTAGCATTGGTAGTATGTATAATAAATTTCATCAAGAGTATCTTTAAATGTGGCCAAAGGTTAAAACATATACACAACAAAAAAAACACCTGCAGGACACCTGCGCAATGTGAATACCTTGAAATATGTTTTCCTGGCAAAAACTGGCAGGTTCATCTATTAAGTAGTGAATGAACTAGTGAAGAATGCCGAATGAATAAGATTGGATGAATTGTGTGTAAATAAAATGATTCCCTCACTGTTCATAATGTATATAACATTACAAACACATTAATTCACTTTCATCTAGTAATGATTACATTATACATACAAGCCAGATATGTAAATTGGTCTACAAAATGCACAGCAACCTTCTTTCATCTTCAAATAATACACAATACAAACAAATATTTGGAGACATGAATGTTGTAAAACACATATTAATCAACATTAATACGATACAGCTACCTTCTGCCAAGGTCCCTGGACACTATCTAAATAAATCGTTGAACTAAAAACTAATAATCACATGGTTAAGGTATAGGAGTACAACAGGTTTACATCATGTGATCTCATTTTGTAAATTCTTAAAGAATGGAGAAACTTGTTGAATTTTACATATCAAATTTTCATTGTCACTGGTATATATCAATTAAATTTTATCATATTCAACATGCTCCCCCCTGTATACATATTATATTAAAAACATTTTGTTGACGCAATGTTGGGGAGCATACTTTTTATCCAAACACCTGCTCATGGCCTATTATATAACTACTTACCAATAGTTGCATAAACCTAATAACTAGATAAATGCTAGGTGAGCATCCACACTGTTTTACACGAGTCAAAACCATTACATGTTGTTGAGACTATCAAAGTAGAACATCAAAATTTGATACTTGTATGTTGATAGTTTAAGTGAGTTTCATTACATTTAATACACTTAGATCATGTTAATAATGTGTGTATAATCTCCTGTGTACATGTATCAGTGTGTAGACTCTCCTGTGTACTAATATCTGTGTGTATAATCTCATATATCAGTGTGTAGACTCGCCTGTGTACTAGTATTTGTGTGTAGAATCTCCTGTGTACATGTATCTGTGTGTACTCTATGCTGAATTTTTGAATCTCCTTAAACAGCCTATTTGGTCTTCTCCCAGCAAGAAATAAGCTCCCCAGGATTCAACTTCAATCCAGTGTCTTGATTCTCCACACTTTGTAAATATGTGCATCAGTTGCCTTCCCATTTTCTTGGTTTAATCCCAATAATCACAAGGTTAAAAGCAAGTGGAAGGAGTTACAATGTAAGTTAATGCTGTCAATAAGTCAGTCTCCTGTCCCCTAGCATAGATGTGATCTCTGTAATTCTGCCCCGAGTTCCCTAGTATAGACGTAAGCTTCTCTGTAATAAAGTGCCCTTTTCCCTAGTAAAGATGCAATCCTCAGTAATTCAGTCCCCTGACCCCTTGAGTATATTTGTAATCTTCTCTGAAATCACTCCCCTGTTCCCTATTATATATGCTATCTTCTCAGTAATCCCTAGTCTATAATATTATGTTATCTTCTCATCTTCTTGGCCTTCTTCCTCTTCAGCTCCTCCTCTTCCCTCCGGATGTCCTCAAGATCCTCCAAACGACCAAGTTTTGCACTGAAACACACACATCCAATATGGTAAAACAGGTTATAGAAAATGAGGGATTGCATATTTAAGACAAAAAGTACATATGGTACTCCTAGAAATAGTTTCAGTTGCATTTCTTTGCATTAAAGTGTAGTTACACATGCAAGTTATTCTGTGGGTTTGTATGAATTTGATTTGCTGTAAATCAATATGTCAAAAAGCCACAAGTTGAGTGTGAGGCAACTTTATGCAAACAACTATTTGGAATGTTGTGAATATTATAAAAATAGGACCAATGAGAGACCTATATGTTTAATGCACAAATTTAAGGGATCCCATTGAAACAGTATATTCACAACTGAATGTTTATTTTGGGTGTCCAAGGGATGTATAGGAAATTGGGGTCCATAGCATGAAAATGACGTCAGGGACACAAGGTTTCTGCGTGAGGAAAATCCCTGATACAACATGCAGTTACCTGCGTGCCTCCTCCTTCATAATGGTGGTAAAGTTCGCCTCCATGTCTGCATCATCTTCCTCATCAATGTGCCGGTACCTGCAAACATGTATCACAGGTAAAATACAAAACAAGAGCAAACATGACAGATACGTATACATGTTCTGGAAAGTAACACAGTTGATATTACAGAAATTCAATTAAGATGTGATTTATTAAATATTTGTTTCATTCTATGTTCTTATTTCTATAAGTTTTTGGTTTGTTCTAATTGTCTAAAGTATGAATGAGTTCAGACCAAGATACAGTGCTACTTAGATATTTTTCAATCATTAATTGACTACACTCATAAGCATTTTCACAGGGAACTGTAATTTTGAAAATAAAAACAAATTTTTTTTTTTAATGGTAAAGGTCACCCTTGAACATACTCCACACAACCTCATGATCTGTCAAACGGAGAACCAAAGATGATTGAAATGTAAACCAAACAATCAGCCAAAATACAGAAAAGAAGGAACCACATATTGGGTCAAAAGAAACGATACGCTCCATGGAAATTGTGTCAAGGAATAATAATCTTCATACAAACTTGAATATTTCCATTCCAAGATTCATTTTGGTAAAATGTTATTATTCAAGTAAGACATCACCTACTCTCAAGGAATATAGCAAAATACTTGTTTAAGAAGCAAGCCAATGATCTATTGTTTTGTTGTTGTAAATTTTCAAAAGAAAAAAACACCAAAAACAAAAAAAGAATGAAAATGTTAACAAGTGAATACAACCAAGTCAAAAATTGCAAAAGGTACATATCTTCCAAATTTTGGACTCAATTTACAATGTTTTACCATTGCCAATAAATGATGTAAGCCAATCAAACGGCACAAAATTAATTTTGTCACTGCATTAGAAAAATATATGCAAAAGCATATAACATAAACAGCAAGTAAAACGTTCAGTAAGGACATACTTAGACTTGTCATATCCAAAGATGTCTCTGATGTGCTTGGATACATCCTCGTTTGCATCACCATCATCAATGAAGTCATCGTCTTCATCATACTCATCATCTTCATAATCCTCATCTGAGTAGTATTCCTCCTCCTCACGAGGACGCTTCACTGTAAATCATGTACACATGTTTGTATAAAGGCATGAAAAATAAAAAAATATATACAGTCAGCACAGGACAGTTGATTGCAGGACTATTGTAAGGTTTGAAGCAAAACATAATTCTAAAAAATTAGCTACAAGTTAACACACATGAAACTGATAAATTTCAAAATTGACCCTTATTTAACCATAGACTGAATGAAATAAAACATAGAGCCATCAAATACATGACTGTTATTGATGTTTGCAATATTTTCTACATTGTGATGAACACCAGGCATGGCACAAAAAAGTTGAGAAAATCATGTATCTCTAATTTTCATGTTGTGTTCATCAATAGTCTGGCTCTGTTTTAAGACAATGAGACAGAAAAAATACATTTCCATACCTGGCTTAGGTTTGTTTTTATGGATCTGGTTGTAAATTCTGTCGAAAGGATTCAAGGCTGGTTCCTGCTGATAGGGTTTCAGCTTCGCTGAGCCAGAGGGCTTACACTGGATAACATTTTCATGCTCCTCATCATACCTTCTACCTGCACCTTTGTTTACGGCTGTAGAACTAGTGATTTGACTAGAGTTCTTTCTTACTGGACTACCAATGCCTGCCGTTTTCTTAGTAAGAGCACCTCTTAATAAGCTAGAGTCACTTTTAGGTTTAGAGTTTGATTCAAATTCTTCATAATATGGTTTTCTTAAACCCATTTCCTCTTCCTTACGTCTCTTCTTATTTTCCTCCGCTCTTCTTCTCCTGTCAAGTTCATCTTGCGTAAGCGGTCTTTCTTCTACCTTCTTAGGTTTTATGGGTTTTAATGGTTCTGTGACTGGAACATCTTTGCTCTTTTGTTCAGCTATTTTCAGCAACTCTGCAAAATTCATTGATGGAGGTGGTGCTTGGTTTCTGCGAATGATTACTGGCTTTTTCGGTTTAGGCTGGTCATTGTTATTTGTTGAAAAGTTAGACTTGTAATCACTTCTCATTAATTGCTTGACATAATCTCTTTTCTTCTGCTTTTTATCCAGCATTTTATTACCATACTTGTCCCTATGTCTATCATGAGGGTCCCTTTTTTTAACACCCCTATCTACTTTACGCTGAGGTAAATTTGTTCTCACTTTCTTTTCTTTTTCAGGTCTATCTGGAAAGTGATAATTTGTAAGTTTTTCATCTATCTTTTTTTTAATGTTTTTCATCATGTCTGCTCCAGACTCATTCTGCAGGAGATCTTGGTTGAACGACATGTCAAGCTGATGGTTTGGCATGTCATCATCAGAATCGTCATCCTTCACCGTACTGCGAGACTTCACCTTGTCACCAGACTTGTCTGCTGCACGCTCTTTATCACCTGGAAGAGAGTAAAAGACTCAAAGCGTCGCATTTCAAGCCCTTGTAGCATACTGTTTATTATTTACAGTATGTAAGTGTACAATGAAGGTGCCCTTCATGTTACTATTTTTATTGTTGCGTACCAGTATAATATTATAGAGTAAAGCTAACTAACAGAGAAACCCTCAATTTCTAATTATCAGTTTAAGTACTACAATAGACTGACTACAATATGACCCCTCCATGTTTACCTACCAGAACGTTTCCCCCGCTGTCTTTGTGGCTTAATTCCTGCCCTCTCTTCAGCAAATTTTGCTTTTGTTCTCTCAAGAATCATCTGTGTACGTGATAGGATCTTCGCCTGCTGTGACATCTTGTCCTCAACAACACCTGTCATGGTTTTATATTGTTAGTGAATAACACATTATAGCAAATTTTTAATGATCATTTGGTCTTATTTTTCTAACATGAGCTTTACTAAACTATAGTTGCTTTTTCTGCTTATAAAACAAAGGTTGTAATTTAATAGTACATGTATCTAAGTCTGATGTTTTGTTTATTGAGTAATTTCATCATTCAATAATGTGACTCAAAGAAAATATATGGTAATCTAAGAGTGCTTTAATGCTTAACCTGTTGGTTAAAACCATAAAAAATGCAATATTTTGAGTAATTTGGTCAAGATACAAAGTTCTTTTATTTGAAAACAAAACTCAATGGTCATGTACTGTACCTTGCCTTGCCTTCTGGACAGTCTGATCAAATGGTTTAAGTTTTTCCTTTTCTTTTTCCTTCTCCATTTGCTGTGCCTCTTCCTTCATTTTAAACACCTCGGCTCGCAACTCATCCAGGCTTAAGTTAGAGGCTTTCTTTGGCTTCTGCCCATGCTTATCACTGGAACCACTGGAAGATTTTGAGCTGCTAGGTCTTTCCCCATGTTTACTGCTTTCACTTCTGTGTTTGTCCCCTGAGGTCTTTTCACTTGCATGTTTCTTGTCTGAATTCCGGTCCACTGAATGCTTACTACTGGAGTGTTTTTCATGATGGTGCCCCTCACTAGAATACTTGTCACTTTTATCACTTGAGTGTTTACTACTGCTGGAATGTTTACTATCTGGATGTTTATCACTAGAATGATTACTACTACTACTACGATGTTTAAGATCTGAATGTTTTTCACTTGAGTGTTTACTGCTGCTTGAATGTTTATTATTTGAATGTGTGTGTTTTTCATGAGAATGCCTTTCTCTTTGTGTACCACTTTTGTTTTTCTCTGAATGAGAACTTTGCTTTTCACTGGAAGTACCAGAAACAGTTCGGGGCTTGTCTGATCTCTTTTCACTATGGTCTGATTTCTGTTTGTCATATTTATCAATTCCATTTGACTTTTTGGGGGGATCTGAATCTTCATCACCACTTTCTAACTCCCTCATCAAATCTTCCATCTCAAGGTTGTTTTTCTTAGGGATGCGAAAAGTTTGGGTATTTCTTTGATCATTTTCACATGTTCGACTAGCATCGCTTGGTTTTTCATTTTTCATTTTCTCTTTGTCTGAATTAAAAGAAAATCAATATGTTTTTTCCTTATCAATAATTTGTGCATTTGTGCCATTAGTCTTCAGTCTTTTGATAGTTGATGTTGTCAGCATTTTTAGTAAACACATTAATATTAATACAAAATAGCATTTCTTCCTTTTTATGAGTCTGAACATAATAAATATCAGATATTTCATCCAAGCCTTAAATGAATTAATATGAGTTCCTGAAGCACTAAGACATTTACAGGCTTACAAATAACTGGTCTCAAATACTAACAAAATGTAAACAAGAGATGTTTGTCAAACATTATGCCCCCTGAGCGCCAAGTTGCCAGAAATATTTGGACAATTGAATGAAATATGCATGGACTGAAATGACAGCTGATTTGTCATTGGATGCATATGAGGCAGGTCATCTACTGGTCATACCTAATCTTCATGTCAAGTTTGATGACCATAGGTCCGGGAATTGTTGAGTTATCACTCGGACAAGCTTTGGTCTTCCAACAGACCGACCGACATGTGCAAAGCAATTATATAACCCCTCTGCTTCGAAGGGGGGCATAATTAAACTAGATGTTCACTGAAAACTGATACTTCAACTCATGCATTTAGTGACATATAAATTTCTAATGTCTACTATATAAGAAAATAAAATATGGACAATCAGAAAACCTTTTTTCAGCTTACAGTCACACTGACCTTGACCTTTGACCCACTGACCTCAAAATCAATAGGGTTCATCTGCTGGTCATGACCAATAAGCCTACCTAGTATGAGGTCCCTGGGTCAAAGCGTTCTCAAGTTATTGATCGGAAACCGTTTTTCATGTTAAGGTCACACTGACCTTGACCTTTGACCTCAAAATCAATAGGGTTCATCTGCTGGTCATGACCAATACACCTACCAAGTATGAGGTTCCTGGGTCAAAGCGTTCTCAAGTTATTGATCGGAAACCGTTTTTCATGTAAAGGTCACACTGACCTTGACCTTTGACCCACTGACCTCAAAATCAATAGGGTTCATCTGCTGGTCATGACCAATAAGCCTACCTAGTATGAGGTCCCTGGGTCAAAGCGTTCTCAAGTTATTGATCGGAAACCGTTTTTCATGTTAAGGTCACACTGACCTTGACCTTTGACCCACTGACCTCAAAATCAATAGGGTTCATCTGCTGGTCATGACCAATACACCTACCAAGTATGAGGTTCCTGGGTCAAAGCGTTCTCAAGTTATTGATCGGAAACCGTTTTTCATGTAAAGGTCACACTGACCTTGACCTTTGACCCACTGACCTCAAAATCAATAGGGTTCATCTGCTGGTGATGACCAATACACATACCAAGTATGAGGTCCCTCGGTCAAAGCGTTCTCAAGTTATTGATCGGAAACCATTTGGTATTCCGACCGACCGACCGACCGACCGACAGACAGACAGACCGACCGACCGACCGACCGACCGACATGTGCAAAACAATATACCCCACTTTTTTCAAAAGGGGGCATAATAATATAATGTACAGACAACTAGTCTATCATCTCAATAACATTATCAGTATCAGCATGTCTATTTGATTTGAATAAAGGTTTTTTTTTTTACCCCTTTCCCTCCTTTTCTCATCGATCAAGCGTTGAACCACTTCTGAGCGTTTCTTTTCCTGCTTCTCTCTCTTAGGAGCAGGGAGCTCAGTCTTGAATCCGGACAACTTTTCCTGCAAAAGGGTTATATTGAAGTTGTAACATTTGTTCTCAAATCGTACATATCATAACTAGTATCAGCTAGAGTTGCCTTGGCTCTGTCTCTGAAGGCCTTCATGTCTCCCCTGGGACTGTAGAAGAGAGACCTGCCAGCTCAAAAGTCAAAGATTTAAAAATATTTTGCTCAGTGAACAATGTTGCATGTGCACTTTGTTTAAATGCATAAAACTGAGTTTCTACATATTTTTTTATTATTATGGAAACAATAAAAGGTATGCAAGAAAGATTATCTATAATGCGCATTCGTTTAAGATCAAATCTGATCCTCAGGCACATTACATAGCCAGTAAATCTGTTTGCTTTCGTATGGCTCCTCAATTGAGAACATGTACCGATATTATTAACTCGAAACATATATATGTCTTTTTTCAGGTGTAGTGTATTCAACAAGAGCAGATGCATGGGTAAACACAACTGCATTATTGACCTATTGTAGTAAGCTTAAGTGGATCTGAAAAAATAAATCAAAAGGGCAGCGGAAAAACAACAACAGCAATTTACTGTAGCCATATTAATTCAAACAAAATTTATTTTAACAGCAATTCTTATTCAGTTTCCCCTCCAAGCAATGCCACAATCGTTCTTAGATCGAATGATCAGATGTGGAGGGCCGGAGATCCATTCAATATTTTGGTCATGAAAGCAAAAATCAACTGAGAGAAATAAAAAGTGTATCTAACTTGATGAGTTTACTGAAGCTGTACAAGTGATTAAAAATCATAAACCATTTCTGTGTGATAAGAAGTACAACAGTACACTCTCAAGAGACTTCTGCTTTTTGTTTTACTCTGCAGATTTCCGACATCACATACATGAAATGTAATTTGACGCTATCGACTTTTCTAAGAGTTCACAATTTCTCACCCTCCACAGCCAATCAGTGGACAAAACCATGATGTGCGCCGCATTACTCAGAGTAGCAAATACCACCAAATTCCCCTTAGACTTATAGGAATTTCATACTGCAGTGATGAAGCTAGCCTTCTTTTCATGTGGATTCATAAATGTGCTAGGGGGGTTTGGGGGCATGTCCCCTCGAAAAAATTTGAAAAACATGGTGCAATCTGGTTCATGGGCGTTCTGAGGTGCTTTATTTACTACTGAAAAATGGACAGTTTTAGGATCGTGTAGTCAAGTGGGCATACTGCAACTTTGGCTGATTTAAAAAAAAATTGTCAGAATCATGTGGATTCAGCAGCGTAGTAGCGTATAAGCAGCTAAGCACCTGTACTGTATCTAAATTTGTTTTAAATTTATTAATTGCTTTTCTTTCATGGTCTGGTTTCATTATTTTTAGACTCACTTGCACAAAATACGACTGGTAACTCTTTAAAGAAGTAAGACCCACTTTCTGTGCCTCTACGTGAATTTTTGCTTTGGTAAGAGTGCAATGCTAGTAGTCCCTAGGTCGTGGGTTCGAGCCACACATCGTTACGGTTTGCACTTTTCCTTCCAAGTTAAGTTTATATTGATACAAAATTTCTGAAAAATTCTACCTAACTTACCTTTTTATTTGCTTTATCATTTTTATGAGCTATATCCAGGAGTGATGTGAAGTCCATGTTTAAGTAATTAGACTGAATAAATCGACTTTTCGCGAATTTCTGATGTGTCAGGAGATAAGGAAGAATGCGCCTGAGCAACCAAGATCAATTAGTGAAATTCAAGCGCCTATGTGTATGTCGTAAAATGATTCAGGTGCTCTATTATATGAAATGCATAGTTTTATATTCAATTTGTTTCGATATAATACATTTTTAGCATTTTAATTTTCAATTATTTGTAAACCAACCGCGTTTATCCTGAACATTAATAAAATAGATGGTAAAATCAAAGTCTCACTTCAGGTAACGTAAAACATCCATGTCGAAATAAAAAACAATAAACACGTTTTTCATTGTAATCGGAGTTTTATAGGTTTTATAGACCTTATCTTCACAAACATGCTGCGTAACAGTTATTCCAGACAATGTCCTTCCGAACAGACAAGAAAAATTAAAAGAAGAATCAGAGATGAACGGACATCTGTTCCATTAGGAGGGAAGAAACTGAAAGAGGATACTGAGAAAGAACTTGAATCATTGGTTCTAGGCGGAGAGCACCAGATACTTGAAGAGTTAGACAAAACGGTACAGGTGAGTCAAAATCAAGTGCTTGTTGTTGTCATTATGGATAGATAAGATTAAAAAAAAATCAGCAGCATGCAGAATTTGATAGTGAAATTAGCAAACCGAAATCTTTGCAAAAGACTCCCTAGCCACAATAATGCGCGTTAAGGGAACTTTTTTAACATTAGGATATTCATTTTGTTCCTGAAACGCCACAAGTCAACTGATCCATACCAATGTTAAATAAATCCTTCAACTGTTACTCCACAATACCACTTCACTGTTAAATAAAACACAAAAGTTACACATTAATCATTTTAGCCAATACGTTTTACTTATTACACTCAAGTGTTTAATGAAACACAAATAATTAGTCCAATTCAGATTCACCTCTGTCAATAAAGCATCGCCATTTTGAAACCATCTAGCAGGTGCCCATTATCTTTCCGCTCAATATATACTGCTGGGATCTGTCATGCTAGGAAAACAACAAGTGGGATATATATGGACGCGAAGAGTCGCCAAATAAAAAATCGTCAAAGACTCTGAAGCGGCTGTTTATATGGACTAAGGACTCCCTAGCCCCCCTTACACACTTATGCACCAGTCAATTGTAACCAGGATCCCCCCAGATCAGGGGAATAGCGGTGACCTTGACTTTTGGTCCTGCCAAGCCCGGTTAAAATCTCCTGCTGAGAAGAACTGCTGGTAAAATCCCCGCAAATGTCCCCTCAACCCTAGGGACCCTAGGTAAGACACATTCCCCGCTATTTTGGGTGCAAAGATAAAACTATCGCATTCACCCAGCACTGCAGGAGGACCTTGAAGGTAAAAACACAGCCTGTAACAATTGACTGGTGCATTATCCATGTGTAGTTTGATTTTGAGAAAGGTGTAGCCAAAGGTTGTGACTCAAAATCACCTTACAACTGCACTGATATTTTTCTTCCTACAGAGAACAGAGTTATCAGTTTCTGCAACACAGAGGCAGGGAGTACTTGAAAAAAAGGCCCCAGCTTGGGAAGATGACGATGATGATCAGGGCAGGTGAGACCAAGAAATTCTGCTACAAAATATGAGACAAATAGGCGCAATTTTGGGCCGTCAGCCTTTTTTTTTTTATTGGGTATTTGAATTAAATGACATTTCAAGGAAGTAATACTGAACATTTCATGATGACATTGTGAAAGATACATGTTTTCAAGTGAGAACATGTTTTGCGCATTCGAATACTAGATACTTAAGCACCTGATGCCATTACGAAAGTACATTTTAGAGATGACATGCAGCATTAACATATCAATATTACATCTAGCCTATAAATTTAGTTGTTTTCTTAACACGGTATTTATATGGAACATTAATAAAGAAAACAATGATGATTAATTTTTGTATTTTTAATCCATTTAAACACAAACTATGAATGCAGTCAAAATAAGTTGGTATGAAATTCATGTTTGCTATGGTAACATGAGTAAACTTATGGTCATTTATAAATTGTTGAGAAAATGATGCGCCAATGATAATCCTTCAAAGGAAAGAAGATTAGATTGTTTGATAAACATCAAACAATTTATTATTTTTGACAAAATTTTACTATAAATGATCATTTCATTTGTAATAATTTTCATTTGTAATAATTATGTATGAAGGCCCAAAATCATGCGATGCTACTCATATCATCTTCTGTGGCTTCTGTAAGATGCATGCAATACAGGCACACAGTGAAAGAAAGCTGTTCCAAAATTTCATCTACAATTATGTTTTTATCATAGAAGTATTTGTTTCAAAACGATGTATTCATAATAAACATTTTCTTAATTATTTTTCAGTGTTTTGTTGACAGAAGATAGAAAGTTTGCAGGAATAAAAAGAGATGAAGAGTCAAAGATTACTAAGAAAGAATACAGTCATCGCTTGAAATCACAGTATGTATTGCTAATGAAATGTCTATTCTAATTTATTCTCATCATGTAAGATACCACCATGTCAAAATCATTATTCTTTCAATAAGTTAATCTAATTTTTTTAATGAGAAGGCAAAATTCTATTAACAAATACATTTCTGTTTCAGATTTGAAAAGCTTTCCAGCACCCCAAACTGGGCAAAACTTCCGTCAGAGAGAAAACCTCAGTCAGACAGTATAGTATCGTTCAATACAAACATATGTATCAAATATGAAATTCACATTATTTATGAAAAATGAACACTTAGTCCATTGCAAATTAGTATAAGTACCATTAAATCATATGGTTATAAGATCATTTGGTACCCTATCCCCATAACCAAACAATATGCTAGCAGTATTTTAACTCATTGATCCAGGTGAGGACAGCGATGTGGAGGAGCTGTTACAGAAGACCGGCACCTTTCTGGATGCCCCAACCTCCCTGCCGCGGGGCATCATACAGGTGAAACCATGCACTGACCTCAACAAGGAAAACTACATGAAGGTACGCAGTATGCCTGGCATACACTCCTGTGTACATGTGGTTCACACAATTTTGTTCTGTGTTTGAAAATATGATAAAAATGCATGTACATCTACCTTAAATAAAAGGTGTTCATGAGTTTCAAAATCAAGATGTGTTTATTAATGTTCACATTGTCAATGGTCTTATGTTTTATACCAGTAAAAAAACAAAACACATTTGATTGAATTGGCATATAAAGTTCGTTAATTTTTATTCATTTTTTCAAACAAACATTTTTCCCATGTGCATGAATTTTGATCTGCTTTTTAACAACTGCAGGGAGGTGTACAAGCTCTGGAATTTCATCCCTCAGCCCAGGTTGCTCTCACAGGAGGCTCCAACAACACACTCACATTGTTCCAGGTATGTTACTGTTAGAAATTCAGATTTTCAGGGACCTGTCTGAATATCTATATTCTTGGGTAAAATAAAGCAAAAAACTATGCACCCAACTTAAAACCGGTGATAAAAATTGATTTTATAATTCAAACTAAACAAAAGTGAATGAAATATAAAAATTAACCATGTACATAAATGAATAAACCTTATAATGTTTTAATTGCTCATTGTGATTTGTATGGTTAAATATATTTGATAAACGATAAAGTCTTTCATAAGAAGACAATAACTTCGGACAAAATTGGAAAAAATACTCTTTTTAATGTTCAAAACTGTTCACTGAGTATTTTTTTTATCAAAATTATAAGTGTCGCCCTAAAGCTGACTAGATTCAACATAGAGACATAAAGATTCTGGTATTGACTGAATTTATACAATAAAAAATAACTGAAGTTTTAAACTGTTCAAAAATAGATATTAGAACTTACATGTTGGTCAAAAACTACAGCTGAACATGTTTCCTTTCAAAGAAATCAGGCAATGCTTTCTAAAACTGCCTTAAGATTGTTTGTTCAAAAACAAATGTCACATTGAAACAGGATGAAACTGCTTTAATTTATAACTACACCTTCAGTTAAATAACAGTTAGACTTTGTCAGTACAGGAATGCTAGTACATGTCTTAACCCAATGCAGCAGTTACTTCCCTTTGTTGTATATACTGTAGTGACAATTGATTATGGAATTCAATTTTTTATATTAAGTTAAAAGCTCTCTATTTCCTTTGCGCAAAAACATTTAGTTAAATCAAGTCATCGGAAGGTAAATGTGGTTGATAATGTCTTCAATATTCAAGATAAACACTACTACTACTACTGGTATTTATTGAGACATAAATGTTTTAAAGGTTGATGGAAAGACGAACCCTAAGATTCAGAGCTTTTTCCTTGAGAACTATCCGATCACATGTGCCCATTTCTCCCGCGATGGAGAACAGGTGATCATCGGCTCAAACCACAAGGCCTTCAAATACCTGGACATGATTGCTGGCAAGGTCGTTAATGTGCCTTACAAAGGTAAGCAGAAACAGCCATTTTTCTTGGGCTACACGTAAAGAAATTCATTTTAGCTTGACTGTTAAAACAGCTGTATGCTGATATAAATCACTCTCTAGTTTTGTTTGGATAATAAAAATAATAAAATATCTATTTAAATTTTGAGTGGCCATGAGGCCCTTGTGGCACCTACATAATCTCACCTGATTGATGTTCAGTGTGACTGCTGAGGCCCTTCCATTATTTAACTTACATTCACCTGAAACTTATGATTCTTTACTTTTTTCAAGGCAATTTTGTTTAAATGAAATGTATGCATGGTAATATTCACTTAATAGAGCTACTGGTATTGATGATTACATCTGGCCCCTATAGCCCGAAAAAGCTTCAGTTAAATCTCAATCTCAGTCTCGACTCATTTTACCACATAGCATCAAAGTAATTAAAAAACACATACAGTACAGTATGATTTTACACCACTATTCTATCATATAAAATGTTGATTTATGCCATTGGTCAAGATTCCAAGGGAAAAATATTCTACAGCGAAAAATGTATTTTAGTACAATTTCTTGTTTTTTAACAATTACTTATATTTATTTAATTAAATTTAATTAATTTAATTATTTATATTTTTTGCTTTGGAATGAAGTTTCTTCTAAATATTGACTAATTCAATGAGAAATACATTTTCAAAAAGTTTAAAAATATGCAAGATTTAAAATCATACTATGCTTTAAATTGTGGTTTAAATACTTGAGTTAAGATTGAGATTTGACTTAAGTATTTTTGTGATATTGGAGCCTGGTCCAGTAGTGATGCTTGCATTCAGCATCAATAACTTTATTGAATTTTCAACATAAATGAAGGCATGTTGATGTTTGCCTGAAGCGACATTGATACTTTCTTATGTTATATTCAAGGTATGGAAGAAAAGAGTATGAACAAGTTTGTGTTATCTCCTGATGGCAAATACATTGTCTTCCTCGGGAAGTATGGCAGAATGCACTTCATCTCGTCCAAGGTACCTTTCTCTATATCCTCGGCATATTTGTGTACTTTATATATAATTGAGCCTCAATTCTGTCTTTCGGAAAGCACATAGCTATGCTTAAAGGGTTTGTCAAATTAATTTAGTTGTTATGTAAAGCATGGTTTTGAAAGCATATTTTAAAGTTGTATAAGATAGACAACATTTTCTATCAATATACATAAAGGTCAAGGTAGCTGTACAAAATCTAAGTGAACCATTAATAAATTGCATCTTAAATACCCTTATCACTGGTTAAAAATACTGTTGGTTAATTAATATGGACAGTTATATTATAGTTATTAAATGTCCATAGAAATCTGAATTAATTGAGTAATCGCACAAAATATGTATTTGATATTCAGTCGAAGGAGTGGCTGTTCACCTTGACGATGAATGGCAGTGTGCAGTCTGTGGCCTTTACAAGCGATGGCCAGCAGATGTATTCGCATGGAGGTATAATTAAGAGGCAAATAAACATCCTTCACGTACATGTAATTCCCATATTTTAATGATCAGACAAATAAACATCCTTCACGTACATGTATTTCCCATATTTTAATGATCAGACAAATAAACATCCTTCACGTACATGTAATTCCCATATTTTAATGATCAGACAAATAAACATCCTTCACGTACATGTATTTCCCATATTTTAATGATCAGGCAAATAAACATCCTTCACGTACATGTATTTCCCATATTTTAATGATCAGGCAAATAAACATCCTTCACGTACATGTATTTCCCATATTTTAATGATCAGACAAATAAACATCCTTCATGTACATGTATTTCCCATATTTTAATGATCAGACAAATAAACATCCTTCATGTACATGTAATTCCCATATTTTGATGATCAGACAAATAAACATCCTTCACATACATGTATTTCCCATATTTTAATGATCAGACAAATAAACATCCTTCACGTACATGTATTTCCCATATTTTAATGATCAGGCAAATAAACATCCTTCATGTACATGTATTTCCCATATTTTAATGAACAGGCAAATAAACAGCCTTAAAGAACATGTTTTTTTCTGTAGTGTACTGAAATTTACTGAATTACAGTATTTAAATTTTTTAGCTCGACTTTTCGAAGAATAGGTGGGCTATACTACTCGCCCCAGCGTCGGCGTCAGCGTCCGGTTAAAGTTTTAGGGCAAGTTGGGATTTTCACTTATAAGTCCAATACCTTTCATTCAATTGAGTTAATACTTCACACAGTTGTTCAGGGCCATCACATGATGAGGTTAGATAACTCCATATAATTCTTTACACAGATTATGGCCCCTGATTGACTATGAAACTCAGGTTAAAGTCTTAGGGCAGGTTGGGATATTTATAAATAACTTCTATACCCTTTGTTCAATTGACTTAATACTTCACACAGTTGTTCAGGACCACCACACAATGAGGTTACATAACTCCATATTATCCTTAATGCAAGTTATGGCCCCTGATTGTCTTAGGTTAAAGTTTTAGGGCAGGTTAAAAGTTTTAGGGCAAGTTGGGATTTTCACTTAAAACTCCAATACCTTTCATTCAATTGAGTAAATACTTCACACAGTTGTTCAGGGCCATCACATGATGAGGTTAGATAACTCCATATTATTCTATACACAGATTACGGCCCCTGATTGACTATGAAACTCAGGTTAAAGTTTTAGGGCAGGTTGGGATATTTATAAATAACTTCTATACCCTTTGTTCAATTGACTTAATACTTCACACAGTTGTTCACGACCATCACACAATGAGGTTACATAACTCAATATTATCCTTAATACAAGTTATGGCCCCTGATTGACTTAGGTAAAAGTTTTAGGGTAGGTTGGGATTTTCACTTAAAACTCCAATACCATTCATTCAATTGACTTAATACTTCACACAATTATTCAGAGCCATCACATAATGAGGTTAGATAACTCCATATTATCTCTTATACAAATTATGGCCCTTGATTGACTATTGGACTTAGGTTAAAGTTTTAGGGCAGGTTGGGATATTTATTAATAACTTCTATACCCTTCATTCAATTGACTTAATACTTCACACAATTGTTCAGGACCATCACCCAATGAGGTTACATAACTCCATATCCTTAATACAAGTTATGGCCCCTGATTGACTTAGGTTAAAGTTTTACGCAAGTAAAAGTTAAGGGCAAGTTGGGATTTTAATAAAAAAACTTCTATACCTTTCATTCAATGCACTTAATAAAATTCAAAATTATTTACGACCATCTTACAACAAGAAACATAACTCCATTTTAACCCTAAATAAAAATTATGTCCCTTGAATATCTATATATTTTTTTTTTTAAATTTCTTTTGACAGGCACATTTTTACATTCTTAACCAGTTTTTTACCAAGGGAAAACAAGGAGGGCTATACAATTTGGCCATTGATTTTTTTTTATTATTATTTTTTTTTTTTAATTTCTTTTGAAAGGCATATTTGTATATTCTTTACCACATTTTCATAATGGGAAATCAAGTTATTTGAATGACTTGCGTCATTTTTCGGCTGGTGGGAGGGCAGCATCAAAGTCACCTTATGTATTGAATAATTTTAGTTAGGTTTGACATAAATAGACCAAACTTGGTAATATTACATTGTTATTGTATTCACTTCTAAGTCAAAGCGGCGAAGTCGAGCATGCTGTCTTACGACGGCTCTTGTTAATAGAACAACTTGTAAAAAAAACACAAAAAAAATTTTTAATCTGTAGAAGGGGTATTTATGAATTAGGATTGTCTTATACATGTATATTACAAATGATGCAGTTTTTGGCAGGACTTTCTTGTTAGGCATAAACATCTAGGACTTTGGCTCATACATGAGACTTTTGATGGAATATTCATTTTAAGTATAGGATAATTGTGCTATGAATGGAAAAGAATGTTAAGAAAAAATACAATACGCAGCAGCTAGAGTTGTAACCAGATTAACCTGATCTGATTTGACTTTTGATTGAAGTCGGTTGGATTCCACTAAGTGATCCGCAGAGAAATGCAAAAGTTAATTTTAATATATTGTGTAAACAATAATGGCTTGCCTCATCTTCTTCATGTACAAATAATACAAACAATTGGATGAACGACCAACTATCCACTTCAAAATTATTTAACCTGACACTTGAGTATTCATTTAAAATCAACAATTACGTTTTCCATAGATTTATGGAACAGACTTGATCTTTATGCTGGTAACAGTAATACTCGAAACAATTTCAAGTAAGGTTTAAAAGATATATACAAAGGCTCAATTGGTCCGAAGTATTATTTTGCAGTCGACGAAATGTCTAGTATCAATCATGCAAGAATTAGAAACACTTGCAAGAATTAGAAACACTTGCAAGAATTAGAAACACTTGCAGTAATCTCAATGCAAACCTTCATATAAAATCCCTTGTTGTAATCCTGATTGTCGTTGTGGACAAGGAACATATGATCAAGAACGCTGTTTTTTTATATGTACTATATACCGTAATGAACACCTATTCTTTTTCAAACACCTCACTTATTTTATCCTTTAAGTAAAACCAAACTCTTATTTGTAATAGAATATAAAACAAATGATGAAAATATTTCGATATTTATATATACCGGTTAAAAATACAAAGCGCTTCTATTGATTATAAATTTCAACACTCCAAGGTCTGGGATGTATATATATATGTAAAAAAAATCAGTAGCAACTAGCAACTTATTCTCTCCGTTTTCCAATATATTCCAAATGTTTTAAATCTATACTATCTTATCTACATATGTTTAATCTTATATGATATTGACCTTACAATGACGACTGGGAAGGGCTGAAACTAATGTTTTTATAACTTGTAGCCAAACCTTTTAGTTGTGTTTGTGATTTGTTTGTAAGTATATGTGTAATTTGTATGTCTTTATGTTAACACAAGAGAACAATAAAATATAATTAATCGAATTGATGCAGTCAAGTCTAGTTTACTCTATTTTAATCTATGGCTATTTTGATCAGCAGTTTCATTAGTTAATGTTTGAAAATTCAGTTTGTTGAAAGATAAATCATGACAAAACAATGAAATAAACTTCTTGCTTGTTTTCCTATCAGATGATGGTCAGGTGTACGTGTGGGATGTTCGGACAAGGGAATGTATTCACAGGTTCATGGACGAGGGTTGTACGAGAGGCACGTGTATCGCTATCTCTCCAAACGACCAGTACCTCGCTTGCGGGTAAGTGCAGCAGTAAGAAAATTAGACATTTTCTATTTAATTCAAGTTAGAAATCTTACCATCTTAGTAAACTCACAGAGGATTTATATTGTGAGACTTATTTTTAAGATTGTTTGTTTACTAAAAAAAGATAGAGTTAAATATAAGTATTAGCCAATTTAAAAAAAATAAACAGTCAAATAACGGCATCAGTTTGTCTCTTTTTAGATATTTTGTTCGATTGAATTGATTTAGAATGTTGGTAGAAACAAACATACACATAACTATCAGAGTTTTCAGAACCTTGCTGAAGAACATATGTTTTGATTTTTCAGGTCCAATACTGGTGTTGTTAACCTGTACGAGCGTGAATCATGTCTGACTGGGTTTGAACCTCGCCCGGTAAAGGCAATTATGAACCTAACATCAAGTTGTGCAATCGCTAAATTCAACGCAACCTCAGAAATACTCGCAATTGTCTCCAGAGAGGAAGAAAAGGCAATTAAATTGGTATGTATTATTTCTGGTCAGCTTAATAAATTATATATAAGTATGTGGTAATAATTCTGTTACTCTGTTGTAAATTTTTGATATATGCCTTTAAAATAAAATTAAGACTTCAAGGTAGCTTTTCTTATCTGATAATACCTCTTTTAAAGTGACACTCTTATTCAAAATCAAAGCATAAACATGTATAACAAACATAAATTTTGACTGATAAAACTTGAAATACTTACTGAATAATGCATTTATGGAAAATAATAATTACTGATAACAAGATTTTAACCGTGAATTTAATAGTTGAAAACGCAAAAATATTAAATGATTGGTAAATGCTAAAAGATTTACGGTAATTAACTATAGTCTCATTAGGTAGAAATACTGTGTTTTATGCACATTTCTTTCAAATTGAACTCAGTATCCTTCATAAGAACAATTATTTTCGACATTTATTCATCCTTTTTGGAATATTAAAACAAAAGTATTAAATGTGGTAAATCTTGTTTGGGAGTAAGAGTGCATCTTTAAGCATATATAGTATAGGCTACCTATGATATAATCGAAATGACTTATTTGCTCATGTTGATACTGATGACTGAATGCTATTTGCCAGGTGCACACAGCTAGCCAAACAGTATTCTCCAACTTCCCAGACAACATGGACGTGCACATGAAGACCCCTACAGCCATCGATTTCTCCGTAAACAGTGGTTACCTCACCCTGGGAACAAACCGTGGGAAAGCCATGCTTTATAGGTACTATGGCTTGTACTGGTGTTATAATTCTACTGTAGCAACTATTTGTAGTTATTATGGACATTGTCCTAGTCATAGGGTCAAAGGTCAAGGTCACAGTGACCTTGAATGGTAAAAGGTTGTCCGAGTTATCACTCGACAATGCCTGCACCCATGGCCCTTAAACTTGACTTGGAGTTGCAACTGACCTGTAGATGACCCCTTATGATTTTAGGGGTCATCGGATCAAAGGTCAAGGTCACAGTGACCTTGAATGAATTTTTTTTTTGTCTGTGTGATAACTTGACAATGCCTGCACCCATGGCCCTCAAACTTGACATGTAGGTTTTTGGTGACCAGCTGATGACTCTGTGGATTTTGAGTTCAAAAAGTCAAAGGTTATGGCCATAACACACTCTATCCTCACACTTGAATGGTCATAATCTTATAACTGCCTTAACGGCATCCAATGTCAGTGACAAATCAGCTGTTATTTCGGTCCATGCATATTTCATTAATTTGTCCTTATAAGCCTGACAACATGGCGCTCAGGGAGGGCATAATGTTTGACATACATCTCTTGTTTTCAATCGCTTTAATACATAGTTACATTGGTGAATACTAACTTCGTATGGCAGAAGGATTAATCAAACTAAATTGATTTTGTTTTCTTTTTTTCAGACTGAAGCATTACGGGAACTATTGAATTGATAATTTTATTTTGTTATTAAAATAAAAAGTTCTGAATATTGCTTTAATAGATTTGTTTTTTATATTAAGTTAAATACCACATTTTTTTTAATTTGTGCAGATACAGTTTGACTTTTTATTACCGAAATATAATTATCATGTTTTTCTACATGTATGTATTATATCTAATCTGATATTAGAGTTAGTCCAGCTCTGGTTTAAAAATACATGGATATAGGTTATTATGTTAAACTTATACCATATTTGGATCTGTACCATAATTATCTCTAACTATAAATAGAATGGACCAGGGATGTTAGTCTGTCTGCAGTAGTCTCCCTTTTAAGGAAAACCGATGCTGTATGTTTTTGAAAATCAATTGTAGTCCGGCAAAAATAGACAGCATGTCTGATTTTTACGCCTTAATAATGTAGAAACTACTTCCAAAATATATCAGATCTTTCTAGGCGAATGTTTGTTTTATATAAATGATCATTAGAATTAATGTTTATAAATATTCACACATTATCTTTGTATGTAAATTAAGACAATCTCTTGAGTTAAAGTAAACTGGTGGTATATAATGTGCGACGTTCCCAGGATGATTACGGACGGAAAGACGGGGCAAGACGGACGCCCCGCTTTCTACCTTTTTGAAGTCCTATCTTAATGTTCCAAGATAGGATAAACATGATGTATATGTATAGAGCCATTAACGGGCACCCGACATACTGAGACAATGAAAGTGAAAATTGAGGCTTGATTCCTGAACACCATTAAAGAATAATGACTTGAATACACGTGTCGGTACATTTCAACGCCAGAGCCAACTATTTAATATTCTTTCTAGTTGACGTACCCTACATAACACGCCCCTTGCTGTCTAATTAATTTGATTATGGGTAAAATCTGCATATAAACCTCTTGAATATTTTTTTTCTGATTTGACAATAGCTGGGACATGTACAGGTGCGTTATGACATTACCTTGTACATCTATGTCAACAAAATGTTATCATTGAACAAAACACCCTTAAACGGACTAAGGAAACGAATATCCTTATCTGGACGAAGACTCATACACTACTGACCCTAATGCGAATAATATAACCAACACTTTAAATAACAGCTTTTCTTTGGGGCTTTTAGCTGATTTGAACTGTTTGGGGTTCTATTTTACCAAACCTCCGGTTAGGTTCTTTATCCAGATTACGGCCTTAAATTAATAAAGGGTTAGTGCCGTGCTATCCACAATAGTTTGCTTGTTTCGTCGTCAGAAATATATTGAAGTTGAACATAACATATACTAATGATGTCCATGTCAAATTAAGCCCAGTATCGTTGGTTTCTGTTTTAGAAGTATAAGCAATACCAATAAGGGTGTATTAGCAAGCCCTCGCAGTTTGTGCAGACATGACAGCTGTTACATGGCCGTCCATTGATCGCCATTCATCCTTCCTTCCATTCATTATCACCATTTACACGTAGTCATGTAAAACATGTAAGGAATATCCCTGCAGTAGGCGAAAGTACATTTGGGAATAAAGTTATAGGAATAGAACTGTTAGAAAAAAAATATTGGACATAAGCATGATGCATATTACGGTACAATGGATTTACTTAATAATTGCGTTAATGGCAGGCACATTCGCCTTCGTTCCTGATGTCACGGAGGATGGTTTTCCGTCAATTATCAAAGACAAGAAATGCATGATTTTCTATGTGGTCAAAGATAATTGTCCAATGTGCAAACTGCTGTACTTAAGTTTTTTAACAGTTGCACAGACCTTTAGATATGATAAAGAAATACTATTCGGACGTGTTTCGGACCCCGCTCTTGTAGCAGCCTTCGGATTGAACGCGTTTCCTGGAATCGTATTCTACGAGTACGGGAGTGCGGTACCCAAGATATATTTGGATGATATAACATCAAGTGCGGTGTCCAGAGTGGTGTCAGATGCTATGAAACGAGATTCCAGGAAACTCGATAAGCAGTTTGCTTTAGAACTGACCAGCGATATATTTGATGAAGTTATCACCACTAGCGGTCAGCACAAACTAGTGATGTTGCATGAAGCTGGCGACGAGGACGACATTGCTGCGTACGAAGAGCTGGCTGAAACCTTTGAGAACGAACATGAAGTAGTTATTGCTAGAATAAATGTTGACTTTGAAAATTATTTAAGGAAAAGTTTTGGCGCTGTTGTTTATCCCTCGTTTTACTGGTATCCAAAAGGAAGCGAGAGAAGGATGAGGTACGGAGGGGAGCTTAACGTGGGTCAGATGATATCCTTCGTGAACAAAGAAGCAGGAATGTTCCGGACAAAAGGAGGAAGGCTGAACCCTTACGCGGGGCTTATCAAGCAGTTCGACGAAGTTTTAAGTAAGCATGCCCGAGATATGTACGAAATAAAGAACTTTGACACAATAAAGGACGAACTTCGCAAGGCTCAATTTCAATTGCCTAAAGATACTGACGAAGAGATTGCTGATTTCTACTTTGAGATTCTCAACGGAATGGAGGAAGACAAAACTATCGAATCGCTGGATGAAACAAGGAACCGGCTATATCGCCGAATGAATGATGTGGGTCCGTTAGGGTTTGATATGTTGATTAAAAAGCGGAATGTTGTTCAAAAGATTATCGACATAATTGGTCATCACTTGCTAGAACAATTGTCCGATGGTGACTTTGGTGAGATGGGCGTAGGCAATTTGAATGAAGAATACGACGAGTATTTAAAGCACAGCATAGAATTTCACGAAGAATTATGATTTCGGACTTTTATTGAAACATTATTTTTTTTATTTCGTGTTATTGTGAGTATGTGCTTAGGTTCGATAGTTTATTTAAGTCTAATCAATAAAACATCTATACATTCCATAATGAAATAACACTACAATGTATTGCTACTTAAAGTATATATATACATGTTGTATACAACATTTGCCGAAAAGTTTAAGTGACGTTTTTGAAGGTGTAATTATTTAAGGCTGAGATTGACAAAATTCTGTTCAAATGGGTATCTGCCCGTTGTTGTTTAATTGGTGTTTGTTAACAAAAACATATAAAATAACTCAATTAGAACGTTTATAAATAAAAACAACAACAAATGTTGCCAACGTAAAATATGTGCACTATGAGTGAGTCTAGCTGCAGTATGGATGAATGGAGTTCTTGTAAATTTAGGAAGTAAAATATCGATGTATTTTGTGTTTGTTCAGTTCTTTTCCCCTTCAAAACACAGATCATTTCCTTCAGTGCTTGTAACTAGCTGATTAAAGAAACTGTGCATACAGACATGTACCGGCTATTAAATACTTCTACCATAGCATTTTTTTCAAAACTAATTTTTGCCGTGTTTTGATAAAATTCCTCCATGGCCTATCTGGATAAAAGTTTTTCATTGATTTATCAGAAAAGCAAGGTAACCTTTATAAAGCAGACACCCAAAATCAGCTTTAATGAACGACAGAAGCGAGACATTGCAAACACTCTAAGCTTCCTTAAAAAATATACGTACCATTAGGCGTTTGTCTTGTGACGGAATTGTTTATATATATATATATTCAAGGTATTTGATTGATCTTATGTTTCTATTATCTCGCTTGTATAACGTATTCAAAGATCGAACGATTTGGTATTATTGCAGATTCATTTCGTATTCTACATGTTGTTTTTTTAATTCGACTATCGAAGAATAAGGAGGTTTTACTACTCGCCCCCGCGTCGGCGCCAGGTAATCGATTTAGGGCATGTTTGTATTTTCATTTTTAACTCCAATACCCTTTATTCAATTAACTTAATACTTCACACAGTTGTTCAGGACCATCACACATTTTGGTTGCATTTTTGATCACAATTCTATCAAAACAAATGCATGTTTAAAAAGCCAAATAATATATCTTCCTTAATTATATGTGTGTACTCTTTTGACAAACATAGTCTGAAGTGCATGCATACAAGTATACTTATTTTCTTTATTTCTATTTCAGAAAAAAATACTACGTGTCTGATTAAAAAGGTTCAGTGTATGATCATGCGTTTAGTTTCAGTCAATTTGAATTCCGCTAATATATCATATAGCGGATGCATGTCAGTAATAGTTCAAGTATATGCAACTCAGAAACGTCTTCATTTTTTTTTTTTTTTTTAGCTCGACTATTAGAGAAAAAAATAGGCTTTACTGCCAACCCCTGCGTCAGCGTCCGGTTAAGATTGAGGGAAAGTTGGCAGTTTCACTTATAACTCCAATACCCTTTATTCAATTCACTTCCTTTCATTCACACAGCTGTTCAAGACCATCACACAGTTAGGTTACATAACACATTTCATCCTAAATACAAAACATGGCCCCTGATTGACTTTGGAACTTAGGTTAAAGATAACGCTCACATTTGTGTCCGGTTTAAGTTTTAGCGCAAAGTGGGATTTTCACTAATTCTTCTATACCCTTCATTTAATATTTCACACAGTTATTTACGGCCATCACACCAATAGGTAACATAACTCCATATATACCTTAAATACAAATTATGGTCCTTGGTTGACCTTTTTTACCTTTTTATTGCTTTTGACAAGCACATTAAATTTCACTAAGTGTAACCGGGTTATTAAAATGGCGTTCGTCGCTGTTCGGGCGGGAGGGCAGTGGCAAACCCCTGTTGTATAGAATTTTTTTTTTTTGTTTTGGCCAAACTTTGAATATAGGAAGAGTTTATGGGACCTTTCATTGGATTGTGTTTTGGCCCCCTAGGGTCAAGATCAGTATTACTTAAAATAGAAAAACGGCTAGTTCTGAAAAACTTTAGTTAGGGTTCACATATTGTGATAAAACTTGGTATAATGGAAGAGTTTATGGAGACTTTCAGGGCATTATGTTTGGGGCCACTAGGGCGAAGAACATTGTTACTAAAAATAACCGTTTGGTACTGAATAACTTGAGTTAGGATGGACATGTTGTGACCAAACTTGGTATGATGGAAGAGTTTTGGGAGGACTTCCATGGGACTGCATTTCGGGCCTCCTCTAGGGTCAAGTTCAAGGTCACTTTTACTTAAAATAGTAAAAGAACTAGAGTTGAAACTGAATCTCTCAACGAAGGCTGAAGTTCTTCTGTCAATCATTGAAAACCTGGTTTCCTCGCATTGTGGCGTTTGTTGTTTACGTTTTAAATTCGACATTTTTTTATTGCTTTGGCATATAACATCATTATTGTATATTCATTTCTAAGAAAAGGCTGCGAATAGTCGTGCGCGCTGCCCTACGACAGTTCCTGTTTTCCCGCTTGTTTATTTTTTACTAAGCATGCGTAGAAATACAGTTATAAGGATTAACCTTCTTCTTTATTTATCTTATTTACAAGTTTTCATACAAAAACACATAAGCATTGATAAAATTTGTTTTGACATAAAACATCACAAAACTGAAAACGTATAATGTTGCAGCCTAACACTTCACAAAGCACCAGCTAGATCATTAATAATTTTCAAGACAAATATTTATATGGGTGAATAATAATGTTTTATCACAATACGGCTATTTTATCCCATGCAGACTGAAACCAGTCAATAAATTATGTACAATCAAATATCATCTTGTTTTGTTACGAATCTTGGCTGTCTGGAAACATTTCGTTGATAAGAAATTCCTGCTTTGTTTTCTGAAGAAGAGGCCCAAGCTGCGATTTCCTAGCCTTCCTTTTCCACAAAAGCTCAAGGGTTTTCTTGTTGGCATCGCAGGAATTCAGCTGGCGAATTTCATTCATTTCATGGAGATCGATAATACCTTCTTGGAAAAGATGGTCACACAGACTCTTGGCTTCTAGGTCGGCCACCAAGGACGTGTAGTTTACACGGATGTTAATAAATCCATCGCCAGGCGCCAGAGTTGCCCTGCCCTGCGTTGTTTCTCGGATCAGTGGTAGGCTACTTTCAAGAACAGCGAGTCGGGCCTCCAGACTTCCAACCGGTGGACCTGTAAACAGTTGCTCCATGCTATCCACTAGTCGTCTAAAGTCTTTTTCAATATTCTCCAGGCGATTTTCTAGACTTTGAAAACTTGTGCGCGAAGAATTCTCGTCTGAACAATTATTATCTTGGGTTGCTCCGACTTTTACACAGGTTTGTTGCACACTTGGTGTTCTGGTTTTTAAACAGGTTTGTTGCATACTTGATGCGCTTGGAGAAATATTCAGACTTGACATGATGGTTTGTTCAAACTGTTCTAGCCGCCTTATTCTCATTAACGGTGTGTAGTTGCTCTCCGGTCCACAATTTATGGTCTCGTACGGTGAATCACAAACATGCTCCATTGTGTTCTCGCCCCATTCATTTCTTGGCTCTGCAACAACACCATCACAAACATCACGCCCAGCCATTCGTTTGTTCTTCTTATGTAATATGACCGTTACCCTATACAGGTCTAGAATAAGCCATATTCCGCTAGTTGCCTTACTGGTCAATTTTTGTTCCGCTTGATTGCCGCGTCCAAATGTGTACCGTACCGTTGTCTCATTAACCAGAGATACATTAATGCACCCATAACAGTCTTCCTTTTCTAGACATTCGATTGTAGTAACAGGAAGGTTACCAGTGTTGGCAACCGCTGTGTCAATGTAATGGGTGTGTTGTCTAAGGAGGCTCTCGGGGTCATCCCCGTGAACCAACAGCGACACCTCGTATCGGCTAGGGTCTTTGTCTCCGTCTTTCACCGGCTCGCAAACAAATTCGAGTTGCTCCCCTATAAGGATTGGGGACGAGCTATAACATACAGAAGCCGGGTTCTTTTTGACCGTCATAGCTTTCTGTTTATTGTCTTCCAGTCTGACATTTGTTCCGTGGTTTGAGGACAGGCGTGTGCATGTATTGTCCGGATCTAAAATGAAAAAGAACACATTTAAACGCGGAAAATGTAAGGCAACAGGGCCGTTAGCTTGTCATTTATTCGACGACATCTTAGTTTAAACTTACATATTTAACAACGATTGTGAAACAAGTTATTACATTATATTCATTACACTCGTTGGCACGAAGTAACGCGAGAGTGTGGTCTTGTGATGTGAGGGAAACCGGAGTACACGGAGGAAAACCCACTTGTCCGGCTTGGTGACGACAAACCAAAGTCACATGCGCCCAGGCCGGGAATCGAATCTGAGTCGCCTAGGTGAGGGCGAGAGAGCTAACCACTGCGCCAACCGGACCACCAAATCTTACACATCTGATTTTCTATGTAAATAATAACTTCAGACACATCGTTGTTCACTGGGTATATATCTAGACATATTTATTATTTTAGGCACAACTTACAGAAAATGCTGACCACCATATCTCCAAACTTCAGATTAACCGTCAGCCAAATTTTGCCCTTTGTGTCCTTGATGAATGTGTCACCACTGGACTTTTTAGATATGACCTGAAACTAAATTCTAAAAATGAAATTGATTCCGGAACAAACTTCAGTTAATACCCAGTCTATCTATATGCATTCCAGTACAAAGCAGAGTTCATGAGTTGTGTGTCCCATAAATATAAATATTCTATTAGCAATGACGATGATTTAAAATAAACATGAGATCGTAAAGATAATACCTGTGTATCGTCAAACAGCAAACAGTACGAAATGCAAAAACTGGATACATTATTAATTGAACCCCAGAAGAACGTTGGGTTACTGTTTAGGCGATTGAATCATGCCAGAAACACACACATACACACGCAAACACATACTAAGGCGTTCAATACAACTAACCTGTTTCCCATTGCGGTCAAGTGTGACCAGTATCCTACAGGCCCGCTTGTGAATTTTAACCTCGTTTAACTGAGCGAAAGTGGACGACCTCCCGTTGGTGCTGCTTTGGGGATCGCGCTCAACAAAACCTATATCGTAGTGTCCGCTGCCCTCTACCTGGACCGTGAAGGTCTGTCCCGCCTGAAGGGGTCGCTCACAATGGACCCATCCCCCAGAGAGGCGGGGCTCCCATTTGGCTGTCTTCCGGTCGCTGCTGAGGCGGACATTCTGGCCACAGACGCTACTAAAACACAGTCCTTCAGCCGACATTTTAGCTTCTTGAAAAGGAAAGTAAACCAGGAAGTGGATAAGGGTAAAATTTCAAGGGGGTAATTTATATGAATCATTTAAACAAACATGAACTATTTTGTATCCGCGTTAACATAAGAATAGATCTACAAAGTGCATTCTATCAAAACTGACGACTAGCAGAGGATGTGAATATAATTATAATAAATCAGGTTATAGTTTTTCCTAAACCGGATATAGATAATTATACTTACAACGAAAGAGTTAGATATATGAACGCTGATACAAATTGAAAAAAAACACTATGATTTCTTGAAAAGCTATTTTCTAAAATTATGCTGTCCTCAAATTATAGTTGTTGCTCCATGTCATTTCCCTATATTTCCACACCATGATAGTCCAGTTAAATAGTTCGTTTAAGATTCAGTACTATATTTTGAAATTAAATCACAATTAAAGTAACCCTGGTATCCATATATTTTTCAATTCCATTTCACCTGACTTAACGTGCATACGGAGACAGATTATATTTCAAGTGTAATGTAATCTCAGGTGTGTTGAAAACACGCCGATTCATTCACCATTCCTCTGTTTCACGGTATTGGTAGTAGTAAAATTCGAGTGAAAAATAACACCCCCAACCACCGCCATAGCCGGGGTGCAAAATGCCATGGTCCAGCACTTCCGCCGGTTGGGTGCAAAATACCACCGTCAACCACCGCCACTGGTGGGATTGCAAAATGTCATGACCCAGGACCTCCACCGGTTGGGCGCAAAATACCTCCGCCAACCGCGCCGCCAGCGGTGGGATGTGCAAAATACGATCATAAGACAAAACCACGATGGGCCTAAGCAATAATGGCGAGACCTTCCCCAACGCCCAGTTCTATAACGTGGTCGCGTCGCTGAGATAACCATAACCCTGACCCTTAACCAAAGACTTGGCGCTATTTTTAACACGTGTAAAGGGAGATCACTATGTAATCCGATTGTGTTCAACACTCGCAAGAGTCGTTTATCTTTATTCAACAAACACATATTCGTAAGGTTTACATTCTCGTTCGCTAGAGTGCATGGGGTGATGATGACATGCGGCGAACATGGTCGTACACTAGAGTGCAATGGGGTGATGATGACACGCGGCGAACATGGTCGTACACTAGAGTGCAATGGGGTGATGATGACACGCGGCGAACATGGTCGTACACTAGAGTGCAATGGGGTGATGATGACACGCGGCGAACATGGTCGTACACTAGAGTGCAATGGGGTGATGATGACACGCGGCGAACATGGTCGTACACTAGAGTGCAATGGGGTGATGATGACACGCGGCGAACATGGTCGTACACTAGAGTGCAATGGGGTGATGATGACACGCGGCGAACATGGTCGTACACTAGAGTGCAATGGGGTGATGATGACACGCGGCGAACATGGTCGTACACTAGAGAGCAATGGGGTGATGATGACACGCGGCGAACATGGTCGTACACTAGAGTGCAATGGGGTGATGATGACACGCGGCGAACATGGTCGTACACTAGAGTGCAATGGGGTGATGATGACACGCGGCGAACATGGTCGTACACTAGAGTGCAATGGGGTGATGATGACACGCGGCGAACATGGTCGTACACTAGAGTGCAATGGGGTGATGATGACACGCGGCGAACATGGTCGTACACTAGAGTACAATGGGGTGATGATGACACGCGGCGAACATGGTCGTACACTAGAGTGCATGGGGTGATGATGACACGCGGCGAACATGGTCGTACACTAGAGTGCATGGGGTGATGATGACACGCGGCGAACATGGTCGTACACTAGAGTACAATGGGGTGATGATGACACGCGGCGACCATGGTCGTACACTAGAGTACAATGGGGTGATGATGACACGCGGCGACCATGGTCGTACACTAGAGTACAATGGGGTGATGATGACACGCGGCGACCATGGTCGTACACTAGAGTACAATGGGGTGATGATGACACGCGGCGAACATGGTCGTACACTAGAGTGCAATGGGGTGATGATGACACGCGGCGACCATGGTCGTACACTAGAGTACAATGGGGTGATGATGACACGCGGCGACCATGGTCGTACACTAGAGTACAATGGGGTGATGATGACACGCGGCGACCATGGTCGTACACTAGAGTACAATGGGGTGATGATGACACGCGGCGACCATGGTCGTACACTAGAGTACAATGGGGTGATGATGACACGCGGCGACCATGGTCGTACACTAGAGTACAATGGGGTGATGATGACACGCGGCGACCATGGTCGTACACTAGAGTACAATGGGGTGATGATGACACGCGGCGACCATGGTCGTACACTAGAGTACAATGGGGTGATGATGACACGCGGCGACCATGGTCGTACACTAGAGTACATGGGGTGATGATGACACGCGGCGAACATGGTCGTTCCCTAGAGTACAATGGGGTGATGATGACACGCGGCGACCATGGTCGTACACTAGAGTACAATGGGGTGATGATGACACGCGGCGACCATGGTCGTACACTAGAGTACAATGGGGTGATGATGACACGCGGCGACCATGGTCGTACACTAGAGTACAATGGGGTGATGATGACATGCGGCGAACATGGGAGTTGATGATGGCACGCGGCGGACATGGTCGTACACTAGAGTACATGGGGTGATGATGACACGCGGCGACCATGGTCGTACACTAGAGTACATGGGGTGATGATGACACGCGGCGAACATGGTCGTACACTAGAGTGCATGTGGTGATGATGACACGCGGCGAACATGGTCGTACACTAGAGTGCATGTGGTGATGATGACACGCGGCGAACATGGTCGTACACTAGAGTGCATGGGGTGATGATGACACGCGGCGAACATGGTCGTACACTAGTGTACATGGGGTGATGATGTTTAAAATATCCTACACGCGTCTATTTTAATTCAAATGTTGTTGTTCATTTCCGTTGTAAGACATGAAATACCGAAAACAGAATGTTCTGATGCGCAGAACTTTTATGTCGCAACATATTACCGCGTCTTCCGAAACTTTAAAAGAAATCACACTGATACCAATGGTAGGAACGTACGTCACGCACAAATGCTGAAATGAAAACGTCAACAAACCAGGTATTTTTCATTTTGTACACCGGTATTTCTCGACAACGTTCCATAAAAACCAATTGCGCAACGAACAACTCTATATTTATTGTATGCATTGTGATGGTTTTTGAAAGTACTTCTTCGTATAGGCCTGAAAATGGAGTAAGTATTTTTTTCTAGATCGGGCTCCCTGCGGACGTTAGTATATTTCTTTAGTTGAAGTCAACTAAAACGATATTTTTTATGTATTTGAGGCTTTAATTCCCTTTGAATCTTGTGAAATGGTTGTTGGACTATTAACGCTCAAGATCTGTATAGAACAGTCCGATTGAATAAAATGATTCAACGCCGCGGTAGAGTCCCCGGCGGACGTCTTTCTATATATTTATCATAGCATAGTATGGGTGCCATTAAGGATGGAAGTGAGGATATATGTTTAACATTTCCATGATTTCTGGGAAGACGAAACAAATATCTTAAGACCAATTCTATTTTACTGACAGTTCCTTCTTCTATATATTATATCATAATCAGACTTAATTTTATAAACTGAAAATGGTTTCCTCTTTTAGCTAGTGAAATACAAACTGACATGTAAAGTAAACCGCAATTCATCACAAAAAAGAAGAAATATCCCCACTTCCATCCTTAACGCCATATTAGTAGTGGTTCTTTCAGAAATGAACCATTACCATGCATACAATCAATATAGAGTTGTTCGTTGCGCTATTGGTTTTTATGGAACTTTGTTGGGAAATAGTGTAAAAAAACGAAAAAATACCTGTTTTTTTTGCTGTTTTCATAAACCGCGTGGAATCCATTCAGCAAATAGAGGATATGACAGAGAAAGTATTTCGGTGAAAAGTTGAAAAGTTCGTCCAAGTGATACAACGATGAGTATGCCAATTAATAATTTGTGTAAAAGCTATACACACTGTTATGGTTATTTTGTGTTTGTCGATGTTGATGTATACATACTTGTGTTATATATTTCTCAGTTACGATGCATTTTTTTTATTTGTTTAGAATTTTTTCTTTGTCATCTATGTTTTAAGGTGAAAGTTTTAACGCGGAGGTGGAATATTTCTTGAAACTTGGCCCCATATGCAAAGATCAGAGTCTGCTTCCCGTATGCCTTTTTTGTCGAGCCCATGTGCGGTGAGCGAGACACAGCTGTCACGATGGTGGTTCTGTGTATGTGCAAGTCCGTGCGTACATGCGTCAGTGCGTCTGTCCGTCTGGGCTGAACCTTGTCCGGGCTATATCTTGACCATTACTCATATGAGTTTCAAGTATTGCAATGAAGGTTCACATTTATGAGGTGACTTGTCACACACAAGACCCATGTCTGTATCGAAAAGGTCACGCTTAGAGGTCAAAGGCTGAAATATGTCTGTGCCAAAGGCTCTTTCGATGGTCTCTACATGTCGGCTGTTTAGGTCTAGTTAAACTTTTACATTATATTTCCTAGTGTTTCACCACCAACTTAACAACCTTGTTAAATTCGTGTTAAATTTACTACTGTTTGCAAATGAAATTGACATTTTAATTTTTTGTTGCATTGAAATATCACAGCGTTTTCTCCGACAAAATACTAGTACACCAAGTGAATTTCGAAAACAATTCAACATCTATTGCCTGTCAATCGCTTTCACACATCAAGAAAGCCACTGGCGTAGCTTAAGGTAGGCACTATATAGGCCCGGGCCAGAAAATGATTTTGAAGTTGGTGTTTGAAAAAAATAAAAAAATGAAGGATTTAAACTGAAGTGGTTATGGGTATATGTTGCAGAAAGAATATTAGCCAGTCGCTCTTTTATGAGTATTTTTTATGTTGCTAATTATTCTAATATATAGAGAAAAGGGAATTTAGGTAAATCCTGCATTAAAGAAAATAAGCATACCGCCGAATCGCTCTAGCAAGCCGACTTTAACACCGATTCTGGCATTGCCACGCCCCTGAAAGCCGACTACCACCGTCAGCGATTGGGCGTATCTTTTACGTATCTGAAATTGTACATATCAACACCGAACTTGCTACTTATGGGTGGGCTCATACAATGAGTACATGTATTATTTTCAAACTTTAATTTACCAAGACAATATCCAGAATAATCGCAATGACAGAAACTCTCTATCAAGGCTAAGGGTATATTCCGGCCATAGACTAAAAATATAAATAATACGATGACATAAACCACACATACTTCTAAGAAATGAAAGAAAACACCAACTTTGTAACGCTTTGGAGGACGAATTTCCTTATTCTTAGAAAGCTGCCGAAAACTCATGTATGTAGTGTGAGCAATGCTTTTAGCCATAAAACATCAATTTTCGAACATGAATATTTAAAACTGCGATCCGATCTTTTGTCAGCAGTCTCAGGTCAATGGTTTACAGATAATGACACAAACATCGGATCATTTGAAGACAATTTTTTTTTAAAGTTGTCAATAATGTCAATCTGTGAAAGTGCAGCTTTAATTAAGATTTATTTGTCTTAAAGGCCACTAAATGGTATGCATCGTAGCACCCGCTCCTCCTGTATATGCATACAGTACACAGGTGTCTGTCTGGCGTTAAACTTTATATATGAGCCTGATATATACTTTACATATAATAAGTACACATATAGTAAGAAGTATGAGCAGGTAATCCAGGCATTGCGAATAAAGTTAGTCCCGATCGCGTGTTTGCCGATTTGACTTGTACAAACAGCCAATCAATTGTGGTTTAACAAAATCTAGTAACCAATCAAATCATTTTATCGTGGCTCCATTTTCGAAATGTCGAAACATTCTGGCAAATAACTTCAACTCGAAATTATGGAAAGCAAGGTTATAAAAATGCCATATTGTCCAGTGATTGAAACGCACAGTAACAGTTTTGTATTAACCAAGCGTTTCACCGACGTTTCTATGTTAATTTAATTTTGTACCCACAGAAAAAAATGTTTTAAATTTGTTTTGCATGCTAATGAGATTTGAGTGGAGTATTGTGTTAACTTACCTTCTAGTGTGCTTTGTTGATAAAGTGTATTCTGATAAGCCACAGTTAATAATTAATCTGCTTATGGGCGTTTCGGAATAATAGACATTTGACAATGAATGAATACAATTAGTATATATTCTTTCAGGTTATTTAGTTTATATTCTTTCAGGTTATTTGAATCATTACTGGTGAAGTAACCAGCCTTAAACTAAATGCTTCAATGTGCAAAATAAACTAGCTAGATTGCTCATGGCGATGGAAAAATGTTGATGAAAAAATCATTTTAGATTGTCGGACTGGCGATGAAATCATAGGGCTTGTTGGTTTAAAATTTGTCGGGTTGATGTTTAACTGAACACCAACTTTCAGATATTTTCCTATTGGTACAGATGTCAGTCTAAAATAATAGACATGTTATACTGGATTATTCTAATCCCTCACATCGAAACAAGCTTGTGATAAAACCGAGGGGTTTCTGAAAATGTTTGAAATTGTATTTTGAGAAGTATTTTATGTTTGAAATAGATAATAAAGGTTTATATTCATATTATACTTTGTAAGTGCAAATATATTAAGCACAAAAATAGCATTAAATGCATTAAATAACAGGATTTACCTTTCCAGTAAAATTAAAATTTACTGACTCCGACAACAATTATGCCAATCATAACAACTCGGCCATCTCCAGTAAGCTTCGAGATAGACCTCGTAAATACAATCGAAACAACTCGGACATCTCCGATGGAGATACCCCGTGTGTTTGTGTTCACTGCTGGGCTACCGAAATCTGTCTGGGGCTACAGAAATCTTGCAGTCTGTAGCCCCAATGGCTAGTCTAAAATAATAGACGTGTTATACGGGATTCTTCCAATCCCTAACGTCTAAACGGGAATGTGCAAAAAACGGGGGTGTTTTAAAAATATTGAAATTGTTTTAAGTGAAGTATTTTATGGTTGAAATTGATCATAAAGAGTTATATTCATATTTTACCATGTAAGTGAAATGTTATTTTGCACTAAACAAGCATTTAGTGCATTAAAACAAGTTGTTTACCTTTCCAATAAAACGAAAGCTGACTGACACAGACAACAATTATGCGAAGGGGAACAACTCGATACAATCGTAATAGCTCGGCCTCCTCCGACAAAGCTTCGAGATAGACCTCGTTATACAATCGTAACAACTCGGCCATGGCCGAAATGTTCCGAGCGATTTAAAACTGTGCCCTAAAGCCTTGCAGGTGCCCTTCATGTATATATCGTTATGTTTTGACAGAATGAAATGAAAAAAAGCCGTCAAACTCATAATTATAAGTTGGATATTTATTTTTTTGTGTACGGAACTAATATAAAATAACATTATCTGGTAATATTTCTTGTTTTTATGATATTTTATAGACGCTATATGCTTTAACCCGGAATCCTGATCGGAACAACTACCCACTTTTGATACTAAACAATTTGTACGTGAAGGATTTGCCAAATCAAAAATCTAAAAAAAATCCGTCAACGTACAATTATTTGGACTACCCCAATGGCTATCATTTAAAAAAGTTAATTTTGCACACTGTCTTAATACTTAAATGATATAAATAAACTTTATAAAATTTGAAATACAACTTTCCATGCCAGAGACCAAAATCAGAATCTTTGTGAGAATTATTCTTGGCCCAAGGTTCACCAAAAGCTTGAAAAAGGACAGTCATTGGTTAAAAACTCATGAAAACATATAAACATTGGTAACTTGGTACATGAAGTCATGAAATATCATAATTTCTTTAAGTAGCATTAAATTAATAATATTGAAAATATATAAAAACATGATTTTAAGTTGATTTTAAATGACATATATATACACTACATGTATATTACACTTTCGAAAGATTTAATGAAAAATCTGCATGAATGATTCTTCACTTGTCATTCACCTGAGATTTAAAAAAAATAATATAATAATATATGAAAAAGTATGAGGCTTAACAAAGCTTGAACGCTTTACAGAGTAACCTTAAAATTGAAAAGCAAAATTAGAATACTTCTTCATGTTAAAAAGTTTTATAGATAAAGGGAAGGAAGTCAGAAAATACTTTCTCAGCAGCATTTTCGCCTTTCTCCTAAAGAGTTTCTATGGTTATGGTAGCCAATGTAGTCACGGCCAAAGAGATCATCGATGGTTTACCTGTACAGCTTAGACACATCACTTTGAATAGAGTTGTCAGACAGTCCCTGCTTAAACTTTCAAAGGATTGACTTAGTTGTAAGCTTCTGCAATAAATGCATGCAGGTTGTTCCAAGGTTGTAGTAGGCTGTAGATGTTGTCAGATTTAAGCCTATCATTTAGAGAGTGTGGAGCTTGAGTATTGGATCTGGTTTGTGTTTGAGATGTATGCTAGGTGAGGTGGGTGAGTGGTCATTGACAATAGTGATGAGTATGGTCAAACTAAATTGTGCATTGGTTTCTCTGACTTTCGGCATTTCCCACTCCAATTGATTCAGTTTGGTTATAACACTGCTGGTGTTATGGTATTTGCTGATTGCAAAACCTGCAGCTCTTCTTTGTACCAAATCAACTTTATTGGTATTAAATATGATCATCAAACTTGACATGGAGGCTGGACATGACCAGTACATTCCACCTTTTGATTTTTGGTGTCATCGGGTCAAAGGTCAAGGTCACAGTGATCTTGAAAATTAAAAGGTTGTTCGAGTGATCACTTGATAATGCCTGCACATACGGCCCACAATCTTTACTTTGGGGTTGGGCCTGACCAGTAGATGACAACTTTTGATTTAAGGTGTCAAAGGTTTAATTTAATTGAGTTTTATTTATTTTACAACTATTATGAAACAAGCTTTTGCAACATATATTAATCGCTCTTGTTGGCACGATCTCGAGAGTGTGTTCTTGTGTTGTGGGGGAAATCGGAGTACCCGGAGGAAACCCACTTGTCTGACTTGGTGACCACAAACCATACTCACATGCGCCCAGGTCAGGAATCGAACCTGGGTCGCCAAGGTGAGAAGCGAGTGCACTATACCACTGCGCTAACCAGACAACCAGGGTCAAAGGTCAAAGTCACAGTGACCTTGAACGCAAAAAGCTTGTCCGTGTGATAATTTGACAATGTCTGCACCCATGGCCCTCAACTTGACATTTAGGTTGGGGGTGACCAGTTGATGACTCCTATGGATGTTGAGTTCATAGAGTCAAAGGTCAAGGCCATAACTCATTCATCATTAAAATTTACATCATATTAACTTATTCCCTGCTGCTACGAGGATACATTTTGATGACAAATCAGCTGTGATTTTGGTCCATGCATATTTGATTTATTTATCCAAATAATCTAGACAACATGGGGCTCATTGGAGCATTACGTTTGACAAACATCTGTTGTTGCTGTTGCTAAAACAGTACAATTAAAAGCTAATAAATCATTAAATATTTCTATTGACAGTTACCGAGAATCAGCAGGCTACGGCCACCATCATCGTTGAACAGTACTGCGGCCAAACCGAAAATTGTTGCAGCAACAAAGAGGTGCAGAAGTCCAGAAGAGGTATGAATATCCATTTAGCCATGTCTCAAATATTCATTTAGACATATCTCTGTAGGTTTTCCCTTGGATAAGTCTCAATTTTGGGGGAAATATGATCATTGTTATAAAGGAGATATTAATAAAGTCTATACAATATATTATTTGGCCAATAAATTTATAAAAACATTTATGCAACTTGCAATCAGAGTTTGAAAGTTAAGAGAGTCTGTGAGACTGAGATTCCTAAATTTGAGCCTGGGCTCAGTAGTCAATTTCTGGTATCTTCATTCAAACTTAAAAATGGATAATGAAGTTTTAATTTGAAATTAAAATGCTGTTTATTTAAGTTTTCCTTTATTTTTGACATTCAGTTTATCTTAAAATGCTGGACTCTTTGATTTTTGACTGGATATCATTTGTAAGTAGGTAGTGTGACAGAATCTTATATGCAACACACTTAGTGTCTAACACTGTCTCCGATTGTGTTACTCTTGCCCACCTGATGCAGAGCAAGGACACATGAATTTCTGTCAGCTGTTAAATGTTTTTGAAAGTGGAATAAGTTTCCTCTTGATATTTTATTATTAAATAACAATAGTTTATATATAAAACCCATTCCAGGCACCATCATCGAAAAGGCAAAGGTTTTCAGGAGGGGAAAACAAACCCCCAAGTTCAGGCAACAAACCTGCAGCTAAGCTGAAGACTTCCAACAGTTCTGGAAGTCTGTCTGGCGGTCGACCCTCATCGAAACTACAGAGCAATATCAGTGGCCGTGCCACCTCCAATCCTCGCACTGCAACAGTGAAACCATCCGTGGTTAAATCTGCAAAACCTGGTGAGTTATATAAAAATTTACTCGATCGAGCTGGACTTTAAAAAGAAAGAGAAGTTCTACAACAGGAGAAAATTGTATCAAATCAGAGTTTCTTATATATATATATATATTCTATTAAAAAACCTATTTTATAACTCAAAATAGGAAAAACATCAAGGTCTTCCACAAGTTTGACTCTCTGCCAGAGTCTCTGGCTTAGCTTGATCACTAACAATACAACTTTTGAGCGTGTCATAGTTATCATAATGGTGGTTCCGTGTTTGTGTGTGTGTCCATGTAAGCGTCCGGACTGAATTTTGTTGGGGCTGTATTTTACCATGCATTATAGGATTTTCAAAAAACTTGCCATGATGAGTCACCATGATGAGGTGATGGTTGTGTACAAGACCAACGTCAAAGGTTGAAATGATCCTTGTCCAGGCTGTATCTTGACCATGCATTATAGGTGTTTAAAAAAAATGCAATGAAGGTTCACCATGATGAGGTGACTTGTTGCACACAAGACTCAGGTCTGTACCTCAAAGGTCAAGGTCATGTTTAGAGGTCAAAGGTTGAAATGATTCTTGTCTGGGCTGAATCTTGACTATGCATGATAGGATTTTCAAAAACTTGCCATGAAGGTTTACCATGATGAGGCTGCGTGTCACACACAAGAACCAGGTCTGTAATTCAAAAATCAAGTTTATACTTAGAGGTTAAATGTCAAATTGAGTACTGTTGATCGGGCTTTATCTTGACCATGCATCAAAATATTTTTAAAAAAATCCATGGATGTTCAAAATATTTAGGCGTAGTTTCACTGGTAAACATGTCGCCATATGGCATCTAGTTTTTAAGACAATGTTGATTTATTGTAATATTCTTTGTGATATCATTGACTTCAGGTATTGTCTGTTTTTTTGTTTTTTTTATCTTAGCCATAACTTTAAAACTATACAAGATTTTCAAATGAGACTACATACTGATTCATAGCTCATACAGATGAAATGAAGTTCGGAGAGACACTTTATAGATGCACAACAAAATGTATAGAGAGGCCCTGATCTCTACGTTAAATAATGATGTATTGTTCAGTTATGCCCCTTGTTTTGGCGCTAGCTTCATGACTCTTTTAATTACCGTACAACATTTGTTAAATTTGTAAAGCATCATAATATTGCATTCTATTAATAAAGTCATATTTTATGTCCTAGGCGCTGTTCTGAATAATGACATTTCATAGAAATTTGCCATTATTTAACCACACTTCCTTCTTATTTAACAGTTGGAGCTTCCAGCCGACCTGTGAAACCTGGTGAGTACAGTTTCTATTTAACTTGTATGTAAATCAATTCAATGATAAATGTTACGTCCTCGGCAAGCTTTCTGAAATTCAACTTAAAATGACTCTATACCCTTAGTTCGGACAGGTTTGGAATGAATTATTTTGTGATATATATATATACTCATTACAATGAAAACTGTAGTCCAAACCCATCAGTCACAGTGTGTGTATACCAAGAGATAAATTATGTCATAAATGCTACGTCGGAAGGTTATATTTTGCTTCGAATGAAGACTAAACAAAGATAACTTTCCTATTTCTTCACCATTTTAAATGAAATATAGCACAGTCTACGCCTTCGGTCTTTTACCAGAGTTTGATTGAGAGTGTAGTTTCTTAAAACACTTCAACAAACATTTTCACAAAACAACTGTCTGACAGAGCACTGTCAAAACATTATTTTGGAAAAAGGTTTGTTGAAGTGTATAATGAAACTAATTACCTTATCAACCTCTGGTAATGAAACAAAGGCGTGGCTCTTTGAGCGGCATAGATTTCCCTTTGTTTCATTTAAAATGGTGTTGTAAAAGAAAAGTTACTTTGATTTAAGTCTTCATTTTAAGCAAAATGTTGCCTTCTGATGTAGCATATCTGACGTAATTTATCACATGGTACACACACTGAGTCAGTCTCATTTCCTGCCTTTTCGTTTATGGGATCTTAGCAATACCCAAAAAACTGTCTTAAGTGTGAAATAGTAATAATGATTTAAATTAAAAATGCCATTATATACATAAAGTAATAACTGTATCATACATGTATCCCAGTCTTGTCAACCTCTGTGCCCTGCATGTGTTGTATTACAGCATGAACAGGGGTTTATTTTTGGAATAAGTTATAAGATGTAATTCATTGTTTAATATGCAATGGGAATTCATTGTAGTTTTATTCTGAATTTCCACTCTGCACTTCAAAGGTGACGCTCTAGTAGTAACAAATTGTATGTTGATGTGTGTCTTTTAATTTTTGTAAAGACATGAAAACCATATTAAGATGTTTAAAATTGTGTGTAAAAATCATTTTGCACTGAAATGGTAAATTTCACTGAAACACTAGAAGCAGAATGACAATGTCCAAACTTGTTGTATTTCAAACAAAACATTTATCTCAGATTGGTATCAGTGTAATTGTAGCTGTTGACTTTCAGCAGGCCATTGTTTGTCCTCCACACACTCACAGATGTACTGTCATGCCTAACTGAGCATGTGCAAGTTCATGATGGAAATGATAAGGAAGCCTTTAGGGCTTTGCAATTTACCTTAACATCATTATTTATTTTTTAATATAAACAATTTTGTATATATTTTTAATTTTAGGTAAAAAGGTGTGATCTCGCTTTTTTTTTCAAATTCAAAAGACAAATAGAAATAAATTGATTATAGATTTAGAGATTTCTTTGTTTATCTATATTTGGAATTTTTAAGTGCAATAACATATAAATCAATAATAAATTAATCACTCAACTTCATAGAAGTAGAATTTCATACTCAAAAACTTGGAACTCTGAATTTTATGTCTGACCACAGTCATCATGTCCTTACCATGTCCTTATTGTGCCTCCTTTGGGCATGTTTTGTTTTGTCTGGTTAGAAAGTTGAAATTCGATATACTATATTGTTTTCACTGGAGATAAAAATCTTTAGTGATTACACTCCTAATGAGAAGTTTATTGTTTCTTTGTATTATGTGGTGAGTAGTTATTGATTAATAACATAAACAATGGAATAGATAGATATAAAACTTTCACTCTCTCTCAAGATATATATTCATTCTTTTCTAATGTTTCTGTTTTATCCAAAGCTTAATTATTCATTGAATTGTCGCTATTTTTTTGTTTGATATAGTAAAGAGCTAGTTGTAGTTGCAAGGGATGTATTAATTAATGCAAATAGCGAGTGAAGTCTCAGTGAAGGTGGACAGACACATGTCTCGGATACCAGTGTTTATTGAGCGGAGTAGCCGCAAGGTATGGAGTAAGGCATCAAAGCCTTGTATTTTCATTGCATGTGATTCAGTAGAGACAGAGGTTGGAGATACTACAGTTGAAACTGAATCCAATCTGGGCGAACTGGAATCAGACTTCACTCTGGAAGCGGAGGATGGTGAAGACATAGACCTTGATGTGATCCTTGCCGAAAATTACAATGTAATTAATACAGATGCAAATAGTAATGCCAGTTTGAATCACGGTAAAGATGCAGTAGAAGGTATAAAAAAAGACAAGAAAGTTCAAAACACAGCTGGTAGAAGACTTATTGATAATGTTCATTTTTCAGACTTGGATGACAGTATTTGTGAACAACAAAATAATAATCAGCAAACGCATAGACAGTTCAGTGAGGAGAAAAAAGAGGCTGCTTTGTCTTTTGCTGTTGTTAGTTGCTGTAAGGGTATAGTGACAAGTTCTTCAGGGATGAACACCACCAGAAATGTTGGAAGCCTTATTCCAAAACCAATCCGTCTTGTGGCTGGCAATGTGAGCTTAACACCAGCACCTGTAAGGAAACGAAAGCCATTAAAGGACAAGAATACCAATGTTAATACACCAAACAAACCTAGCAGCTTTTCTGACAAACAAAAGACATCTAGATACAACATGCAAAGCATTAACAGGTTACAAACTGATGATGAAAAAATACATGGTTTTAAGGAAGCATCGGAAGAAAAGAAGAATGAAGTTGCCGGGCTTGTGGAAGAGACACAAGGAAGATCCTTAACTGAGTCACAAAATAGACCCCTTTCTGTGTTGGAAGATTCTGAACCAGAGTGTGTACAGATGGACACTGGAAATGCTGGCATGAAAATAGCATTAAAAAAAGCTGAGAATATAGTTCAGGAAAACATTAATAGTACTAGGCATGCCAAGAGCAGCTTGCAAGCTGTTTGTTCAATTACGCATTATGAGGAAACTGACAGTAAAGGGAAGAGTGCTGAAAGTAATGTTAAAGGAGTCATTAAGCTTATAAAGAGTGTTACACCTGGCTCAGGCATTCCAATCTTTAACCATCAAAGAAGGTCAGACAAGGAATCTTACAAAGATGAAGAGCGATGTGCAACTGTCTCACCACTTTCATCAAGAACTCCTAAGGATTGTTTTCCTTTAAAAAGTGATATGCCTGATCCTGCCAAAACCAACTCAAAGAAAAGACAATCTGGCCCACTGTTGACTTCTTCTTGGGCTTCTAGGTCTACCATATTTTCAAACGCCAGTGAAATACTTTTAAAGTCGCCAAAAGCAAAGGCCAGTCAAGTAAAACCTAAAGGGCATTCTGGAGGTGAAAGTAAGGAAATGCTTTCACACAGGGCTAGCTCTGTACCTTCCACACGCTGTCAGGTCTTCAGTGGAAGAGACAAATCCCTACAAAAGAACAGCTCGCCATCAGCCTTGTCAAAATTGCATGAAAGGCAAGCATTTCAATCTTCAACAAATGGCAAGAAGGCAGAGCCCAGGCAGGTAACTCCAGCTACTAGGACAAGCTACAAATCGTCTAGGAAAACAGATGATATTCAAGCAAAGAGAAATCTTCCCAGGGCCCCAGGACAACATAGAGTAGTCAAGTTTGGGCAGCAAGTAGATTGTGAAGATGATATGGAGGACACATGTAAGCAACATACATGTGGCTGCAATAGAGGTTCTTCATCTTCTTGTTAGAAGTGTTGTGTGTGTGTTTGTAAATACTCTTACATATACAAACATATATATGTTTTAAGTGTGAGTTACATGAAGTCTGTAACAATTAACACTTCTGCGATGTTTATGTGTATTTCAGGAGCATCCAACAATGGTCGCCCCCCGGCATCAGTTAACACGTCAGGTAACACATCAGGATGTGGGACAGGAAGCAAGGCAAAGAGGCCGGCCTGGGACCTCAAGGGACGTCTACAGGACATGGAGGAGAGACTCAAACAACACACGGAACAGAAGTCTGACTTTCAGACACAAGTATGGGCTTTTCCATGACCATGCTCATTCTATGCTTTAACACTGCAATGTCTTTTCATCATATGGCATTGAAGTATGAACAAAACAGTCATGCAGGGTCCTCAATAAGTTTAAGTGGAACTGACTTAAATAGTGAAGTAACCAACCAGCTTACTTATTATACCCCCACAAACATAGTTTGAGGGGGTATATAGGAGTGAGCTTGTCGGTCGGTCGGCCTGGCGGTCGGTCGGTCTGTCGGTTTTCATGGTTTCCGGACGATAACTCATGAAAGGCTAGACAGATTTGAAATATTTTTGTTACTCAGGTGTAACATCAGAAGATACAGGTCAAGTTCGATATTGGGGCTGGTGGGGTCAAGGTCACTGTTAATAAAAATAGAAAACGGTTTCCGGACGATAACTCATGAAAGGCTTGACAGATTTGAAATTTTTTTGGTACACAGGTGTAACATCAGAAGATACAGGTCAAGTTCGATATTGGGGCTGGTGGGGTCAAGGTCACTGTTACTAAAAATAGAAAAAACGGTTTCCGGACGATAACTCATGAAAGGCTTGACAGATTTGAAAAATTTTTGGTACACAGGTGTAACATCAGAAGATACAGGTCAAGTTCAATATTGGGGCTGGTGGGGCCAAGGTCAAGGTCACTGTTACTAAAAAAAGAAAAACGGTTTCCGGACGATAACTGATGAAAGGCTCGACAGATTTTAAATTTTTTTGGTACACAGGTGTAACATCAGAAGATACAGGTCAAGTTCGATATTGGGGCTGGTGGGGCAAAGGTCAAGGTCACTGTTACTAAAAATAGAAAAACGGTTTCCGGATGATAACTCATGAAATGCTTGACAGATTTGAAATATTTTTGGTACACAGGTGTAACATCAGAAGATACAGGTCAAGTTCGATATTGGGGCTGGTGGGGCCAAGGTCAAGGTCACTGTTACTAAAAATAGAAAAGCGGTTTCCGGACGATAACTAATGAAAGGCTAGACAGATTTGAAATATTTTTGGTACACAGGTGTAACATCAGAAGATACAGTTCAAGTTCGATATTGGGGCTGTTGGGGCCAAGGTCAAGGTCACTGTTACTAAAAATAGAAAAACGGTTTCCGGACGATAACTCATGAAAGGCTTGACAGATTTGAAAAATTTTTGGTACACAGGTGTAACATCAGAAGATACAGGTCAAGTTCGATATTGGGGCTGGTGGGGCCAAGGTCAAGGTCACTGTTACTAAAAATAGAAAAACGGTTTCGGACGATAACTCATGAAAGGCTAAACGGATATGAACAATTTTTGGTACACAGGTGTAACATCAGAAGATACAGATCAAGTTCGATATTGGGGCTGGTGGGGTCAAGGTCACTGTTACTAAAAAAAGAAAAATGGTTTCCGGACGATAACTGATGTAAGGCTTGACAGATTTGAAAAAATTTTGGTACACAGGTGTAACATCAGAAGATACAGGTCAAGTTTGATATTGGGGCTGGTGGGGCCAAGGTCAAGGTCACTGTTACTAAAAATAGAAAAATGGTTTCTGCTTCATAACTTTAATTGGGCATGAGATATTGTGATGAAACTTGCTGTATAGGCAGCCTCTGTGAAGACAATGCTTGTGATTGAAAATGGGGCCAGTGGAGTAAAGGTTTTTGTGCACTGTTACGAAAATAGAAAAACGGTTTCTGGACAAACAATACATGCATGATAAAAGAAGATGCAGTGTGCAGTAACCTTGGAGTTATGGCCTCTTTTCAAAGGAATGGTTTGCCATTCCTGTGTCCAGGCGGCATTTGGGGGTATTCGTCACTCCTGTGACAGCTCTAGTTATGCCCCCCTTCGAAGAAGAGGGGTATATTGCTTTGCACAGGCATGTCGGTCGGTCCGTCGGTAGACCAAAGCTTGTCCGAGTGATAACTCAACAATTCCTGGACGTATGGTCATCAAACTTCACATGAAGGTTGGGCCTGACCAGTAGATGACCCCTATCGACTTTGGGGGTCATCAGGCCAAGGTCAATGTCACAGTAACCTTTAAGGCAAAAAAGTTAATAAATCTTCTCCCACTGATATCTCAACAATGCCTGAACCTATGACCATTAAACTTGACATGGATGTTAAGCCTGACAAGTAGATCACCCTTATTGATTTTAGGATTCATAGAGCCAAAGTTCAAGGTCACAGTGATCTTGAATGGTAAAAGGTTGTCCGAGTGATAACTCAACAATGCCTGAACCCATGGCCTTCAAACTTGACTTGGAGTTGCATCTGATTTGTAGATGACCCCTTATGATTTAAGGGGTCATTGGGTCAAAGGTCAAGGTCACAGTGACTTTGAACGAAAAAAACTTGTCTGTGTGATAACTTGACAATGCCTGCACCCATGGCCCTCGAACTTGACATTTAGGTTTCTGGTGACCAGCTGATGACTCTGGATTTTGAGTTCATAGAGTCAAAGGTCATGGTCATAACACACTCTATCCTCACACTTTAATGGTCATAATCTTAAAACTGCCTTAACGGCAACAAATCAGCTGTCATTTGGTCCATGCATATTTCATTCAATTGTCCATATAATCCTGACAACATGGCGCTCAGGGGGGGCATAATGTTTGACAAACATCTCTTGTTCTACTTAAAATTCACTTATTTTTCTAAATGTGAGCCTTTTTGTCCAGCAGCCGGTTCTTATTGTGAACACTATACATGTATGCTGAAAAATAAAAATAGAATTATTTTTTTTACTCCTGTAGTTTTAATGAAAGGTCTGATAAACACATTCAATTTTGAATGTTGATCATGTCTTACTGAGAATAGTGAGAGCATCCATATAGGAAACATGCATATAACAACCAAGGTTACATACCCTCGTTACGTTTCAGATGCGTGAGTGGCAGGAGCAGCAGGCCCAGCTGGAGTCCCAGAACTCCAAGCTGTCTGGAACTGTCAAGGAAAAGGAAATGCACTTTACCAACATGGTCACTGAAAATGATGGACTCAAGAGGAAACTAAGGTATGCAAGCATGATATTACCTGTGAGAAATGTTAATGGTGCCTTAAACAGTAACTTTTAAATCTAATTATTGTTTATAATTAAATGAAATCCTGATTCTCTATTATTTCAGCAAGCTTTTTGTAGAAATATATAAACCATACCAGAATAAGCTCCATCTGCTGCTATTATGAATACCAACTGAAACTGTTTGACTTTATTACATTTTCCACAGTGAAGCTGAGGAAGACCTGTACCAGGTGAGGAAGCAGCTTGAGCGGGATACAGAGAACTTTGAGTTTACCAAGGCATCACTGCGTCGCCAGAAAGAGACCCTGGAGGGGGAGGTGGCCAGTCTCCAGCAGGAAGTGGCCGGCCTCAAGTCCTCTGTTGCCCAGCTCACTGCCTCCCAGGCCGGCATCAGGTCTGAACTTGAAGCCACTAAGGTAAGGAAGGTGGTTTTTAAGCATGTCAGTGTGATAGGTCTTCTAGTCATCATTGTTGAGACCAAAAAAATCTAGTCATAAAGCTTGTTTTTTGATCGTAAAATAATAAACAGTTTTCCTATGTTGCTAAATTGGTAACAATATGTATGATTTTATACTTAACAATTGATTGAGTTGTTTAAAATGGACAAACAACTTTAGAGAGCCAAGATAAGGGGCATTTCATGCAAAAAATGTTCAAAAAGTATGTTGTTCTTTCAGCTGGCATTAGAGCAAGCAACCAGAACCATTGCAGACAGAGATGCAGAGATAGTAACCCATAAGGCAACAATCAGTGGACATGAGGTGACCATTGAAGAATACCTGCAGAGTTTCCAGGAACATGAGACCGTCCGGCGACAACTACATAACTCCATACAAGAACTTAAGGTATTAAAGAATATCTTTATTTTATTTTAATCTTATAAATAATAATTTTGGTATATTAAATGATAAAAAATCTTCCTATTTAAAGGCATTTTGGTGTTGATCAAAACTAAATTCAACTTAAGAGTGACGCCACTTTCATATGTTTATGTATTGCAGGGTAACATTCGTGTGTTCTGTCGAGTACGGCCTCTTCTTGGGGATGAGCTGTATGGTTCAGATGGGGATATCCCGCACATGGCTTTCACTGGGGAGGAACATCGCACCCTTGAGTTAGAGAGACTGGGGGAAGTCAGCCTTAGTGAGGTAGGTGGGGCTTAAAATGAGAGGTGGGGGGAGGGTGAGGATGTTGTTATACTAATTAAATAGTTGTTGTAGTCAGAGGTAAACTTCATGTAATTGTCAAAAATCTTGAGATATTTTGGACAAATTTCATTTAAGGCATATTTTCTTTTTTCTGCAGATATATAGTATAAAACTTTACTGTTAAATGTATCCATGTCTTATTTCCAGAGCACAGTAGGCGGTAACAGGAAGGGCAATGGGAAGTATGAGTTTACGTTTGACCGAGTATTTGACCCGTCCACCTCCCAAGCCACGGTGTTTGAGGAGATCTCACAGCTTGTACAGGTAAAACTGAGTGCTTCTAACAAGACAATGCTGTGGTGTATGTTCAATCACAGAACAGTTCTTCCATCACATTACAGTCAATCAATTAATCACAGAACAGTTCTTCAATCACAGAACAGTTCTTCAATCACAGAACAGTTCTTCCATCACATTACAGTCAATCAATCAATCACAGAACAGTCCTTCAATCACAGAACAGTTCTTCCATCACATTACAATCACAGAACAGTCCTTCAATCACAGAACAGTTCTTCAATCACAGAACAGTCCTTCAATCACAGAACAGTTCTTCAATCACAGAACAGTTCTTCAATCACAGAACAGTCCTTCAATCACAGAACAGTTCTTCAATCACAGAACAGTCCTTCAATCACAGAACAGTTCTTCCATCACATTACAGTCAATCAATCAATCACAGAACAGTCCTTCAATCACAGAACATTTCTTCCATCACATTACAGTCAATCAATCACAGAACAGTCCTTCAATCACAGAACAGTTCTTCCATCACAGAACAGTCAATCAATCAATCACAGAACAGTCCTTCAATCACAGAACAGTTCTTCCATCACATTACAATCACAGAACAGTCCTTCAATCACAGAACAGTTCTTCCATCACATTACAGTCAATCAATCAATCACAGAACAGTCCTTCAATCACAGAACAGTTCTTCCATCACATTACAGTCAATCAATCAATCACAGAACAGTCCTTCAATCACAGAACAGTTCTTCCATCACATTACAGTCAATCAATCAATCACAGAACAGTCCTTCAATCACAGAACAGTTTCATCAAATTACATTCATTTCAATCAATCACAGTCCTTCGATTATTTTCATTTCCTTCTAATGTTTTTAAGTACATGACTGTGATTCCAGTATTTTGCATATATAGCAATTGTATTAAAGGCTTAAATAAATAAACTCGACTTTTTGAAGGATAAGTAGTGCTATTACTGGTCACCATTCAGTTAGATGGGTCAAATCCATTTAAAACAAGGAAATTAGTCAAGTATTTACCATGTCATGTCTTGCATTATTTTATTATATATTGACATTTTTATTGGCATCTACCTGATCATTATTCTCTTATTAAATATTTTAGTTGTTTACCTGGTTTCTTCTTATTTCAGTCGGCGTTGGATGGTTACAATGTTTGCATATTTGCATACGGTCAGACTGGGTCAGGAAAGACTTACACAATGGAGGGTCCGAGTGTGGAAGATGAGGAGAATATGGGCGTGATCAGCCGCGCCCTGCTCCAGGTCTTCTCCTCTACGCATGAACTCAAGGACAAGGGTTGGCAGGTAAGTGGCCAATCAGTTGGAGAGCAATTAAAGTTTAAATGGTATTTATGTCTCCCCCTCTCTGGGGGAGACATATTGTTTTTGCCCTGTCCGTCAGTCCGTCAGTCCGTCCGTACGTCACACTTCGTTTCCGATCGATAACTGGAAAACCGCATGACCTAGGATCACCAAACTTGGTAGGGAGGTTGGTCTTGAGGTGTAGAGGATCCCTATTGTTTTTGGGGTCACTAGGTCAAAGGTCAAGGTCGCGGCGACCCCCAATATAAAAAACATTTCTGCTCAAAATCTTGAGAACGGTTTGACCTAGGTTCACCAAACTTGGTAGGGAGGTTGGTCATGAGGTGTAGAAGATCCCTATTGTTTTGGGGGTCACTAGGTCAAAGGTCAAGGTCGCGGCGACCCCCAATGTAAAAAACATTTCCGCTCAATATCTTGAGAATGGTTTGACCTAGGTTCACCAAACTTGGTAGGGAGGTTGATCATGAGGTTTAGAAAACTCCTATATTTTGGGGGGTCACAAGGTCAAAGGTCAACGTCGCTGTGACCTCTAATGTAAAAAAATATTTCCGTGCAATATCAGGAGAATGCTTTGATCTAGGTTCACCAAACTTTGAAGTGAGGTTGGTCATGATGTCTAGTTCCTATTGATTTTGATTGAAATCAGTAGGTCAAAGGTCAAGGTCACTGTGACCTTGAGGTGAAGAAACAGTTTCTGCTCAGTAACTAAAGAATGCTTGCACCCAGGAACTTCATACTTGGTATGCTAGTGGGTCATGACTAGAAGATGACCCCTATTGATTTTGGGGTCACTAGGTTAAAGATCAAGGTCACCCTGATCTTGAGGTGAAGAAACTGTTTCCGCTCAATAACTAAAGATCCTTGGGTCTAGGAACTTCATACTTGGTATGCTAGTTGGTCATGACTAGTAGATGACTCCAATTGATTTTGAGATCAGTAGGTCAAAGGTCAAGGTCACCCTGACCTTGAGGTGAAGAAACGGTTTCAGCTCTATAACTAAATAACGCTTGCACCCAGGAACTTCATACTTGGTATGCTAGTTGGTCATGACTAGTAGATTACTCCAATTGATTTTGAGATCAGTAGGTCAAAGGTCAAGGTCACCCTGACCTTGAGGTGAAGGAACGGTTTCCGCTCTATAACTAAATAACGCTTGCACCCAGGAACTTCATACTTGGTATGCTAGTTGGTCATGACTAGTAGATGACTCCTATTGATTTTGAGATCAGTAGGTCAAAGGTCAAGGTCACCATGACCTTGAGGTGAAGAAACGGTTTCTGCTCAATAACTCAAGAATGCTTACACCCAGGAACTTCATACTTGGTATGCTAGTTGGTCATGACTAGTAGATAACTCTTATTGATTTTGCGATCAGTTGGTCAAAGGTCAAGGTCACTGACCTTGAGGTGAAGAAACGGTTTCTGCTCAATAGCTCAAGAACGCTTACACCCAGGAACTTCATACTTGGTATGTCAGTTAGTCATGACTAATTGATGGCCCCTATTGATTTTGGGATCAGAAGGTCAAAGATCAAGGTCACAATACTGTGAGGTAAAAAATGGTTTCCGCTCAATAACTAAAGAATGCTTCCACCCAGGAACTTAATACCTGGTATGCCAGTTGATCATGACTAGTAGATGACCCGTATCGATTTTCAGGTCAGTAGGTCAAAGGTGAAGGTGACCTTGAGGTAAAATAACAGTTTCCGCTGATTTACTAAACACAACTGTGGCCCAGGAACTTCATACTTGGTTTGCTAGTTGGTCTTGATTATAAGATGTCCCCTATTGATTTTGAGGTCAGTAGGTCAAGGTCAAAGTGACCTTCAGGTAAAAAACAATTTCTTTGTCACCAGTACGTACGTCACACTTCTTTTGGCTCAATAACTTATGAAAGCTTGGACCCAGGAACTTCATACTTGGACCCAGGAACTTCATACTTGGACCCAGGAACTTCATACTTTGTATGCAGGTTGGTCATGACCAGTAGATGACCCCTATGTTTGTTCGTCTCCAGTCCAAAAGTACAAATTTCATGTCCATCATTGATTATTCCTCACCTACGACCACACAATGGGGGAGACATGCGCTTTTTCAAAAAAGCAATCTCTAGTTTATTGTTAATTATAACATTGCCTTTGAGATTGTTAGAAAATATTGATAAATAGACTCACCTGCCTAAAAACAAATTTGCAGTTAAGGTAGGCATGTTTCCTATTTAAATATTTTGTCAATTGACAACATGTGCTTTGTTTCTTGACAACATATTGCTAGTTTATTAGATCAAAGGAAAACGGTGTATGCTAGTTTTAAGTTATTAGAAGCAATGATACTGCTGTATACTCATACTTAGCAGGAATTCAGGAACCGATAAAAAGGCTGTCCTTACTATACTTTGCTTTGAATGATTCATTCAGTACGAGTTTGAGGGATCATTCCTGGAGATCTACAACGAGACTATACAGGACCTGCTGGAACGGCATGCTGCAGACGTGAAACATGACATCAAAATGACAGGGACCAGTGGCGGTGATGTCATGGTCACCAATCTCACCACTGTCCAGGTCACAACCGAAAACCAGGTATGAATATTCACTACAAAGAGAACATAAACCCATCTGTAGGGATTTGTTTTTTTGAAGAAGAGTCATTTTTAGCTAGTTTTACCAAAAAATGAAGTATTGACGTAGCTAAGTGTCATGGTTGTAAATGTTCAAATGCTGTAATGATGACAATAACAGAAAAGATCTTAACATAAGATGTAAAAAGAATTGTCTGTCAAATGTTATACCATATAAGTGCTGCTTTGTCAGAAATATATTATATTGAAATGATTATATATTATCCACAGATTACGCATTTGTTGAAAACAGCATCTCAGAACCGTGCTGTCGGAGAGACCCAATGTAACGAGCGTTCTTCCCGCAGTCACAGCGTGTTCAGGCTCAAAATTACCGGCAATAACACAATCACAGGAGAAACATGCAAAGGTATGGTGTAACTCATTTCTTGTGCTTCAAACACATCATGATTCCATGTTGATATTCTACCATTACCATTTACTCCAAGGTACTATGCAAATGCTAAACAAAAAATTGTAAGCAAAGGGAAACGATTTTTCATGTAAGCTCATACAGCTCAGTATTAATGGTAATTTGCCTTGAATTTAAGCCATGAATGAAGATAGCTACATCCGTTGTTAGATTGAATATACAGCCTAAGGCCCAAATATAATTTAATAGGTTTGAAATAAATTTGTAAATGTCAATTAAAACCAACATGTTAACATTGGCGCCACTTTAACCACAAAAATTAATAGGCTAAGTTAATACATAAAATGTCAATTAAAATCAACATTTAAACACGGGTGTCACTTTTACTACAAAATGGCTGAGTACATTGTAAGGAAATTTTCACATTTAAGACTAAAACGTGATCAACAGTGTGGAAGTCTTCTACTTTAAAAAACACCAATATTGTTTTCTTTTATACACAATTATACATTTTATTACATGTGTTTGGTCTCTGCTTTTCAAATTAAATGTTAACCCATGTGTAATCTGTGTTTAAAGTAAGTCATGTCAAGCTTTGGTTCTGACATATTTTTGAATTTGATCATCTTTATTCTTTTTTATTATGCCCCCTTTTGAAAAAAGTGGGGTATATTGTTTTGCACATGTCGGTCGGTCGGTCGGTCGGTCGGTCGGTCGGTCTGTCTGTCTGTCGGTCGGTCGGTCGGAATACCAAATGGTTTCCGATCAATAACTTGAGAACGCTTTGACCGAGGGACCTCATACTTGGTATGTGTATTGGTCATCACCAGCAGATGAACCCTATTGATTTTGAGGTCAGTGGGTCAAAGGTCAAGGTCAGTGTGACCTTTACATGAAAAACGGTTTCCGATCAATAACTTGAGAACGCTTTGACCCAGGAACCTCATACTTGGTAGGTGTATTGGTCATGACCAGCAGATGAACCCTATTGATTTTGAGGTCAAAGGTCAAGGTCAGTGTGACCTTAACATGAAAAACGGTTTCCGATCAATAACTTGAGAACGCTTTGACCCAGGGACCTCATACTAGGTAGGCTTATTGGTCATGACCAGCAGATGAACCCTATTGATTTTGAGGTCAGTGGGTCAAAGGTCAAGGTCAGTGTGACTGTAAGCTGAAAAAAGGTTTTCTGATTGTCCATATTTTATTTTCTTATATAGTAGACAGTAGAAATTTATATGTCACTAAATGCATGAGTTGAAGTATCAGTTTTCAGTGAACATCTAGTTTAATTATGCCCCCCTTCGAAGCAGAGGGGTTATATAATTGCTTTGCACATGTCGGTCGGTCTGTTGGAAGACCAAAGCTTGTCCGAGTGATAACTCAACAATTCCCGGACCTATGGTCATCAAACTTGACATGAAGATTAGGTATGACCAGTAGATGACCTGCCTCATATGCATCCAATGACAAATCAGCTGTCATTTCAGTCCATGCATATTTCATTCAATTGTCCAAATATTTCTGGCAACTTGGCGCTCAGGGGGCATAATGTTTGACAAACATCTCTTGTTCAACTTTATTAAATAATTAACTTGAAAACCATAAAATATACATATATAATAGTATTGAGTTATAACATCATATATTCAATGGGTTCTTTGAAAGTACAAAACAGTGATATATGTTTTGAATTTATCATTCTGGAAGGAAGGTAGGAACTGTAGAAAAAAAACTCAAACCAAACACAACAACTATTATCAGATTAATTGTATTTTGCTTTCATTGAATGTCAACAATCTTGCAAATTCATGTGTGTGTGTGTAAACTTACATGTTGATTTAAACTGTGTACGTTGATTCCAGATTTTAGTTTTATATATGTATGTATATGAATTATAGTTTTTATATACTTATAATCATAATGAACTGAAATATACTGTTTTAATATTTTTTTCATCACAAAATCAGTAAACCTGTTCTGAAATCATTTGATTATTAATTTGGTTTGGTGTTGAATTTTGCAACATTATTTATATGTCCATGAAGCTGTCATCTTTAAAATCAGTAGTCCAAGATTTGTACATTTCTTAACGCATTTTAAAGTGAAACCTGGTTATTAAAATTATGTTTGTTGTTATTTGGGTGGGCGGTGTCAAACTCACCTGTAGTACTGAATACTTTTAGTTAGGATTGACATATGGGGACCAAACTTGGTATGTAGGAAGAGTTTAATGTGACCTTTCATGGGATTGCATTAACAAACACACAACACAACAAATAAGCTTTCATACAATTATCAAAATACAGGCTGAAGATCTTCTGTTAATCATAGAACACCTGCTATTGTCACATTGCGGCATTTCTTGTTTTGCTTGAAATATCTTTGGGAGTCTTAGACATTGTTTAGAACTCAACACAATTGTCAACCAAATTATCTTTGCACTGTGTTGGTTACGTGGCGTATTTTGCAGACTTCCCTGCATTTTGAAGGGCTAAGAAAAATCCTTTATTCCTTTAAATGTTCTCTAAATGTATGTTTGATCTGTATATTTTAAGTGCCCTATTCATGTCCAATTATTTTATCCACAGGAACGCTGAATCTGGTGGATCTAGCAGGGAGTGAGCGCCTGAAGGAGTCTGGGGCCACGGGCCAGCGCCTCAAGGAGACCCAGAACATCAACAAGTCTCTTTCAAACCTCGGCATGGTCATCATGGCTCTTGGAAACAAGGTACTTGCTGGAGTTACTATACACCTTTTGTCACAAAGCATGTAGACTGTAGTACAAAAAGGTTTATCTTTACAAAAACTTCGATTTAGTGGACGTTTCAATAGTAACTCTTTGCCATTTGAATCTGTGACTGTGACGGTACGGGTATGGTACTGGTTTTGGTCCACAGGGATACAATTTACATAGTCACCAGTTCAGTCTTTTTCCATTTCTGGTTCTGTTTTTGCTGTAGTTTCTTGCGTTTTTAAAAGTGTCTTTTTGCTTTTAAATACTAGACTGGTTGACACAAAATTAATCACAAAGCAATGTGTAAACATAATACAGTTATGTATTTGAAATCAGTTCAATGGATGAGTATGCCCTGAAATCCCATGCAGAGTCGAAAAAACACAAGAGCAATTTGCCTTTTACTAGTATTAGTATCACGTGTTATACTGTGGACATGTTCACCATTCTGTTGAAAATGTAATAGAGAGAGTGCGAAGAGAAAAGAGATGTGCTAAATTATCACCGAGGAAATAGACAATACATTGAAAACCTTGAAGGACAATTAAGTTTTTGACCAGTTACTATGTCACAAATATGTGTCATTTTCAAAGTTTGCTATTAAATATAGTCTTTGAAAACAAGAGTTATCTCATAGTTTGTAATTAATGAAAGTCCTTGCGAACAAATAAAGGTCGTTTAAATCTCCTTGAAAAGTCCTTGATGTTTTTGCCAGTCTGGCAGTATGAAATCTGGACTCATGCAAATAAATCATACTAGGGTTTTAGCCAGGCTTCATTAAGAGCCGGGTTCTGCAGAAGAGGGACATGGTGCTTATAGAGAAACGGGTACATTGTATAAGGCTGTGAAAATGGGCACATTGTATAAGGCTGTGAAGAACTTAATCATACAAATATTAATCAGAACCAAATGAATTATTGATTTTGACAGTCTTGAGTTATTAATTCTATAAAGGGAGGATGGTGACAATGATGCTCTCAATGAGGGCTTAAGGTTGCTACCAAAAAAGGACAGGGTGCAGCAGCCTCCTTTAACTCCTAATAAAGCCCTACATACTGTCATCACATCTGTTATGTTTCAACAATCAAGAGTAGACTGGTGTCATGATATTTTCCCAATCAGTAGATCTTGGAAGTGGACTTTGACAGCTTGTTTATATCTCGCAATTGTATGGTTATAATTCTTAGTTTTATCATTTACCAAGTGTGTTTTGTGGCGAATGATTGCCAGTCTCTGGTCTATGGATAAAATCAGTTTCAGGCAGACAATATTTTTTAAGGCTTGCATTTCAACCATACATTTTATTGTACAAAGAGTACAATTCTAAGACAAGATAACACTTATATTTATAAGCTTACTCAGATTGTTTTACACCTTCAGTTGTTGTAAAACTAGGGCCTGACCAATAAAATGATAAAGGAGGGAATGTAAGTATCTATCATGTGTTTCCAGTATGGATAGAAAAATCCGACCCTCTGGCATGCTTTTCTTGCATATCTAAAATTATCAATTTGTGGAAAATTTGATGTAGAAAAAGCACTTTTGTACATTTCACCAAAAAGCGCATGCGACATTGTTTACTGACGTCATAATTCACAGTTATTTTAAATCACTATTGACATCAGATAATTCCTCTAAAAATCACTTATGATTATTTATTTTCAATTTCAACTTATATATTTGATTGCGCTTTATTGAAATGGCATAATATACTTTATATACACCATACAATATAATAAATCAGAAGTGGCGCGTTGTTGCGCGTGACTCATCTTAAATGGGGGATGTAAGGCGGGGTTTTCCGGCATTGGGCACATGACCAGAAACACACGTCGGGTGTGCAAGAATAATATGACTACCATGAGATTAATGGATATCCTTTTATTTATGAGACTACTACCTGTGTTATCTCAAAGTAAAGGTAAGGGGTCCTAATGTTTAAATCCTGTATTGTTTGGGAGGTAAATTTGTGTGAAATAAGTAAATAGAATACTATTTTGAGAGGTATCTTTGGGGAAAATTACATGATGCGCATAGAAATATTCAGAGGGGATACCACGTATGAACATTCCTGCTGTAAAAATAGAGCTGAAAAAAAAAGAAACTACAGGGACCAGCCCAGAAATCATGATCCAGATTAGAGAAATTGATTTCAAGGCCACGCAGATACTCAAGGTGTGACACACATTGTCACAGATATAAAAAATATTTGAGATACGTATATTCATACATGAAAAACAGAAATCTCTTACATTTATCTGCAACCTCTAACTTGCAGGAGAACCACGTGCCGTATCGGAACAGTAAGTTGACATACCTGCTACAGAATAGCCTGGGAGGGAACAGTAAGACACTCATGTTTGTGAACGTCTCACCCCGGGAGGACAGCTTCTCAGAAACACTCAATTCACTCAGGTTTGCAACCAAGGTAAGAAATCTTCTGACTGCCACTCTTCGAGTATTTGTATTAAATTGTTGATTATCAGACAGTTTGTATTGCTGTTTTTGAAACACACATGTATGCATTCCAACTGCCGTGTTGATACAGCTTGTCAGACGGCTTGTAATGCTGTTTTTAGCTTGACTATTCGAAGAATAGGTGTGCTATACTACTCGCCCCGGCGTCGGCGTCCAGTTAAAGTTTTAGGGCAAGTTGGGATTTTCACTTATAAGTCCAATACCCTTCCTTCGATTGACTTAATACTTCACACAGTTGTTCAGGGCCATCACATGATGAGGTTAGATAACTCCATATTATTCTTTACACAGATTATGGCCCCTGATTGACTATGAAACTTAGGTTAAAGTTTTAGGGCAGGTTGGGATATTTATTAATAACTTCTATACCCTTTAATCAATTGACTTAATACTTTACACAGTTGTTCAGGACCATCACACAATGAGGTTACATAACTCAATATTATCCTAAATACAAGTTATGACCCCTGATTGACTTAGGTTAAAGTTTTAGGGCAGGTTAAAGTTTTAGGGCAAGTTGGGATTTTTACTTAAAACTCCAATACCATTCATTCAATTGACTTAATACTTCACACAGATGTTCAGAGCCATCACATAATGAGGTTAGATAACTTCATATTATCTTTTATACAAATTATGGCCCCTGATTGACTATGGAACTTAGGTTAAAGTTTTAGGGCAGGTTGGGATATTTATTTATAAATACTTCTATACCCTTCATTCAATTGACTTAATACTTCACGCAATTGTTCAGGACCATCACCCAATGAGGTAACATAACTCCATATCCTTAATACAAGTTATGGCCCCTGATTAACTTAGGTTAAAGTTTTAGGGCAAGTAAAAGTTAAGGGCAAGTTGGGATTTTAATAACAAACTTCTATACCGTTCATTAAATGCACTTAATAAAATTAATAAAATTATTTACGACCATCTTACAACAAGAAAAATAACTCCATTTTAACCCTAAATACAAATTATGGCCCTTGATTTTTTTGATTTTTTTTTTTTAGTTTCTTTTGAAAGGCATATTTGTATATTCTTAACCACATTTTCATAATGGAAAATCAAGTCATTTGAATGACTTGCGTCATTGTTTGGGCGGGCTGGCGGGAGGGCAGCATTTAAAGTCACCTTATGTATCGAATAATTTAATTAGGTTTAACATAAAGAGAACAAACTTGGTAATATTACATCGTTATTGTATTCTAAGTCAAAGAGGCGTAGTCGAGCGCGCTGTCTTACGATGGCTCTTGTTGAAACACACATGTATGCATTCCATCTGCCATGTTGATTGTCAGACAGCTTGTTATGCTGTTAAACAGTGTTTTTGAGATTGAATGAAATGTTTGCGTGTGCGTGTGCATGTGTGTGTTAGAGATCAATAAGAAAGATGGCTATTAAACGGTTTTTTCATGTCCTCTTAATGTTGAGAAACCTACTCAGATTCAGCTGAAACAAAAGAACAACAAAAGGTGTCTGCGGTGGAAATAAAGTAATATAAAGCAGTGGTCAGGTCAAATTAAAAACAAACCAGCAATCCCTGCACTGGTAAAATGTTCAAAATAAGCACAAGCCTGCAAGCCCTGCTCTGGTAAAATGATCAAAATTAGCACTTCCTGCATGTTTGGCATTGGTAAAACGCTCATAATAAGCACTTGCTTGCACCCCCTGCACTGGTAAAATAATCAAAATTAGCCTGAGCTCACAAGCCCTGCATTGTTAATATAATCAAATTAGCTACAGCCTGCAAGCCCTGCACTGGTAAAATATTGAAAATAAGCCTGAGCCCGTAAGCCCTGCTGTGGTAAAATGATAGAAATTTGCACAAGCCTGTTCGCCTTGACTTGTGAATATGCTGAAAATCAGCAGAAGGCCATTAAGTGTGAAGAATTCGTGCTTGTTCATTCGAATGTCAAGTTTTGACAGCTGATTAAAACTATTTCATTTCATTTTCATTGAGACGTTAAATCAAAATTGAACTAAAGAAGTTCATTATACTGTTGGGATTTTATACTTGGGAATCTCTGTGATAAATTGCAATTCTTATTGCTAAATTTTAACTTTTATATTTGTAGGTGAACCAGTGTAATATAGGAACTGCAACAAAGAAGATTCGGTGAACAGATTTAGACCTACTTGTATGAGTTGTTGAATATCACTTGCATTACAGCAGAATGTGGTGCTAATGTTGGCAGGGTCTTATTGTAAAGGCATATATTGAATTTTTTATTTTACTGTAAATGTAGAATGCATCCAACTGTTGTCAGTTGCTAAGCAGCAATATTCATTCTAAGGTAGCCTTTTAATAAGGACTTTTTTTAATACAAATATTTAAATTGAAAAGTGAATTACTTTCAAAAACTGTTGACAGTCTGAAATGTTAGGTATTAATATCCCTTTGCTTAAAAGAGAATCAAATTTCTCACTAAAATAATTGAATGAAAGTATTTCTGACACAACAAAGATGATTTTCTTTTTGTAGAAAGAATTCTAGTGTTTCAGATGAAGGCTTTTTATTAAATTTTCTTTATTGCATTTATCAAGGAATAACTATTTTGTTACAGCGAAATTTGTCATATAAATCAAATAGAAATATAATATAACGAAATTAATCATATTGCTTTAGAAGTGATGCTAAATAATCTCTGATATACCTAGGTTGCATTAGTGCATGTATGGTGTACAGCATTTCATGTTTTATTTTAATTAAAGAACATGTATATGTGTTTCCTGATTACCTATAGTACGCACTACCTGAGTTATTGAAATGATTCACAATGGGTGTTAAGTGCAAGTTATTAACCAGGTTTTCAACAAAAACCAGGTTATTAGAATGAGGTTGTCGTTGGGCGGGCGGGCGGGCGGCCGGACGGACGGGCGGGCTTCAAACATTGGTTTCTGTTCAATAACTTTAGTTAGCATTGATAGATATTGATGAAACTTGGTTTGTTAGTTGCTTAAGGGAAGAGCTAGCTTGGGATTGCTTTTGAGTGGGGAGGGGCTAAGGTCAAGGTCATTATTACTTAAAATAGAAAAATGGTCAAGGTCACTGTAACTTAAAATAGAAAAATGGTTTCTGCCCAATAACTTTAGTTAGCATTGACAGATATTGATGAAACTTGGTGTGTAGGTAGCTTATGTGAAGAGCTAGCTTGGGATTGCTGTTGAGGGGGGAGGGGCTAAGGTCAAGGTCACTGTTACTTAAAATAGAAAAATTGTTTCTACCAAATAACTTTAGTTAGCATTGACCGATATTAATGAAACTTGGTGTGTAAGTTGCTTATCTGGCTTGGGATTGCTTTTGAGTGGGGAGGGGCTAAGGTCAAGGTCACTTTTACTTAAAATAGAAAAATGGTCAAGGTCACTGTTACTTAAAATAGAAAAATGGTTTCTGCCCAATAACTTTAGTTAGCATTGACTGATATTGATGAAACTTGGTGTGTAGGTAGGTTATGTACAGAGCTAGCTTGGGATTGCTTTGAGGGGGGTGGGGCTAAGGTCAAGGTCACCTGTTACTAAAAAAAGAAAAATGGTTTCTGCCCAATAACATAAGTTAGCATTGATAGATATTGATGAAACTTAGTGTGTAGGTAGCTTATGTGAAGAGCTAGCTTGGAATTGCTTTTGAGTGGGGAGGGGTTAAGGTCAAGGTCACTATTACTAAAAATAGAAAAATGTTTTCCGCCAACAGTTATTTTCAGTTACGTCTCTTTTTGATAAAAGTAAAGATAGTCATACAACAAATTAATTGGCTATTATTTCTGATTGCCCATAACAAAAACCTGATGAGACCTGGTTTCGTCGCATTGCGGCGCTTCTAGTTTTTAATTTCCATTACAAGGGTAGTGAATGTGTAAGCTGTCTTGTACCATATTGTTACTTTCCATGCAATAAGTGGTGTGCATTTATTGAAATATCCTTGTCAGTTATCTGCAAGCTAGTTATTTCACAGTAAGACTTCTGCTGTATGGTTACTGTTATAATATTAGAGTTAATCTATCAATCTAAACCCTCTTCAATATGGTACAAGATACAGGTATTGTAAGTCATATATGACATTCAAAATTCAAAATGACAGACTAAGATTTAAGACAGTCATTTACTGTTAACTTTCAACTGTTTGAGTATCATTTTGCAATTTTCCACTCGAGTTTTAATTGTTGAGTGTCAAATGTAACATAGCAGTTTCCCACATTTATATAAGCTTGTCATTCTAAAGTACATTTTCCTTTTTCTGTATCATATGAAAGAGTATTGCCTGCTGTTTACTAATATATATGTGTATATAAAAGCCAAGCAAAATATATTACCTGCATTCGCTTTTAATTTGTAGTTTTTGCCGTAAAATGTAATTAATTGGGCTGGCGTATACACATGTATATGATCATGAATAATCAAGTATAACTGCTACAACATTTTAATTGAAATGTGTTTTATGTTTGAAATAAATACATATACATATAGTTTATACGTAAGTTATGGGCTTGATGCAAGACGGCTGTAACTGAGTATAGAAAAAGAGGGCTTTATAACAGCCTTGCGCTAAACCCTTCAAGTGTTAATACATCAACAGTTGTGACTTTCATTTAATTAAGGAAGTTGTAACAAAACCTATGATGTCAATATTTTATGTTATAATCAATTCATTGACTTGAAATGTATTTAGTTTTGTATGTTTATAGTAATTAAGCATGTTTTATATTGATGAATATTCGTTTGTCAAGATCATGTTGATTTAAATTGATCAAGTTTTAAACAGCCTTATTGATATTTAATCTAGAATATGTTTACATTTGTATGTTTATTTAAATGAAAACAAGCCTGGCTAATGTTTTATTATTTTAATGGAGGGTTGAATCAACATTTTTCTTTCTATAAAAGGAGTACATACATATGTAATGTGAAATCATAGCATTTTTTAATTTACCCGAAAACCTGGCCCAAATTTCTCCAAAAATCTCAGATGTTAGCAAATTCTGGACTTTACCTATTTTTTTTATTGTGATTACCTTAGCAAATATCAAAAAGATTTCAAATTCTTTAAGATCAGAATACACAAATAATTTGAAAAAAAAAATAGTGAGCTTGGTTTTATTCTGTTTACGGTAATAAGAATTTTCAGGTTTTTGAGAAATTGGGGTCTGTTTATCTAGTGCCTACCCTGGCAATACAACCAACATGTACATCTCATGTTTACACCTTGTGTATTGTGTGTAATATTCATGTTTTAGTAGTCGTTCACTTATGCACCAGTCAATAACCTAGCCCCCCCCCCCCCCTCCGGTCCACGGAATAGCGGGGACTTTCGGTCCTGCCAACTGATGATAAAATCCCTGCCAAAAGCCGAGGGACCCAGATAAGGCCCAATCCCCGCTATTTTTGGCGCAAAGGCAAAACTACCGAATTAACCCGGCAATGCGGGGCCACATGGTAAAAACATGGCACATTTCCCAGGCTATCCCCGGTATACCCCTAGACCTGGGGGGCCATGGCTACAATTGATTGTGTTGTTTTGGCCTTGCCTTAAAGTAACACAAACATGAAGTCCTGGACATTTTCATTGGACTCTTCAGAAGGCAGCATCTTCTATGTGTATAGTTTTATACTTGTACAAATATACTTTTAAAAGTGCTTGTTTGTAATAGCTTATGGGTGTATGGTATAACATTTTGCTCTTTATTGTCGCATTTGACAGCAGAATTGTATGCAAATCATGCAAAAAGTAGTTTTAGAAGGTCTAATCAGTTAGAATAATAAACATCACAGTAAAATATAATATTATTTAAGGACTATGAAGTTTTTTTCAATCCTATGGCACACACAAATTATTAATTTTTTGACAGATTTGGCTTGGGAAAAAAAGCTTCCCACAGGCAATGATTACATTTTAGTGAAAAAAATAGAGAAGGGAAATAATTTATCTGTATAATCATTTGGCATTTAATGTGTAGAACATTGGGCAAACTTTCTTTTAACAATTTTGTGAAAAATAGGAGCAGTCACTGAAAACCCCCCCAATATTTTATGTATTTTTGAAAAGAAAGATTCAGTAAATTGTTGAACAAAACATCAGTTTGTTGTGGACTATATTCTAAAGTATATTACCGTAAATCATGTTTTTTTAACTTGTTTATACCATAGTAAATGTTCTAATTGAAACTGTCTCACTTTGTAATAATAAAAGTACACTTAACATTTAAAGAATCTCAATTTTATGCTGATAAAATTTCTAAATATATTTGGTATATCCAACTAACTACTATCCACTTTGTGTAGACGCACACATGGCATCATTCCAGACTGCATACGTGTGTGTTGTGTAACTTCGGTCTGTGATGTCAGTTGCATTCATATTTTTGTGTCAGAATATTACTGTAAGTGATCATGTGTGATTGGATTTTCCTCCTGAACATGACATGTTTGCCTGAGTGTGCCATTTTAAACATGTTTTTTTTAGTATCAGGGTGTGTGAACCTATTTTACTTGTAAATAATTCTTATCATTATTTTTACTGCCATTTTCCTGTGTATAGGTCTATTGTTGTGTCCATTGTCACACTCTGCTTTCTTTATACTTTCTTTGGTGTTTTGTGCATCCCTCAAATCTACCCACTTATAGCCTTTTTGTGTCATCTGACATTAAAATCATTTCACATTTCAAAGATGTGTTCAAGTATATTGTGTTCTATTGTAGCTTCTTGAAGATATTATTCAATTAAGTTGTTTTTATAGACATCATTAATCTCAATACAAGTTATATAGAATTTGCGTCACTTTCTTAGTTTTTAAATATATGTAACAGTTCGCTATGGTTCTTTAAAAGCTATGGTAACTGTATGAATTCATCATAGGCTTGCTGGTGTACATCAGTATATTTCAAAAACACTTGCTTGATCTGACTTGGACTGAGATTTTTAAGTAGGCTTTTATTATATTTATCCCTGTAAAAATTGTCATATATTTATCACTGACGAAAATGAATAAAGTATTTAATTGACTGCTTTGTCTTCAAATATTTTGTCTGCACCAAAAGTAATTGGACATTGATTACTTGTTGTTGTCCGGATTGAAAAGTGAACACATGAAAAGAAGTTGAATTTGATGTGATTGACTGATATAGCACAATAGTTACTGTCCTTTTATGGAAACAGACATTGTAATGTGTTACCTATGGGCGAAATGGGAAACTAGAAAAGGTTTAGTCTTGGCCAGTTGGCTTTGGGCATTGTTTTACAAGCAACAGTCAACAGACTTCCTAAACTGATCAAGTTGGGTATAACTTACATTCTTGCATAATTGTATGCAAATCATTGTCCATTGTTCAAAATTTCCCTGTCTATAGCATATCTTGAAAACTACTAAATGGAATTCACTATAAAACTTCATACAGTGATAGAACATAATGGGAGGAAGTGCAGTTTGCAAGAACCATGACTATGTTTGAGCTTATTACATAGTTACTGCCCATCGTTACATTTTCTTGTCCGAAACATAACTCGAAAACTACTGGATGCAATTTAATTAAGATACAATATACAATAATCTTTAAAGTCGGGTAAATTAATTTAAACAAAAAACATAAGCTCAATGAGCTATTTTCCGACAAATAATATAATAACAAACATAGATAACATATCAAAACAATAATGGTTTGTGCCCTGGAATTAAAAGTAAATAGTTTAAAATAGGTACAAATATTGGAACAAGTATTTACAACAGCCGTTCCTTATTATAGACATGCATACAACTACAAAAAGTAAGTTGGACTAGAACATTGAAAACAGTTATCGCATGATCATCATCAAGTTATGGAAATAAAAACTTATACACATTATGACATAGCAAGAACTATTTGTAACTTTTACTATAGATAGATTTACCTTAAATAGATTGTGTAAGAATAAACCAGCTGTCTGGGTAGTCCAAACGCGCGTTCCCTACAGATTAAATGTTTAAAGACAGATGTCGATAGAAACACTTATTCAGGGGAGTGGAAATGTGATTTTATAAATTAACCAAGCTTGATGGAAAAAATCTTTGGAAAGTATTGCTTAGAGGAGGTATTATATTCATCACATGTAATTTAAATACAACAAGGAAAAAACACAAGTGACTGTGTGTGTTCGACAGATGTTATAAAATATAATACAATCATAAATATATATTTGGCGTTGTTACTTATTTAATTATTTGTTATTCACATTTAAAATGTCCACTGAAATCTTTTCTGGTATTTGAATGCCGTTTCTTGCCCAGTTGGTGAAGAGAGTTAAAAGGTTATTTGCACATTGAGCATTTACAAGAGGGACCTGTCCAGGTGCGGATCAGCCTTCGAAATTCCAGATAGTTTTGAGAGCACCTTATTTTCTTTTGGATGCTGTTTCATACGCGACTGGCCTCAAAGCGGAACGAGTTCTTCCCATATTTATTTGTTGTTTTTGATGGCACATCTACACAGTTTTCATATCTGAGATTAAAATTACATGTCTTAAAAGATACGAGATTTTGAACATATTCTGGTGAGATACCATACAAACATTTGTAAGTTTCAAAAGCGATTAAGCTGCATACGATGCTAACGCCCATTCGCAGTTTAATATTTAATTATTATTAAAAAGTCATTTCTGATAACTATATTTCCGTAAATACATCTTTCTCCTGCGACTGTCTCGGCTCTCAGTACCACTACACAAATGATGTCTATTTTCGGATATTTTAAATTTAAGTTAAAAACTCCATGCTTTTTTTTTGCATTCTGAAGGAATATAAACGACTTTTCATTTCTGTTTAATGTTCACATTATTGTATTTGGTGCGTATAAATAGGTGTACATGTGAATCGGCTTAACGGCATCTCGTCAATATTAATTCGTTTCTGTTAGGTTTACTATTTATGTCTGGCTGCTGAGTGGTAAAAATGGCAAGATAGCATTTATTTTTGTAAGAGCTTCATTACGGTTACAGGCAGGTGTCAATTAGACATACTGTGAGAAAAGAGTGAACAGTGAATCGCTTAAGCACCTGTTTAAGGTGGCTATAAGACTTCAATAATAATCGAAGGTCGTGCCTTTTGCTATGCTCATATAAATCTTGATACTAGAGAATATCAAAGGGATTTGATAAAGGTCAGTCGCCAATGGCTGAAGTAAGTACCGTCCAGAAATGATTTTAATTACCTTGTTTACTAAAATCCTGTCAAAAGGGCTTGGCTAGGCTAAATCTTACGCCACTGCAACTAGTTATTGCACTACAATTTAATTAAGGTCAATTTAGGACTGTAAAAAACTTATTTGGAGCTCGAACATTAGTCTGCTTCTGGATAAGATTCCAGGAAACTCTGAAAAAAATGCTTAAAGCCGCACTCTCACAGATTGAACGTTTGGACAACTTTTTTGTCTTGGAACAAGCTACTTTATGTGAAATACACGTAAACCAGTCAAATAAAACTGCTGACAAAAATAGATCGCAGATTTTTTATATTTAAGTCAAAATTTGATGTTTTATGCATTTTTCTTAATCCGTAAGTAACGCTTTTAGTGATAAAACATTCATTTTCGAACTGAACTATGAAAAGCTGCGATCTGATCTTTTGTCAGCAATCTTTTATCACTGGTTTGCAGATATTTACGCACACATTTGTCATTCCAAGACATAAAATAAAAACAGATGTAAAAACGGTCAATCTGTGAGAGTGCAGCTTTTAAATCAGAGAGGATGTAAAATGGTATAAGTCTTGGGGTATGTTGACCGAGTTTGACGCAGTCTGCTTCTGGTTAGGATCTGAGTGTGCTTTGCTCTTGTTTAATAAAACCGAGAAATATAAATAATATTAATAAATATCATTAAACGTGGTTTTCGACTTAACGACTAAGTGTATGCGACTTGATTTGGATTGAAGGTATTACATGCATACACATGCAATGTTCATTATTTATACCTGGACTATAAAACATATGACTAGGATTTATGACGAACAATTTCAAAATATAGGAAATTCCTGCTTGGTACACATATTTTCATAGCACATCAGAAATTGTTACACGCATTGCAGGTAAAGCACAGACTTGTTCATTATAATAAAGGTATAAAAAGCAGTAGTTGGAACTATATTAGAAATACGTGCTGTTTCTCTGGACGCAACCATGTTTTAGTGACTGGTTTCAAAACAAATTACGCGTTTGATCACCGCCTCCGTTATGTTTTGCCGACAATACCGATGTGCGCCTGTCATTTGTCACCTGAATTAAAGATGGTGAAACTATATAAATAACAATACTATTGTCTGAATTGTTTGCTTCCGACCAGTGACAGACTACTTTATAGATCTGTTTCATGACTTTTTTGCATCTTGTTTTAGAAAGGCCGAATGTCTGCACAATCCAATCCCTCTTTGGTAATCTTATGTCAATTTGCAACACCCAATAACATGAAATGTCATGAAAATTAATACTAGATAACAACGTGACCGTTTCCATTCCGCCCAACTAATGTCAGATGAAAAAAGAGCACCACCGATTTTTTGGGTTAGAATTTAAATCACACAGCGTATGCGAGTAGTTTCACGCTTTTGGGCAATCCTATGCAATTCAACAGCGTAATTGATCTTTAAACTGTATCATAACTGTATTATAAATCATCATGTATCCATTATATTTTATTTTTTAAAACTCACCAGAAATCGTAATAAGAATTTAAATGCTGTTTATAAACAGTTTTGGATGCACATGTCAAATTAAGCCTGTTTACATAATGCTTGTACTTTGCATATACTATCATACTTATTAGTCGAACGATATTTACATTAGTTTTTAAGACCAATAAAACTAGTATTCTGCATTTATTACAAGTAGAGTTTAATTGGCATTTGAACATTCAACCTAATAAATCATGCAGATTCATTGAAGTTGTGTTTTTTTTTCTTAATTGAACGGGCGTCATAGAATAATATTTACAGATATAAGAAAAAGATACTCCTTTTCTTGCAATTTCACAAAATTTCTTGGAAACTCAATATCAAAGACAGTTAAATATTTAAAGTTATTAACCGTCTTTGTACAAGGGTTGAACGATTACATTAAAATACATTTATTTTAATGAAAAAAAAAATGATAATATACAAATCCTCTTAGAATAAAATACTTTTTTTTCAAGAATTCAATTTCTAGCAGACCTGACTTTCATATTTTTTTCTTTACAATGGAAGACTATAAAAGGCGACAAAATTAATTTCTTAAATAAAGAACAACTCATGATAACTTACCTTACATGTTCTTAGCATCGTCATACGATGTGGACGCTTATGGATATCGAGGCAGTACATAAATTTGTCAAGGTCATTGCTACTTTTGTATAAAAGACGTCAAGGAATAACAACATAATGCGTCGTTTTCCACATTTTCAACTTAAATTGAGTTATTTAGGCTCATTGCGGACTAACCTTAATGTGACACTATTATTTCCGTGTCATGTTATCATGCTAAATGACAGTGAAAAACTTTTTAAGATTAATATCGCATAACAATGAAGTTTTTATAAAATACGTCGCTAGAATTCTAAGAAAAGGAGACATTTTTTCATCAAGTAAATCAAAAATATCCCACCTGTTCCATAAACTATATTAGCAATATAGCAGTGTATTTTATTGTATACGAGCAGCTTATCTAAAGCTATTATTTTAGAACGAACGTACGGTATAATTTAAGAATGTCAGAATATACAAAATCTTGTGATGCTTCTCTGTGACAACCTAAGCAGGGATCAAAGAACAGAATATGTTTAGAATTAATCTCAAATACATTATTCAGCAACATATGCATTTCTAAAGATGTTTACTTTAATCATCACTGTTCCAATCTACAAATGGTAAGGGCGGTAAGTGTATCCACATTCTTTCAGCAAGTATTTGTAATTTTAAAATTATAATTCCCACGCGATGTTATAAAAAAAAGTTTTAAAATTTGACCAGACAAGGCATCCTTCATGCTCACCAAAATTGCTTGCAAGCAATTACTAGTCTGTTTAAGCCTATTTATCCTGTTTTTTCCCGGGAGTATTAATAACAGTCGAAGGAGCTCTCCAAAATATCATGAACATTTCTGCACACAATTGTTAATACAATAGAAAATTGACCTGCCATTATCAGACAACTAAATTCAATTGTCAATTGATGTTTTGTTTGTATTCACACTAAGGTTACCCTGTGACAGTTTTTACACCGACCTAAACCTTTCAGAGACGTACATTCGCTGAAACTTGGCTGAATGACGGTTATCCATACTCAACTACTTACTGGGGACTCAGGTCTTGGTATTTTTGAATTTTGTGTGTAATGTGAAGACATTGCATTTAACAATAGTAAGCCTACTAAGAATTTTCAGGAAGGGGAAAATAACTTTTGGAAGTTACATATATTGAACATTGAATGATTTTATGCCTGAATTTATGAAAGTTTGTGTCTGATGTTTGTTGGTTTTACCAGTAGTTATTGCAAATAATAACAATAATGATACTGAATAAGCCGAATAATATTGAATGTATACACATCCGATAAAATACTATGCATACCAATGATAAAGATTACACAGATTTGAAATAGATAGAAATATTAATTTCAGTAAGGAATACATGGTACATGTACATGGTTTACTAAAGCAACATGTTCAAAAGAACATTTATTACAACATGAGCCCTAAATCCCACCAGCACATGAACACGAACACCATGGATGGTACAAAAAAGAGTAAACTCTTATTTCCATTGTGGTCCTTTGTGCCTGTGGCATGACAAAGAGAGGCAAAAACAAACAATATATATTAGCAGGTTTTAAAGATAAGAATATCGAGAGAATCGTGTATACAGTATCACAAAATAAGATGTGACCAGCGTTTATTGAGAGCATGCTCAAAAGAACTGAGTGACGGTACTTCTCTTGGTATATGGTTGATATTAAGACAGATAGGGGAAATCGTTGTGAGTTGCCATGCATATTACGACTGTCGTTCTTTGCGTCTAGCTTTTTGAGGTTCAAAACAGGTTTCTACGTAAAGGCACACCAATTGCGTTTTTCCGGGTACTATTCAAGCAGCTTCGTTTTGGATCCGTTCTTGTTCAGACTGAGTGTTAGCGTATTCAAAATGGGCTTGAAATATAATTTATAAACAATTTCCAAGGAGTTGTGACCAAGTATAGACCTGAATTGACCCATGAAATTGGTACCTTGCAATGCCTTGTTTTGTATGTGGCTTATGTGTTCATACAAAGTTTTTGTTGACAAGTTGTCTCCGATAAACATGATTAACGAATTCCCGTATTAAGGTGTTGCTCATAAATGTAGGTGGATGTAATGGTATATTTTACCTGATATTAAAGTGACTCAGTTTTAGATGGGATGAAAGTGACAAGCCCAAAAATGGCTCATTCATTTATATTTTTCAAATCGCCGTTTAGAGTAATAGTAGCTGAACTTGGGTGGTTTAAAATTTCACAAAGAGTAGAAACGTCAACAAACAATATCATGTTGGATTTGATATCATTGACAATATCGTTGATAAAGACAACAAATCAGTGGCCATATAATGAATTGAACCTTGTGGAACACCTGCAGATAGGAAACCGTGTCGGAGTGTTCACAAGAAATGACAACACACTTTTATCAGAGAAATAATTGTGAAACCAGTTAAGGCGGCGACCTTAAGTTTGATAAGAAGACACTATAGAAGTAAGTTAAAGACGTGTTTGTAGATTACCCTTTCGAGGACTTTGCTAATGACACTTAGCAAAGCGATAAGTCTTTAGTTCCCAACAGCCTTTGAATACTTTCTTTTTTTGAAAATGGCACAGACATGTCTGAGGTTCTACTGAAGAGGTCCTTATCTATATTGTAAAAATAATTGAAAGGGCCTGCTGATGGAGCAGATAGTTGATCAGAAGCTTTTAGAAAAATATCGTTCACAAACTGTATATCTATCAGAGGGTTTCGCATTGGAGAAATCCAAGTTGCTTTGAGAATGAAAATAAGTATTCAACACATTAGCTATCGATTCTGTCTGCGTATTTTTTGTTATTGTATGTTAATGTATGGATATTTTGTTTCGTGTTTGATGGTTGCTTGAAAAGTTTCCAAAAGTCTTAATTCTAATGTTGTTGATTTTTTTCATGCCACAGTGAAGGTCCTTTGTTGTCTTGGCTCTTCTGTGCGCTCTTTTGCGGCGACGAATCATTTACGAATATCATTGTGAAACCAAGGTAGATCATGGGTACGAATAACAACATTTGTTTTGGTATGCATTCCTCACAAAAAGAGCAATAACTGACACGTGAACGTTGAGGCATAGTCACCGATGCCCTGTCCGAAGAAGCTATCGGTGTCAAAATAGGAGATCTGTTTTCGATTGCAGTCAAAATGACATTCAGAGTGTTTCCAAATGTTTCGTTTAAAAGAAGAGTTTACTGATTAAATTTACTTTAAACAATAGAAAACAGGGAGATATCATGTATCTTTTATTAAGTTGAGAGGTTAAAGTAATCGAGATCAAAGTCACTAGTAACAACAATATCTTTAATACTAGTATCAAACCCCAGACCAATACACTGGTTTATGATGATTAATGATGATTAATCCTATTGAGTTAAGACGTCGGGGAAAGTTACCAAGAAGTAAGTGATTAATTCTGATAATGATTTCTAGCCAAGCATCTTCACTATCGGCTGGTTCAAGATCAGTTTTACTATCGGAGTAATTTAGTATAAAAGTATACAGTGGTGATTGTTCGTATAATTAACACAATTTGAACATATCCTGAACATGAACTCTGGGAGAGAGTCCATTTACTATACTATTTTATTAAGTACTGGATTCACACTAATCGTGGTATGCATATGGTATTTTGGGAAGTACCGAACAAATATAAATTTCGTACATACTGAACAAATACTTTCTCGTTTCCGTCTGTTTTCAAAATATTGTTACGAAAATGCAATATATGCTTTTGCAAGAGATCAAAAATAAAAAAAATACTCGTTATCAAGAAGAACTCTTTACTTTAATTTTGATGATGCTATTTTAAAATCTTAATGTTAGACCTTCATTTTTCAAAATGGTTTAACAGATAAAGTAAGTGAGTTGACACGATACTTACATATCCACATTTCGTTTTATAATGTATGGACATTGACTTGATGCAATGCCCAGCAAGTCCAACTTTCTCGAAATACCAAGAGGATCAAGTCCTGTACACTATATTTGTTTTGCTATTAATTAATCGTGTTATATTCTTAGTTTTCTACAGTTTTGAATTTTTAAATGAACGTATCTTTAATATATTCACGATCATTATTATTTTATTATGTAAATTAAAGTTTAAGCAATTTTTCAAATTGAAATAAGGCACTTAAGCTTATTTTCTTTCGAGACATTGGCTCTTAAGGAGTATACTAGAACATTTCTACAGTTCTAAGTGTTCATAATTATATGCAATTGCCATTCGCGACCGAGTTCTGGCGGAGACCGGACAGTGCCAATATAAAACAAGGGATCTGGTAAAATAGAATTAATCCAACGCCGGTGTCAGTTGATTTTAGACTCAGAGTAAACCAACAACGGCATGCTGTGGTGGTTGCGACAGGTCTGAACGGCCTGCTGTGGTGGTAGCGACAGGTCTGAACGGCCTGCTGTGGTGGTAGCGACAGGTCTGAACGGCCTGCTGTGGTGGTAGCGACAGGTCTGAACGGCCTGCTGTGGTGGTAGCGACAGGTCTGAACGGCCTGCTGTGGTGGTAGCGACAGGTCTGAACGGCCTGCTGTGGTGGTTGCGACAGGTCTGAACGGCCTACTGTGGTGGTAGCGACAGGTCTGAACGGCCTGCTGTGGTGGTAGCGATAGGTCTGAACGGCCTGCTGTGGTGGTTGCGACAGGTCTGAACGGCCTGCTGTGGTGGTTGCGACAGGTCTGAACGGCCTGCTGTGGTGGTTGCGACAGGTCTGAACGGCCTGCTGTGGTGGTTGCGACAGGTCTGAACGGCCTGCTGTGGTGGTAGCGACAGGCCTGAACGCATGTAAAACGACATACAATCTGCAACATTTTCAACCATTTTATAACGGTTTTGGTTCAAAAACTCTCAAATCTTTCATTAATTGTAAATTGTTTTGCATTTTTAAACGATGGTTATCAAATGAAAAATTGTTGCAAACTCAATGCAATTATATCTTATGCAAATCTTTCAAATCTTGGTAGCATACTTATTTATCTGCAGTTTTGATATGATGGGTTCACACTTGCGCTTTGGTACAGACCCGCCAAACGTATTGTTTTATATTTTATGCAAGACCAGAAACATCTTACACCTTGTTTTTCCAGATCATTGAATTGAAACTACAATTTTTACTGTTAAAATTTCAACTCAGTCAGTGATATTATTATTTAAAAAATCACCAAGGTACAGTCCCCTTAAAGTTAATTAATATAATTATATTATATTATAACTATTGATTTTATATTTTCGCAATTTTCGTGAATTCGCTACGTACATAAAACTTTTTTCTTTAGTTTAAGCCAATTAAATTAAGCCTGCAGCTGTTTGAAAGAAGGAAATAGACTCATTATCCTTTAAAGTCACTTACGTATATGTTTTAAATTAGTTATAATTTGTGAGAATTAGTAGATGTGTTAACACTTGTTAAACGGGACTTCTGCGGAGGTATGTTCTCTTTTCAATTTTATAAGCATTATGTAAAACCTCAATGGAATTCCTGACAGTTGAATGATAACACTTGTTACTCATCTTTTAACAAAAACACGCGGTTCGCTTTTGTTATTAGTTTAACCTTTATTTTATTTTACAACGATTGTAAAACTAGCTTTTAATCACTCTCGATGTGTGCTCTTGTGTTGTGTTGTGTGTGTGTGTGGGAGGGGGGGGGTGCGTAGTACCCGGAGGAAACCCACTTGTTCGTCTTGGTGATCACAAACCAAATTCACATGCGCCAAAACCGGTAAATCGAACCCTAAAGTGTACTCATGAATACTTATCTGGTAGTTAGATCACATGATTTTAATGAAAATTAAATATCTTATAATGTTTTCCAAGATAAGACCGACAATCTAAAGTTTTATTCTTTAGCGTATTAACAGGCTTAAGTTTAGACGAAAAAAAACTACTTAAAATATATTTTACAAAATCAAAAACTATTTACTAGCGTGATTATCATTACTTAATTTTCTTTAAAAGTCTTAAAAACCTTTTAAAAATAAGAGTATTACACTATTTATACCAAATCATAAATAGTTGTTCGAGAAATTGTGCCTACTAATGCATGTTAAATATTGTTGACCGAATATTGAAGCTTTTATCTCTCGTATATCAAGATAAATCTTCAATACTATGTAACTCTTGTTTATAGACTTGATATCTGTTGAAACATTTTTTGCACTAAAATCATATCTATCAGGTACGGGAGTCCTTACCCGTATCCTTTAATCCATTAATGATACGTCTATATAGGTTACATTCAGAAATATTTAGAGGGAATGGTCAAAAGTTACTTCAATATCGTTTCAACGATACCTTTCACATATTACTTGTATTGTCTCATTGGTATGATTTGTTGAACAGACTATAATTGGTATAACTGACACCCAAAGTCCAGGACCCCCCCCCCACCATCTCGACAGGCAATGTTGCGGGCCGCGGTTACCCTGTGCCTGCTGTGTCTGGCCTGCGGACCCATACTTGGACAAGGTCAGTAACAATAAATAAAGGATGAACTTTTTATTTAAATTTAATAGTAAAGTTATTTTTGTAAATCAGAAATGTCTATAAGAATCGTTATCTGCATCTGCATGGTTTGATTGTTACTACCCCTACATTTGTTTCTTTGGAAAATGTTTGTGGGAATAAGCGCCAGTGTCCTGCATACAGCAAGATAAGATAGGATTATAAGTATATATCATGTGTTTCCAATACGGATAGAAAAATGCGACCCGAGGGCACGCGCGTTAGCCGGTAACGAGGCTTGCCGAGTTACCGGTCACGCAGCGTGCCCGAGGGCCGGATTTTTCGATCCGGACCGGAAAAACATGATTGATATTTTTTCTTGCATACCTAAAATTATGAATTTATGGAAAAAATGACGTATAAAGTGAACTTTCGTCATTTACACCAAAAAGCGCGTGCGACGTTGTTTACTGACGTCATAGAGCGCAGTAATTTTAAATAACTAAAAATAGCGTTTTTTTACGATGAATTATTTTCAATTTTAATTAAAAGTCTTGCAAACATATATATTTGATTGCGCTTTATTGAAATGGCATTCTATATCTTTCATAAACCATACAATAAATGAAATAAGAAGTGGCGCGTTGTTGCGCGTGACTCATCTTACATGGGGTATGTAAGATGGGTTTTTCCAGCACGGGTCACATGACCGGAAACACACGTCCGGTATGCAAGAAACATCTTTCCAATTACGGGTCATGTAATATATGACATGTAAATGCCACTATATAAGTAGTGAAGAAATATAAGAGTAGCCATTAAAATACAAAAGCTGCTTATGATCGGATCAAAATTATTTTACTTTCAAAGAGTCCGCGCGTTCTTTTCTTGCATACCTTATATCATTAATTCGTGGAAAAAAATCATGAAGAAGACGCATTTTTGTACGTTTCACCAAAAAACGCATGCGACGTTGTTAAGTGACGTCATAACACGTAGTTAATTTAGATCAAGGATGCCGTCAAATAGTCCCTCTAAAAAACGTGTATTTGACGATCATTATTTTTATTTTGCGATTAAATCTCAATTTTCAATATATAATTGATTGTGCTCAATTGAAATGTCAAACTTTACTTTTTCATAAACTGCACAGTAAAGAAATTAGAAGTGGCGCGTTGTTGCGCGTGATCAATTGGCATGAGGGTTCTACATCAAAATTTCCAGTGGGCCCGATTTCAGCAAAAATGCCTATTAGGTGTGGAAGAAAAATCGACATCCCAACCCTATGATAGTTGAGTAACGCGCAACAACCCGTAACATCATTTAAAATGTGTTAATGTATTATCATATGCAATTAATTATAACATTTCATAAGAGCAAGATGCAATAAATAATCATGTGAGAAAATATAGATTAGTATTAAAATATTCAAACTCTGAAAAACAAACAAAATGGCGTTGTTCTTAGTAACACCTTGACGTCAGTTACGATTATAAAATTGTTACGTATTATGAAGTCAGAAATCACGACGCACACGCGTTTTGGTGAAATGTATAAAAAAACGTGTGTTTTAACGCTACATTTGAAAACGTTTGAAAGTTAAAGATATAAAGGAAAAATGTCAAACATATATTTTCGATACGTATTTATCCGACCCACAAGCACGCAGTGTTCTGGGCAAGACTCCTGACCGGCCTTCACATGTGGCCTAGAGATGGATTTTTTTCATCCGCAAACGGACACATGCAAAATTATTATAACAGCCATGCAAACTATATGAAACTATATATTAAACTAACAGTTATGTTAAAAAAAGTTTGGAAAATTGTAGTTAATATTTCAGCTGTAAAGACACGATTTCCCTTTGGTTTCGGACGGCTATCGGGTCCTTTATCGAAGAACGAAAGGTTTAGAAATATGGTGCATAAGTTCACGTCTGACTCAAAATTCCTTAGAGGGCAGCTATGGAAAACGACCAATGTCTTAACGCAGGGATCGACTATGTCTGATACTGGTAATGATAAAGAAGAGAATAAAATTGAAACAGAAATTAAAACAAAGGTAAATGACGCGTTTCAACGTTTAATGAAACATAATCCTGATCACTCTTCCATGCTGGACACAAGTCAGATGAATGCAGCCATGGACAAAATAATGGCAAAATCCAAACAGAGGCTCCAATCTGGAAATGGCCAACTCAAGAAAAATGAAGTCGACGGTGACCAGCCATTTACGTCTGTCGAAGGTTAGTAAAGTCACTGGATAAATGATTTAATATTCACCAGGAAAATCTAAATCAAATTATGTATTTCTGTCTCAACATGCATTAGACCATATCAATAAAAATACTCTTTTTCTCCAGAATGTGTTTATCAGTCGAAGAATGATGTTGCATGTGATCCGAAAACCTCAGAGAGAAAGCTGTTGCTTTTGAAGGGAAATCCTGGGTACTGTAGACCTTACCACATAATGCGATGTATTCCAAAAGATTATACAAATGATGAAACGAAAGAGGAAAAGGTTGAGTCCAACATCGACGTAACTATAACACCCATTAAAAGCGTTGCGACGACAGATACAGAGACGACTATAGATAATGCAATACCAGAGGAAACGACGACGGAATTTGCCAGTGGAACTGTTACGCATTCCTCAAATATCGAAGGTAAATGCAACTAAATCGCAACTTATATTAATAACAACAGAAAACAAAAACACAAAACCCCACATTAGTTGCCTTATATAGATATGAACAGTTCAGGATAGATATACAAGAAGCTGGGCATGGACTACAACAACTCGTTTTTTTTGGTTTAAGCTTACTAAACTAATACTTTGTCTGAGAATTTACTGAAAAAAACTGCTATTTTTTTAGATAGTACGAATGGAAGCGACGCAGTGGTGCACCTACAACTAGACGAAGAGGTCGATGTTGCTCCTTCAAACACTGACCAGCCCGGTATGGACCATATGGGTTTACTTATCTTAAATGAAAGTTGCTTTAAATACGATATATTTTGATTAAGGGTACTAAGAAATTTTTCATATCGGATAGTTTTGTCAAGATATAATAAAACAGCTTTTCTTAATTATTGTTTCAATGCCATCCAATGTCATAATAATGAGCTCTTGTCAACCGGAATTCACAATCTTATATTTACATACAATATAATAAATCGGATTAAAACGAATGCGTAGGTTATAAAGTTTCTTTCTATAAGAATTAAATTACAGGTTGTGTAGGTTAATATGAATATAAGACGAGTTCATATACATGAGAATATGTTGTTTATAAAAACTTTTTTTAAACATATTGTATTAAGAGAACTAAATTTATAATGTATATATGTATGAATATGGTGATTTAAGCAAATAGTGCTTCTTGAATATATTTACAAATTTTCGTTATTGTGTTTTCGTCCATGAAGTCAGTAGTTCTTGAAACTTAAATACAGATGGATTAACATAGGCGTAACGTTTGGTATACTCTTTTGTAGTTGAACATAACATCAACACATACAAGCGATATTTAACCTCTATGTTCCTGTTATTGCAACATGAACAGTAACGTCCATTACGAGTTATTTTATTACCAGGGTAATGTTATGTGTGTTTTCCCAAAGCTCTCACTCTCTGTTTAACAAAGTACAATCGTTCACTCTTAATATCGTTTTATATCATAAGTGTTTTTTCAAACTCGATCCATATCCAAAACAGAGACATTACTTATGTTCCCAAACCCTTCTTGTTGAAATGTATGTATACTTATTAACTTTAATTCACTTATAAGTGGAATGTCATTTATAGTATTGGAATTATAAAATGCAATCGCAAAATAATAAGACTTTACTGCTTTTTAATATTAGAAACACAGTTTCTAAAACATTCAGTCACTACAGTCATCAATAGCCTGTTTACGTATCCTTTTCATTATTATGTTATTACTGGTGTGATTTTTAAACAAGTATATTGCAGTTCTTAGATATCCATAGATAAACGAAACTTCCTAGTTTTCCATAAGCTGCAGTTTTACATTTGTTTATGTTCGCTCGTTTCCATCTTTTCATTTTTTTTAATGTATACGTTCTACTTCTTTGGATTTCGCGAAACCCCATATTTCAAATGCTTGATCCATATGCATAAGCCATATATATATTGAACAGCAAGAGCTTCAAACAATTGGCATATAAAATGAATAACAAAATTTACATTGGTGAAAATCGCTGTTGACCGATTGTTAATAAGGTAATATTTAGGAATATCAATGATGCAAATCTGGGTTTGAGAGACCAAAAAACAAACTCTTTAAAAGTCTTTTGTCGTTTACACGTTCAGTATTAAGCAACCACAGAAGATGTGTCCAATCATTCATGTGTAGGTAGTTTGAGAGCTAAGGGAAATTTATCAAGAATTTATTAAAAAAGCATTTGCACTTTTTCGCAACAGTGTTACAAAATAAGGAATGATTTTAGATGCCAAAATGTTTTATATACCCAGTAGACAATGTATTGTCCAGGTATGCACGGGTGTCCTAACTGTTCATGGTAAATGCAGATTATTCACAAAATGCCTTGTCATATGAACTATACTTGTATAGTAAAATGAAGATATAATAACTAGTATTATTTGTAAGTGACCTTTTTGCTAAGTCGCGTACACAATTTTTGAATCCTAATTTCGACATCCTTATTCCTTTTTACATGATTTGCCTTCTCTAAAAAGTAATGTATGAACTATAACAATTCGTATACATAATTTCTATAGATACAACCAATGGAAACGACGCAGTGGTGAACCTACAACTACAGGAAGAAGTCGATGTTACTCCTTTAAACACTGACCAGCCCGGTATGACACGTACGCGTTAATTCTTCTTAAATGAATGTTGCTGAGGATACTAAGAAAATAGTTCTGTCAAAGATAGAATAAAACAGCTTTCTTGATCATTGTTTCAATGCTACCTGGTGTTATAATTAAGAAAACTTGTCAATTGGAATTCACAATCTTATAACTTAAATGTTTTGTATTGTTTAGGCTGTACCATCCGCTTGGTTTAATACGTATAACATTATTTGTTAAAGACGAAATTGAAGGCCACAGCGAAGATGACGACGATAATGGGAACGGTGGCAGTGCTGATGAAGATAATGGCAACGGTGGCAATGATGATGAAGATAATGGCAACGGTGGCAATGATGATGAAGATAATGGCAACGGTGGCAATGATGATAAAGATAATGTGAACGGTGGCAATGATGATGATGATAATGTGAACGGTGGCAATGATGATGAAGATAATGGAAACGGTGGCAATCACAATGAAGATAATGGGAGCGGTGGCAATGATGATGAAGATAAGAATGACCGTGGATTAGGTATGATGACTAAACATTTTTACATAAGGTTACTACACGTCATTTTCATGCATGCATTCAGTTTTTCATCAGAAATGCCCTACGATAGATTTAATTATTGAAAATACTAGAAGTAACTAGCGGCCAGGAAAGGCGGTGTCTATAACTCTTCCGTGTAACACGCGTGCATGATAAGTCGGATGATGTGAATGAAGTCATACAAAGAGGTTGATAAATAGGAAGGTGAGGATATAGCAGTTGACATTGTTTATTATCTAACCTTGTGTCCCACATGTCGTGTTATATGTATTCATTCCGTATTTATTAAGAAATGAGATCGACGATACAGTTCATGAAACAATGAGAAAAGAAAACTATTGAAACAAACTCAAAGCGTATACAATCAAGCCTATATTTATAAAGGACAAAAACCTAGGTCAAGCATATTATGTATATATAAAAATAAGACTCTTATGCATTATAAAACCAAAACGTCTACTCAACCTATTAGTCATCAAAGTTCACTTTAAATATATCACCATCAATTGCATATAACATATTTAATCGAAATAAAAGCATAGATTATAAGGTTTCTCTCCCTGGGAATTGAATTATATGTTTTTGAAGAATAATAAGAAAGTTAGACGAATTCCTATACATGAACACATGTTGTTCACGAAAACTTGTTTAAACATGCAGACGATTGTATTAAGAGATTTTAAGAATGCGTTTGGATATATGTATAAATATGATAATTAGCAACAATTATAGAGAAAGAATGAACAAAGAAAACACAGATGAAAACAAAGATGGAGAGAGTGAGAATACATGTAAGATTGATTACAGTAAGTTAGATAATAGTTGGGTACATACACAATTTGGTGGAAAAAGTCAAGTCAGGGAAAATAGCATGATCAGAAGCGTTTTTAGTCTTTTAAGAAGTTGTATTTCAGATACTTAGGATTCAGGAGTTGCTCTCGTTGTTAAGGGGGTGGGGGCATTACCATTGATAACTAAACCAATGTTGATTTATCTGTGATGCCAGACATACCAAGAATAAGTGTTTGTCGAATAAAGGTGTACAAAGGACAATTCAGGAAATAGTTAGTGCTGCTTTCAGCTTTACTACATTTGCATCGAGCAGAATTTGTAATGTTTTTGCAAAACAGGTGATAGTTAAGGACACTACAAACTATCTGCACACGACGGCTGCCATTGTGATAATATGGAGGGCAGAGTGAAGATTGACTAGAAATATATCGCTTGAAAGAAGCAACAGAATGGTTATCCTGCACATTCTAAGGAAGATCATTCCATGTACGTATAGAAATTAGGTTAGAACTAGTACGTAACATAGCCGTTCTTGTATATGATAAATTGCGTAGTGGGTAATTCCTAGAACCAACAGTTAAAAAGTGCAAGGCATGATAGAGACTCAGGTACAAGGCCGTTTTTCATTTAATAGAGGATGCATAATTCTTGATTGAGTCGTCTTTCAGAAAGAGTAGGCCAGCACAGGTCCTTATGAAGAACATAAATTGGTATAAACATTTGAGCCACACAGTCTATTCTACCGGCCTCATTTTGGATCTTTTCCAGTTTATATTTTTCGTAGGCTGTACAATTATACTAGACAATATCAGCATAATCAAGAATTGGGCGAATGTACGAAAAGGATAAAATATCTATCTTCTGTCCAGACGGAATTTGAGCTTTCGTATGATGTATACTCGTTTGTGGGCTTTACTTCTATTTCACCCAACGTGCGCGATGCGATGTGCAGTCACCAGGAAGGACCATACAAAGATGTTAGTCCAAATAAGTTTCTGAAAATTGTTGACCATACATAGAGAACTTTGAATAGAAACGAGATTGACGTTCTCGGGAGAACAACATTGACACAGTTTTTGCTGGGTTCCAGTTATCCAGGACCAGCCGCTTATGGTATCAATGCCCCTCTGAAGTATTTTAATGGCCCGTTAAGGCTCGTCAACGTAAAAACTTGTATCGTCTGCAAATAACCTGACGTCACTAAAATATTTGACAACAATGTTATTTCTGAATATCAAAAATAAAAGGGAACCTACAATTTACCCTTGCGGTACACGGGCCTCAAGTAGGACCCAACTAGACATGGGGCCAGATAGAACTGCACGTTGCTTTCGATTACTGAGATGATCACGGAACCACGAGAGTAAAAGGCAATGGGCACCTGTTTCTTGATGCTTCACAAGCAAACACTTGTGCCAAACTTTATCAAACGCTGATATAATAAAATACTGATCGAACTTCAAGGCCATCGTCTAACGCCTTACATAAAGAGTTGTAAAGGAAATTGATTAACATTGGACCCAAGGCCGAAAGCCTGACTGAAAACGGGTAAAATATCTAAAAGCTGGTTAAACTTTTCCAATGTATTTAAAAGGGAAATAGGACGATAGTTTAAAGGAAAAGTCGTATCTCTATTTTTGAAAACTGCAAATGCATAAGCATTTTCCCACTATTTTGGGAACTCACCGATTGAAAGAGATGTATTAAATAGGGAACATAGAAGAGGAGCCAAAAATGTGCGACCATTTTTTTAGGATACGGTTACTTATGCTATCAGGACTTGAAGCGTTTTTAATGGGTAGTGAAGCTAGAATGTCTTCATTTGGAAGCAATGTATTAATGTTAAGATGTTGTGATTACTGTAAAAGTTTTTGTTTGCCGACGGAACGACATGACCACTTTCGTCTAATCAAGATTGATTTATAAAATGGGCAGTGAGAATTTTTTTTTTATTATGAGATGTGTTTAAGAGTAACCTTTACGCTTGCGAAGAAGATGATTTAATGCAAGGTCAACCAGGGAACGACTTTATCTGGTCGAATAACGACTGTTTTAGTAGGGATAAATCTTTTTTGATTAATTCAAAAAATACTTTAGTAACATCGTCAGTGTATATATTAATATTTACATCAGAAAGCGAGTCCCAGTCAGTTCTGTCAATGAAACGTCGAGAAGTGGAGTTTGTTGCTGTTGATCCCTTTTCCATCCTTGGTAAGAAAATTAAGGACGCCCGGACAGCTTCTCGAGAGTCGTCCAGAATTGACCAGGACAAGCAAGAGGCTGTACTTGTGAACACAGAAGGAGACGATGAGAAGGAAAAAGAGAAGGAGTTGGAAAAGGATGGAGTTCCGTTCAAGTCCGCACTACCAAAGAGTAAGATATAATTACCTGTGTCGATTCCGTTCTCTTGAGCAGCGTTGATAAAATGTTCACTCGTACATATTGTTTTATTCCTATCATATTGCTGTTTTACCAACACAAATCAAATATAATTTTGAACTTGTGTACAGTACTAAAAATTGCATCATGCGCGTCAATAACTTTAAGTTATAATTATATAGCTTGTACGCACGTAACAGGTAATATGGCTTAATAGTATAAGACAATTATTACCTGTTTTATTTGCAGAGTGTCGATATGAAAAGGTTAAAGAGTGTGACGCAGACGAGACGATCCTTCTCCAGCTTAGTCTGAGGACGTTCTTCAACCGGTGGAGATGTGATAGGCGCATTCGGGTCCCGTGCTCTGTTTATGAGTCTTCAGGTTCTGTTGGAGACGTAGAGAAGGGTGGGTATTAGGGTAATGTATATGTCGATCATTACAGTATACAGCAGTCAGCTTAATTAAAAACTACACCGACACGCAAAATTGCAAAATAACACAAAATATACAAACTTTAACAGCAAAAAAACACTTATTAGGGAAGCCCAAAACCATTATTTCATTAAGGCTTTAATCTAAGATAACAACTGTTTACATAAGAATTGTATAAATAACAGAACCAAAACGCCAAGTGAACACCGCACGAACATTAACTGCATTTGAACGCCTTATCGCCCTTGGTAAGAACACTATGGACGACCGGACAGCTTCTCGAGAGTCTCCCAGAAGGGAACTTGTGAACACGGGTGGAAATGACGAGGAGAAAGAAGAAAAAGATGAAGTTCCGCTTTTCGACGCGATCCCAAAAGGTTAGTTATATCGGCAGGTGTCGATATCTATGTCATAATTGCATAAAATGTTCACACTTATGTATTTTATTTCTTCGTCTCTTTATGCTCTGCAATCTACAAAGAAAAATATACTTGTTAATACTACGAAAGATTGCCGGATGTATGTCAACAATTTTCGAATACTTCAAAGTAGCACAATGTAAGCAATGCGGCATATTAGTACACACTCATCATGTTTTACTTGTAGGTTGTCGATACAAGAAGGATGGAGAATGTGAGGGTAACGAGATCCTTCTCAAGCTTAGTCTAAGGACGTTCTTCAACCTGAGGAGATGTGAGAGGCGCATTCGGGTCCCGTGCTCTGTTTTTGAGGACGTAGAGAAAGGTGGGCATTTGACTTGGGTCATTTACTTGTCGATCATATCAGTAAACATTGCCAACATCGGTTGATATCACAACGACATTACTTAGGTGAAAAACTGCAGACACAAGCTCAGTAGCAAACAGTTTAAACATTAACCCGGTTTAATGGTACTGGGTAGCCACCTCGTTTATAGAAACGTTGTAGAACATTGCCAAAAAGCTATAATAGGGACCACCTAAAATCAACGTAACAAACTTGAGAGTAGGATCCTGGCATATTAAATGCGGTCTAAAAACTCATAAGTGATTAATAATTCATGTATATAAATTGTGTGAATGAAATCAACACTGAGTGACTAGAAAGATGTACTACAACCTTTGTATAAAAAAGGTCTTCAACATGGCTAAGATTATGTAAACTAAAGACTACCGTTCTCAGTCTCTGTAAAACTGGAAATTATGACAACATTAAATGTAAGTGTGGGCGACTTTTTTCACATTGCAAACACCAACCAAATAATGCAAATATCCGCAACCAAAATCATATTGATTTGTTGTGTTGGAAATACACATCCATGACATTGTCTTATAATGCCTAATGGTATTATAACAACTTTAACAATATATACATAAACATTCTAGAGCCACAACGACTAGTGAAGAACGCAGGAGCCTTTACTAATCTTGGTCCATTTTCCGCCTTTGGTACGAAAATTAAGAACGCCCGGATTGCTTCACAGGAGTCCAACAGAAAGGAACAGCAAGAAAACGGAAGTGCCGATGGTGTGGTAGACCAGGAGGATGGAGTCCCGTCGTATTCTGAAATCCCGAGAGGTAGGTTAATGCGTAGTAAATGTTATTGTCGTATAAAGAATTTTTTTCTAAAAAATGGACATTATGCGCATTACCACCCAGCAGGCACGGGGCGACAGGTGGACGTTAGACATCCAAAGAACGTCGGGATACAGTCGGCTCTGACAGTTCTTTAGACATATAATTGCAAGTTCGATCCGTGTATGCGTTAATTCCAACAAAATTCGACGTTATTATACGACTATTCAAAATAAATCTGGCTCCATTTTTTAAATAAATCCGACCGATTTGCATCCCAGTCTGATCCAAATTTGCTAATATCCGACCATCATTGTAACCAAAATTAAATATTTATCTAGTGAATGTCAAATTTTGTTCCTACGCCATTACACTAAAATAAAAGTTATTACTTCAAATGGAGGACTTAATTATGTTTCAGTTATTGCGTGTTAATTTGTATTTAAATTGAACTTAACAACGTAATCATATCAAATATGTTGCATTCATAACATTTTCCTTAAAATAGCTATTTAAATGCATTAATTAGCCTATTAAGAACGACCGATATTTTAATATGAATACAGAACTAAATAGCAAATACATCATCCCAAAATACATGTCTAGACAGAGCAAGATGCGTATATATTTCTTATTAATATTACATCATAAAATGAATTTGAAAACAGTTTATCATTTCGTAGTATGACGCAGTCAGGTCACTTCCTAATCATGTCACATATTTATGGCATCAAGTACACTTCGTATTATGATGGCACACGGCATGGTCAAGCTATAATACATCCAAATGACGCCATTTAAAATGGTGAATAAACTTTCTTCTTTAAAGTCTTCAATCGAAGCAAAATATTGCCTTCCGACGGGGCATTTATGACGCAATTTATCGCGTGGTATACATACACTGGTGTAGTAGGATCATGGCCAAAAAGTGTATTAATATTTGACAACCTACATCGGGAGTCGGTACTGGAAGGCTGGAGACGCAGAACACTATGATGACATTTAATTCACGTGGTATGTATACCGTGGTACGAGTTACTATTAAATTAACCAGATATTGCAGTACAGTTTTTTACCTATTCCTCTTTTGAAGGATGCCGCTACCGGGAGGACGGCGAATGCGACCCACTTAGTGGTACTATGCTCATGAGGCGGGTGAGAACCTGGGGTTGGCGGTGCCCGAGACGCATTCGTGTCAACTGTACGCTAGATAAGTCGGAAGTTAAGGACCAAGACACGGAGGTAGAGGTTGATAAAGGAGATGGCGAGGACATTACAGGTACCATTGTATATTTCCCAGTTCGCCATTCTCCAAGTAATTTATATTAATTTCGAAATTATTATAAAGAAATAAGATTGCCCATTCAATTTATAAAATATTTAAAATTTATTCGGTTGCCCGGTTAGCGCAGTGGTAAACTCGGTTTTGTTAGTGGTCACCAATGCGGACAAGTGGGTTTCCTCCGGGTAGTCCGGCTTCACCAACAACACAAGACCACACTCTCGCGTAACATCTTGCCAATGAGAGCGGTTAATATAATGTCGTAATAACTTGTTTCACGAACGTTGTAAAAGTTTAAATTAAATTAATTTATAAGATAAGAGTTTCGTTGATGTCTGAAATGCCTAGACGTATGTAAATGCATACTTATAAATTGGAATGTCTTAAAAGGAAAAGTGGGTAAAATAGGCCATGAGTCAATTTGCTTCATTTATTCAGGTCGTATCTTCTACATGTGATCTAAATCTTCTTTAATGAGTGTATTTTATCTAAACTGTTTTAATGAATAATATTGATCTTATCTGTTGACTGTATTTTCCTTTGGGCTAGGATAATTAGTTTCTAGTTTTCCGCGTTATATGAATATGATTTAAACATTGAATATACGCCTATAGGCAATAAAATGATTAATTGCACAATACCATTTGATTTCCATTGCTTTCACCGATACCAAACTCACGTTACATTTTAGGAAATAATTTGAGTAGAAACATATTGACCCATTACTAATTAATTATTGCTCATTTAATGTCTTTGATACCAAGTGTTTAATTCCATATTGAAAAACCAACTCACTCTTTTTTAAAGAGAAGTAATCACTGCCACAACAAATATACGGTTACGGTTATTGTACATGTTATAGAATTTCATACTGCCATGCTATTTTTGTTTATTGTTTTATTTAAGTATATGCGACTAGACCAAAAAAAAGAAGAAAGTAATGAAGAACATAAATTATCTCTTACATTTCAGCTCTCGGCAAAGCATTGAACAATGACCCTGCCGTGGAACTTGACCATGATGATGGTGAAACGATGAGCGCTGACGATGAAACTGCAGGAACGTCCGAAGAAAGACAGCTTCTTGTCCAGCCTCAAGGTTTCTTGCAATAAAAAAAACCAGCAACCCTTTTTTGGACGAATATGTTTTATTTAAGACAAAGCACTGCATTAGTATTTTTATCATTGGTTGCTTGAAGTTTTTGATATCTCTGTTGTAAAGTCACACATATCTGTGTTACTGTACACCTTACATATCAGATTGTTTGCTTTACAGACATATCGTAAGTTTAATTATATCATATTGAACGCAATATATTCCATGTCCAATATAAAGAACGTTGGTACATTTCTTTAACTGAACATTACTAAACATTAAGTTAAAGTATTTTAATATTTTGCAAATTTATTAACGCACGACATGAATTATGTCTAGAAATTGAACCTACGGCTGAGGAGCTGAAGAAGATCGGTGAGCGCCTAATGAACGGCTTACCAAAACTACTTTCGTTGCTGGAGGAGCAGGGTGTTACAGGCCAGGACATGACGACCATGATGGGCGGGCGTACCCCGGGCTCCGGCATCGGCTTCCGAGAAATGGTGGAGCAGCTGCTGACCACGGAACAGTTTGTAGATGCGGTCACAAGGATCCTAGGTGCAACGTCAGCTGAGATCCTCGCCATGCAGCCTACACATTTACTGGAGGCGCTCTTTGAAGTCATTGAAGTGTAACTGAAGTCTTAATGTGCACAGAATGCCGGAAATACTGTTTTGCATATCTTAAAAAGAGTATTTTATGATGAAAAATAAAGCAATCTACTCGTTCGTTGTTATTTGACATGCGTGCCTCTTTTTCTTCAGAAACACAACTATAAACTGAATTTCTTTTGTTTTGTTCCTCTATTCCGCTGAACATTGTCAGCTTGTTACAATGTCTACTCATTATTACATGTAATTGTCAGTTTGCTTCGATAAAACCTAACATTTCAACTGTTTTCCTAGTAGATCATGTGTCATATGGTGTGTCATTGCAAACCCGTTTTCGCTGACATCTTGGGATTAGGGGCGATTTTAAAATTAAAGATGTTACACAGTGTCATTAATAAAACACATTTTGACGATACAGTGTTATTTTTTATAAAATATGTTATTTTGAACACATGCATCATTTGTTACTATATTTGCCTTCAAATAACATTGTAACAAAGAAATTAAGATTTGCAGTCCTTACTCAACACGAAAGTGAATACAAACAGACCCTCAAACTAACAGGCCATTTATAATTATCAACACAAACCTTTTATTTTAATAAACTGAGTGTGCTTTAGTTTCCAAATAATCGGTAAAGTATTCGTATAATTTTAAGCGTCAGGATTCTAAGGATAAAACTCCCAATAGTTTAAGAAGTATTGTTTCAAGTTCTATCGACCGGGGAAGCAAACATCTTGGCTTGGATTCCTCGTTGGCTCGAACTGCATGTAAAGGACCGATTTCTATGTACTGAAACATTCCCGCTTGGCTCGAAACTTCCAAAGCTCGAGGTTATTTCGCCTATCCCTAGGACGTTGAGCCAACGGGGGTTCGATTGTATAAATAGTCATCGTTACATATTCTTTTTTTGGTAATATCCTTATCTCACGTGGTCATAATTGTTAAGGTCAAGGATTCTTCTGTCAAAACCAATAAGCTTTTTCATTTTTTAAGGCAATAGCGTGATTGCTTTCGTGATTGCAAATCGGTTGGAAATTCGATCAAATCACAACCATTTTATATGATTCGTGTGTAAGATATCGAAAAATAAAAAGCATCCCCACTGAAAAAAAACACACAAAAAACTAAACAACAAATTAAACTGACATATTGAGAAATCAATGTGCTCTTAGTAAGATTAATTATCAGCATATAATTACGTACTTGGTAATGTATTGAAAAAAGAAAACACAACCGATATATTTCAAACCTTGCATGCATTGAAAGTGTGAACCAAATACAACAGAAATGTACAATATTATTCAAACAAAGATGTTTTGATAAACTGGACAAAACAACACACGATTTATATATTAGAAGTATTTTTAATCAAATAAATTAAATCTTATTGTACCCTTTATACACTTCTTCGATAAATATTTGTAGGTTTTAATTTGATTCGAGGTAGCTTTAAAATATGTATTGACTTGATACAAAACCAAAATTGTATCCAGTTAGGAAGACTATAAAATTTTATCTTCCATGGCCGCTCGTGTAAGATACAGTCATCTCAACCCGAGCTTAGGGTGTTTTGCGTGGTTTACCGAGCGAGGGTTGGGATGAACTTATATTACACAAGCGGCCATGGTAGATGCCCTTTCTACCATCTCAGTTAAACAAAATAAAGTTAAAATGTATTTTTTTCGCTGGATTTTTTTAGAGCGAAGTGAAAATAACTCGCGTACAGACATGGAGTAATTTGTGGTTGTCATATATATGCGCGCAGTGATGCACAATATGGAAATAGTCAAATCGTTCTTCAAATAGTTCTGAGGACAATGCAGCAAAATTTCTTGAATGCAGCGTGAAATTTGTTTTGTACCATTTGGAGCGAGAAATGATATATTTGGATTTTAAATATTGCCACAAGATAAGTTTTCAATGGTGCTACAGACGACGGACTTCAACAAGAGAGATAATTGCGTGATGAGTGATGACAATAGAAGAAATTCCATACGGGGTTCCATACGCGTACTTTTTATCCTTGCCCGTGGGAGAAAATGGAATCGCAACATTACTTATTATGAAAGATTAGAAATAGTGGTCTCGACTTCAATGAGACTATTGACAGTACAGGTAAGCACACCATCACGAACGCTCATATTAACGGGTAAGGCACTTCTCCTAAATCGGGCCCTGACCATAGTATCGCATTACGATTTTTTAGAATATATTGCCTACGACATTATACGTGACGGATCTCCGAATCTGAAAAAAAAAGGTTTTGAGATTGAGAGGCTCGTCATTTGTTAGCGTGTTGGAAACTTATGCTTTGCAGTCAATAGTTTTTAAAAAATAGTGCCAGCATCTGGTCATATAACCCATGTTTGGAAGATATTTTTGCAATATTCCGACGAATGATGAGACGCTACTGCGACATTAGTGGTGGTGTTAATAGTTTATTACTCCGGGTTCCGGCGTCAGCACATTGAAGGGTCCCAGAGTGACAGTTCAACCAACGCACACCTATCCTGGGCAGACTATCAGGCGGTTAACCAGTACTAGGTGCCTTGACCTCTGCAAGGAACTGACAACTTCTGTACATGCCAGGGGCAGTGGTACAGTGCGAAAGGTCGTAAAAAGGATTTCATAACCAATCACAATAGAAGTGACCCAGTCCGCCCGGGATCGAACCCGGGATGTCCGATTCACAGTCCAACGCTCTTCCGATTGAGCTAACCGGGTGGATAAAACATTAGTACACTTTCAAGGCGGTATATGCATCGCGGTTGCTTAAGGATGTGCTTATTTAATCTAACTTGTACGAACAAGTACGTTACTAATTCATTCGTCCTGATTATTCCACGGAGATAAACGATTCCTTGGGTCGGTAGCAAGATTCATAAACGGCTTGTTACGTTTAGACATATTCAAGTAGTTGTCACTAATCGTTAGAGTTGTTGCAATAAATCACAACTTTGTACATGTAAAATGTCAATCATCATTTTTAATATTGTAGAGATATAACATGATAATATTACAATGGAAATGACAAGGTCAAGCCCAGAAAGCCTAACATTTAAATCAAATACTCTCTTTAGAGGCACAAAAAGACACTGGCCGAGACACACAATGTATAGACATTACAGACTGACGCCAAATGCATCTTAATATGCTATCATAATGCCCCTGGGAAAACGAAGAATTGAACTGGCTGACTGTATGGACATCAAAAGCCTAAGATTGATTTACGGTGTGAAATGATCGTGACTGTTTCTCGATAGTTTTGAACATTATCAAAATTGTAGCCCTTCCCTATATATCATGCTTCATACAGAATCGCGCAGTTGCCACCACGTACGCGTGCACGTTTTGCCAAGATTCCAAAGAAAGTTACAGTTGTTACTATGTTGCATTTGAATTAAAGTAGTACCTTAAGAATAGTCGTAGAATAATCTTGTAAAGGTGGCATTGGAAAATGATATCCCGATGCGTCACAAGTAAACGTTGAAGAACATTAGGATCTATCGGAGCTATTATCGTTACAGCGAGAGCTCAAAGAAAGTTATTGTCGATTGTATTAGGATTCTTGTAACTCACTCTAATTTAATGTTCAAATGATCATGCATGACAACCTTACAAATAAACAACGAATCATCAAGTTTTCGCTTCCTGGCTGATATGATATCGTTATGATTGCAGCATAATCTGAGCAGTACTCATGCCCTGGTCACACCCAATACTGCAATCGCAACTACTCCTGTCCTTATTAAGAATGCGGGTTTTATCGCTTATTCTTTAGCTATAGGTTTTTCAACTTGTCAGTGATGGCGATAAGATTGAATGTGGTTGAAACAGATCGGTGACAAGTCTGCGAATCGTGTGCAACTGAACAGGTACTGGTCGATGACACGTTGTCAATTGATCACCGATCAAATCATAATGCAAAAAAAATTATTCAGAATCAAAATTTTCCTTAGGTATCATGTTATAAACTGAATAGTTGCACTTGCTGCGCATGCAACGACTTAATGAAAATGCTGCAGTTTTGTGCCAGGATGGTGTACAAACTTTGTTTGTTATCTATCCTTTACGCATCAAAATGATGAGTGGAAATAATTAAGGTAATAAAAAGTGAACACTGTGAATACTGTCGACAAAATGATGTTGTTAATCTTAGACGGGTCTCTTTATATATAGACGGTGAAATATTGCAAACTCAATGTTTAGCGTATGATTGGTGCAAGCTTAAAAAATACTTTAAACTAATCAGTATACTTCGATTCGTCGGTCGCCCCTTTTTCGCCGATCAATGACAGATAATTTAGTTCAAAATTATTTGTTTTACAACGATTGCAAAACAAGTTATAACACTATCATATCAATCACTCTCGTTAGCGCGATGTTACGCGAAAATGTGGTCTTGTGTTGTGGGGGAAAACCGGAGTACCAGGACGAAACCCACTTGTCCGGCTTGTTGACCACAAAGCCGCTAGGGTGCAAAAGAGTCAACACTCTTGTCTTGATGAAACTGAGTGCCGCATCGTGTTAGCCAATTTGCGATTAAACAAAACCGATCGGAGACGAGACCTATAGGAGATCAATAAAACCCCTGAGCGACCAGATCGGTCTCATCTAGTCTTTTGAACATTCCGATTTTGTTTTACTACTGCTCTGAAACGTTGCAGCTCCCTTGGTGAAAACTTTCGGAGACGATGCGATTCGCAGTTTAGAGTATGTAATCATAAACAAAAACAATTATAATTATTCAAATCTTAACACAAATAATGCCACAATTGAATGCTGTTAATATGGTACATACAACCCTTTTATCGTGTTTATTTACAATGGTGTAATGGATATGGTCCCCGAGTGATTTTTCTTGTATATCTTTTAATCGTTATATCTATCAAATTAATTTCATGCCTGAACTGATCACCGCGATTATCATAATTTCAGCTTTGCAGCGTTCAACAAAATTCAGACAAGTTGAAATTTCGACCAAGTATTGCATCATAAAAATACAAGCAAATCTAAAATAGTTCACACTTGTAGAAGCAGAAAATAGCATAGTCTTTTAAAGGATAAGAAATAATTTCATATCTTTTCTGTCAAAAATTTATTTAGAAAGTAACGTCGCTTAAATGTTTGTTTATATCGGTTGTGACCCCATGGTGACCCATGTGAGATCCCCTTTCAGCTACGTGATTCCTCACCCTGGTATTGATCTGTATGTCTAAAAAATTGCTCTTCAAGTACACGTGAACCTTCTTGTTCTTGTACGTATCCGTACTTTTATTGTACGTTTTGTTCCCCAACAACAAATCTGTTTTCTCTAAATTGTAGATTGCTACTTCGACCGCTGACTCAGTGTGTTGCGCGGAAACGTTGAACAAGATAAACGCAGAGAACATTCGTTCTCCTTTGCAATTGTTTCAGCTGATAGCACGTTTGCATGACCTATTCTTTTTTTCAGCACGCGCAAAGTTGTTGGCAGGTTGAACACAAAGATAAGAAGGCTAAAAAGCAATATATTTCGTCCATCAGCGAGTATAAGTGTTGGCCGGCTTGTTTCGGTATGAATGACTTGGTGATTTTTAAAATTTAAATAAATTTCAACATATCTTTATAAAAGCGAAAGTAAAAATTATATTCTCAATGTATACGTCGAAAACGCCTGTATACGTCGAAGACGACTTAAATGATGAGATAACGCCGTTGCAAATTAGATACTGAGAAAATTTATTTAACATTATACCTGTTTTTCGTCTTAAGAATGTCTTAATTTATCATGATTCGGTTTCAGTCCATTTAAAACTGTTATCGTTTTTATCTCTCAGAAAACAGTCGCAACATTGCTTTTTGTGGTACCTCTCACGATAATTGGTATACCATATCGAAGAACACTTGCAAATCTGTTAAAATTCAAACTTAAGTAAAGCTAGGAATGGTTTCCTAATAAAGATTTATGTGTCTTACTGTATCAGCCTCACATGTCATTGGAGCCTAAGCAATGGCCTCGTGTTGTCTTTGATGAGTCTCAACGACTTTAATATTGTTTTTATATTCTTGCTGATATTACCATTACGAGTCTTTTGTAAATACACAACCCTTACGTTAAAAGGTAAAATAATCAATTTTTACACTAAAACCAACCGATAATACATCTGCGTGGAATGTTGATTACCAGTGGAAAGAAAGTTGGTGATCTTGTGGCATCTTTTAAAAAAAGAAACAGCCTCGCATTTAGAGTTTGCTAGAGAACAACTTTTTCAACAATGAATGATAATAAACAAGTGTGTATACATAGTTGGTTGTACACTGTATGACATTAAAACAAAGCTTAAAGATACACTCTTACTCCCAGATAAAATTTACCCAAATTAATAATATTGTTTTAAAATTCCAAAAAGTATGAACAAATGTCGAAAACAATGGTTCTTATGAAGGATACCGAGTTTAAATTGAAAGAAATGCGCACAAAACACCGTATTTCTACCTTATAAGACTATAGTAGACCACAGTAAATCTTTTAGCATTCACCAATCATTTAATATTTTTGCGCTTTCTGCTATTAAATACACGGTTACCATCTTGTTATCAGTTATTAATATTTTCCATAAATGCATTATTTAGTAAGTAGTTAAAGGTTTATCAGTCAAAAATAATGATTGTTATACATGTGTATGTATTGATTTTGAATAAGAGATTCACTTTAAATAACAAACACGATTTTTATTCATGCCTTACCATCTTCAAAAACAGATTGACATACTTATTCTAAATCTAAATCGAACTTTACTATGACACCTTATGTTAAAATGAAAAACAAAACGATGTGGCATATTTGGACTTTAGTATACAATATTGCAGATAATTATTAGAATCGGCAACGTATGTAGACAGTTATACTAATTATATCTATCAAATGTTTCCGGTCCGGATAGAAACATCCGACCCGAGTACTCGGTCGTAAGCCGGTTGTAGGCTTGCCGAGTTACCAGCCACACAGCGTGGCTAAAGGTCGGAATTTGAGATCCATCCCGGAAACATTAAAGTAGAAAACACATTTTCTTTAGCAAAAAGCGCTTACGACCTTGAATGACGTCATGATGAATAGTAATTTTAGATCACTGTTCACTTCTAAAATGTTTTCTAAAAATCGCGTTTTGAAATTATTAATTTTTATTTTTAATTGAAAGTCTTGCTTACTTATTTATTTCATTGCGTTTTATTGAAATGACATTATTCACTTTTCATAAACCATACATTCATTTTTTTAGATGTGGCGCGTTGTTTCGCGTGACTCAACTTGCACGGGGTAAGTCAGATGGAATTTTCCAGCATGGCTAAATTAACCGGAAATGTGCAAGAATGAGCAGTAACAAGCATTATCAGGAACCTCAATGTCAAACACAGTTTACATCTTGCATGAAGTCTCAGCGTAGAATTAAGTTTTAATAACCATTCACATCACTCATAGCAAAAAATGTGTAGGCCTATACACACACACTTATGTACTAATTGTGCTTGACTGTAATTATATTGTAAAGGCATTTAGTTTCTTGCGTAGCTCAATACGATCCGTAGTTTAGGATGGCAGTTATATCAATTCATTTAAACGCTGGTCATGAACATCGAAGAATTCAGCGGGATAAAAAATGATTGATAAGTTTAATATGTTACCCTACGACTGTCTATAAATGATATAAAATGAAACTAAAGGTATTGTCTGCGTTGCAAATCCATTGAAATTAAAGACGCATTTCACGTTAGTTGTGTTTGTCCTTATTTTAACGATATTATAAAAAACTTTCATAGATAAGTTGTATTTCTTAAGACCATCTGCGTTCAGTATTTACAATTATTAGAATCCAAAATTAGAATGAAACTGATATAACTATGCTTATTTGTAATGAAGTCCCTTAAAGACAGATATAATATTATTTATATCGGGACATAATTTAACAAATTTATTTCACCTCATTGGTATAGTTTGTTACACACATGACAAACCGTTTTAAACTGTAATGTTTGTATTGCTATTGTTTTTTATTATTTGTTTTGTGTTTTGCTTTTAATATAATGCATAAACACGTTGATATAATTCATATTAAAAAATGTATTTATTGATGAACAATAAACAAACCGGAAATAAACTGTCTGTCCGTCCGTCTGTCTGTCTGTCTGTCTGTAAAGACAATTATTTTACCCAAAGTCCAACAAATTACCTTCATTTAGTATTCCATTAGTTTGACGTAACTCATGCACCTAAAGATTATGAGTGGAATTTAAGCGAAGTACTTACAGGTGGGCAAACCAATCATCCTATTTTTTCAAATTGGACGAAAAAATAGACCATAATGAATTGAAGTTTCCACGTTAAATTAAGTATTTGCCTACGAGGCCTTATCTTCTGTATTGCTTACGTTATCAAAACAGTCCTAAGTGTGTCTGTTATCTTTGACTGTAACACTGATCTATTTCCCAGTCACAATAGTCTGAGATAATGTTACGAGATAAGGAAACCGCAGCACTTGGTTCGTTCAGTTCACTTCGTGTATTACGTCATTGCTGATTACATAAGCTTTTAGATTTCCGTCACGATTGAAAACCGCTATAAGCATAAAACAGCCAAACAAAATGCAAATACATTTTCTAATCTGGTCGAACTTTATATAATAGTATTTTAATAGGGCTTAAACATTTTCCGTTGTGATACATTGATACGTGTGTAGATTATTAAAAAAATAAATAACATATCTAAAAGACGCTGTTATCGGAATAGCTAAAACATTTGTTCCAACGTAGCTTCACAATAATATAAAATTATAGAAATTTGCAGTGGTTTGTTAAATTATTTGCACTTTTGCTTTAAAATTACGTACGGTTCCTGGGGTTTCCATCGGAATATAACATTCTCAGCATCTCCATTAAAATCACGCATACGGTGAAAGAGAAAAGTGTGTGCATTTGTAAAGTAAGGAATATGAAGTTAAATACATTAAGATTACCAGTTGCATCGAGAAATGTTAATGTGACGAAAATTATCGATGCACATATAAATTAAATTTCAATTTACCATGTTCATAATAGTTTGAAGTCAATTTGTTTTATACTTCCCACATTAGAATGAAATGTATTACCAACATGTATTCCTGATATGAATACGAATCGCAAGTTGCATCAAACAATATCAAATCAGTCCGATTTGCAGTCTAACATTAAATAGTTTGACTATCATTTTAACAATACATCATCTTATATTACACGATCAATTATCAACTTATTCAGGCCAAGACCGTTTGGTTTACGTAGTAGCGAAAAAAATGTGTCCGTCCGCACACAATTTTAACTCGTACGAGTCCCTAAAATTAATAACCAGTCGCACCGCACACCTATATACACACGAGAGGGGAGCTTTTGTTCAATTTTTGTAAGATGCTTTTGAAATTGTTAACGTTCGAAACCCCCTACATAAATGTTCTGCTATGTAATTCATCAGACTGAACAATATGGAAACAAACTGCGTGCAAATAGAATCAGAATCGCGATTAGTTACCAAGAAATTCTATAGACAAAAGGCATGCAGTCCAGCGGTTATTGAAGCGTGTAAACGACGATTACGATTATATTTGTCTGTCTGACAATGACAGGAATATATAGGCGAATTTTGCACCCTGCTGGGAAACGTATGATCGAAATTCCATGAAAGCAAAGTACGACAGAGAATTAAATTCAACTATCCACGTGAACATATTTTTAGCAGGATTCACATAATGAACATAATTTGCTCCTGTTATACCCACTATAGACTCTCCATGGTACAATATGAAACAGGAATGCAAAATTGCTACCATCATTTGTGAATGACATATTCCTTAGAGAGTGATTATTGAACAATAGTTAACAAGAACACTTCTAATAAAGTGCTAAATTAATAAAACCATTAACTCTAACACCTTGTCAATGAGGACAAAGTAACACAGTATTGGCAGCTGGAAGATAGGTATTGGAAGTTTTAAAGAGTGACGCTGTAACGCGTTTTTACGGTGGCGATATCAGTCTCTATACGATAACGGGAGCCCGTTCCTTCCGACCACCTAGTCATTTCATCTATTGTTTTTATTTGCGTCACGAATGAAAGACTCGCTTGACGGGAAACGGGGAGTGTTCGGGGCCGCTCGGTGTAAACAAATAACGGCGATAAAGAAACATTTCGTCATTTCTGAGACTAAATTTAACTCGCTTAACTCCAATATAAAGGAAACATTTATGTTATTGCAACACAAATTGTAGGAAGCTAGGCGGTATGACGATAGTTGGTTTGTCGGTAATGTGTTTCTCTTAAAAGTAGATCGGGCTATTGCAGTTCAATATTCAGGGTGTGCGGACCAATAACATACTACAGACCAGAACACTGTTTTTGTATTAAATGGTTCTTAAACTGAAACCATTGTGACACAGGATTGTTTGAAACATACAGCGTCACGTTTATTGAAGACATTATTGAATAACCATCTGGTACTTCCGATAAAGTTCGTCTTTTTGTTTGCATTGAACTGTGAGACTGAAATAGCGTAAAGCATGGACCCGTTTGCTGTGACTACTTGTGTATACTTTTGCTTATATCTGTCTTCTAATATCATAATAGCCCACGGAATACCTGTGCCAGAAATTGAAGGTTGGTATTTAATAGTATAATAATTATTTATAATTATCAATGCAAAAAAGATAGACATATTAATATAATTTATAAATAAATGAGTAAGTACATCGATAAAATCTGTTTAAAAAAACACTGATCATTATTATTTTCATTAATTAAAATGCATTACTGTTATTTGTTGTATGGTAAGTATAGATAAAACACTTTACTATGATTATTATTATTATTATTATTATTATTATTATTATTATTATTGAGTTAGTGAGTTTATTTTTGTAGATCGATATTGTATGGTGTAAAAAGATGCCTTAAAATATTTATATTTTAACCATGAGAGAAAAACGTTTAAAAACATGAAAAAGCGCGCTTAAGGGTAACGTAAAAACAAAGAAGATGAAATCATATCTTATGCATTGATTCATGATCGCGCTCAACTTATTCTCGTCTTTAAAGCTGCACTCTCACAGATTGAACGTTTTGACAACTTTTTTTATTTTTTTGTCTCGGAACGAGGAAATTTATGCGAAAATGCATGGAAACTAGTGGTATGAGACTGCTGACAAAAAATCAGATCGAAGGTTTCATATTTAAGTTAAAAAATTGATGTTTTATGCATTTTTCTTAAACCGTTAGTAACGCTTTTAGCCATAAAACATTAATTTTCGAATGGAAACATGAAACTCTGCGATCTGATCTTTTGTCAGCAGTCTTATATCACTTGTTTGCAGATATTTACGCAAAAGTTGGCTCATTCCAAGACAAAAAATTTAAAAGTTGTCAAAACGGTAAATCTGTTAGAGTGCAGCTCTAAGTTATTAGTTAATAAGTCCATATGACTATGTTTAAATCCTTTAATACCTTTCTGTTTACGTAATTTGAATATGTTTATTCTTTAAGTCGAAACACAAATGTTTGTATTTTAACTCTATTTTTTTTTAAAGAACCTTTTGAAAGAAACGAATGACTACAAAAGAGTCATTTGATACTCCATCAACCATGAACAACAACGAAAACATCAACATCAGCATTAGTTGAACAAGAAGAAAAAAAATGTACCAAAGTTAAACATAGCAACTGTGTCCCAGATGTTTTGAACACCATAGTTATCTTAATGACCATCAATGTCGGTATGGACACCTTTACTAAATATTGCCATTGAAACACAAGCCGACAAGTGAATAAAACTGTTTGACTATATCAATACTAAAAAGATTATATCGACTTCGATCGCAACCACGTTAATGATCCTTTGTCTTTTAAACTATTTTAGATTTTTTAAATAAATTTTCCATTTCCAATTTCTATATAAATGGACTTTTTTTGAAAACCCCGATTTCATACCAGACGGACCTATATCAGGTATATCACTATTGTAGTTTTTAAAAAAAAATGGTCAAATTTTAACACTTTCACATAAAACTAAACACTTTTAAAGAAATTCCGAAATAAAAACCCACACTACGGAAAAGTGTGGGGTCGGATGGAAAGAAAATAGGGTCGGTTGGGTTAGTGGATATTTTTACACCTCAATAGTCACGGTACAAATACGTAATACAAAACTAAAAACAATTTCAAAGTTGCACCATCGAAGATTTGTCTTGTGTCATATGCAATTTCACTAAGGGCTCCGCGCTCAGCGACCTTAACAAACGTGGTTTGCGAGGTTTTGCTCCAATATAAGAAATCAAATGGACGGTAGTATTCATTGGGTTACTATTATTTTAAAAGCTTCATTATGAAAGTTTATATATTTAAAAGAAAATGATTTTTTTTCTTTCAAAAATTAAAAATAAATCATTTTTCCGTATAAATTTATAACATACATCATTTTAAAAAATGCAAATACTATTTACATTTTACATTAAAGCGTATGGAAATGTTTGTAATCTGAAACTATGGAATGAGTAATGTTAGCTTATAGAATATTTTAAATCTAATCGCCAAAAAACCCACATATTGCTAACAGGACAATGTAAATTCTCTGGTTATTTTACATTGGAGTATCCTTTTGTCATTTGCGTGCCTGTACTATAAGCAAGCCCCTACATATATTTTTAATCTCAATTACTATATTTGAGTTATTTGTCTCTAGAGAGCTAACATTTCATCACAGCGAATACATCCTTCGATTGAATATTTAAGTGTTAATATGAATGCGAAGGTTAAAACTTGACTGACTTTATTAAATATTCTTATTTTTTAAAAAGGATCAAACACAAAATCATGTTATTTAACTAATGTGTTTTATTTGCGACATCCGCTTCCTTTTGATTCATAAGAACAGTTAAAAATATAAATCAATGATACACGACATGTTTCATTTATACAAGAAAGTCGATAAGGATGTGAAATTATAGACACATCAGATTCCTTGTACTTATAGAGGTTAAATTATTTAAGTATTTTAGAAAAGGCTGATTTACCTTACACATATATAGACACGAACGAATCTACTAGTATATTGGATCTAACATTAGCAATCTAATACAAAACAATATGAATCAAGCGAGGAAAACATTATTATGCGAGCATATGTCAAGCTTTATACTGTTTTAGTAAGGAGTTTCATTATTTTTGTATTCAATGGCAACGAATCTAACATTCCTTTTAGCATACGACGCATTCGAATGTAAACGAAGAATGAAATTTGCGGTATTTTTTTGGTAAAAGCATTGAGGCTATATAAGTTGAAAGAAATGACGTCAATTTAATATACATGTATAACACTAGTGTAAATAACGTAATCGCAGTATTTACAATATTATTCAACTCGTTCATGAAATAAGTAAGCGAGCGTTTGGTGAGCTTACTAACATATTTCCTGGACGAGTTGATTAGTTAACATTGTGTATTATATGATGACGAGTGTCAGATTCTTTATATTACATGTTTTTACAGTATAACAATAGCAAAAACGACTTACGTGGTTCAACAGCTCTAGTGATGAGCAGATTACCACAAAGCAATGCCATTTCTTGCGCTACATGCATTGCAGACATGTTGTACCCGGCATAATATAAACATACTATAAAACCACAGAAACATTTGATCCATTTAATTCTGTTTATAAGAAGATAGCATACCTAAATGATATCCAATACGAACAATAACAACAACACTTTACTTTTTACGAAATTTATGTTTTGTTTTAAATTCTGACGTCATTTCCGGAAATATGACGTCATAATTTGTGATACGTTTATGACATAATTTCAAGTTTCAATACATAAAATATTGACCGCCTTTGAAATGTTGTCATGAAATCAAGACGAAATACCACGCTTTTCTCTTAAAGGGACTGTCTCACAGATTTGCACCAAAAAAAGTTTTTTTCTGTAACGAATCTTAGGACATTTATCTAATATAATGTGTTACGCTTTGATGTCATTATTGTAAAAAAAGTACCAAAATTAAAAAAAAAGATTGGGTCGGAGATCGGGTTCGAACCCGCGTCGCCAAAATATGTGGACCAGCGTGTTCCTTACTGAGCTATCAAGGCTTTTACTAACTAAATGACATAATTAATCTATAAACCTACCTCGGTAATATCACGTGATAACACCGACTAGCCAATCACGTATAAGGAATGAATTCTATCTGGTAGACTAACCCCGTAATCTTCTTTAATGGAAAAATACGAAATAACTGCTAAACTTAAATAAATTGTAAACTATGTGTTACTTCCATTAGTAAGTTTCAATGCATTGTACACATCGATGCCAAGTTTATGTCATATATTCGACAATTTTATTTTTTTCCGCTATTTTATCATCTGTGAGACAGTCCCTTTAAGAATTCGATGGAAAACGTACTACTGTATTCAAATATATTTTCTTTTCAACATAAGTACAAAATAAGGAATAAACGTATTATTGCTAGAATATTGCCATTTGAGCAATTATTTTTGCCAATTAATTTGTTTACAGATATGCGGATTGATATATTTTCTGACCAATAGAAACTGAGCAAAGTTAAATTACACATGTATACTACAGAAAAAGACGAGATGGCTATATTCAACCGGACACAAGGTTTAGCATGATATAAAACTGAATATGACACGGAATTTAAATGCTTCAAATTACTATCGAAGAGCTTACTTCTTTTTAAAACAATACGAAAAGTGAAACCAGTTAAAAAGATGTTGAATCTACCTGCACCATTCCTTAAAAATATGTTGCAAAGTTATGTATGGTTATTTTAAACGAGCAATGTTTTGCTTAAAAAGACAACGGTAACTTGAAATGTTCATGCTATTTTTTAATTTGTGGAACACGATACATGTATAAGGAATACACGTTTAAATTCTTTATTAAATATTTAACAGAATATCGGACGAGCCAAAAAGAAGACTAGTTAATTCATTTTGACGATTTCAAGCTATATTGTGATAGTTTAGGTCGTGTGCCTGGTGCCGCTAAACAGGGCTTATTTTTGAATTTTCGACTACTGGGCTTTTTTCGTTGTATATTTGAAACAAAGCACTGTCTTTGGTGGAAATGAAAATATGTTTAGTTGAGTTGCGTGGTATTTCTTGAATAACAACAATTAACAGATAATGAGGGCTTTTGACATGTCGGTGTTCTTTTCTTAAAGCGTTACAGCGAATATGAATAATTGATACATATTTCTATCAAAGCCAGGCAATGTATGCAATAAACCAGCTGCAAGCGGAGAAAGACTTGTATCTGATGGGGGACGTTAAACACAGACTCGACATAGACCACAAAAATGCGATTTACAATAGATATAGATATCTCTTCAGACGATTTTAAACCGCAGCTTAAATAGCATTAAGGAATTTCGATTGAAGTGGAAGATGATAACAACACCTTGAATTGGCGATTTCAATAAATTTTAACCATCCGTTTTAAAACACAAATATGTTTGCGAGGTCTGTTAGACATGTGTCCTTTTTCTTTATGCCATACACAATTGGTTTATGCTAAGCGTCAACCATTAGTGAGAAAACCTAATCAGCTATCCTGGAAAAGAAACGAACCCCCGAATGTTGAAGAAATTAGTGATATCTTATGAATATAGACACCAGAGGCTCCTTAGTCCATTCTGGTTCATTCTCAATTGTAAGACAGATTTCAACTGCAAATTGAGTTCAAATAAAACCTTATTTAAGTGTGTTAGTCATGGGAACACACAGAATGCATTCTTTTCTGATATCAAATGCCCAAAACCTATCAGACCACGGATGCTAAACATAAAAACGATTTGGTATGGTCTTAGTAACAAATCAACACATGTTTCATTAAGACTGTTAAAATTAAATATGATCTAGAGCAGCCATTGTATACAGTATTCGTATAATTCATTTTTTATTATTCATTCATTTCATAAATTATACTAGTAAAATGATGTTACTTTGCCTGTAAAACATACATACTGGTCCTTAAATTGCCATAGAAATGGAATCTTCTAAAGATGTCTCTGATAAAGGTAACATCCTTTCATACTATGAGGGGGACACTTCCGTGTCAGATGGCATTACAGCGGTTAGTAACATTTAATCACGGAGAGTCAGACGATACTTTCTTATTATGCACAGTTACCTTTGACTGCCAGTATAGATTCCAGTCTACTCACGAATGACTCGAGTGAAAAAACGTTGATTCTACCAAATAACCTACCTAGTGACTTAGATAATTCCATTCTGGGACAATTTGAAGACTGTTCACTGTTTCTGTTCATAGGTTTCGTGAGTAATAAAAACCCTCTTCTTTCAGACTTCAGACTTAAAAAGGTCACGATATTAACGTCCACAAATTGTTAATACCCAAACTGTACCACTGTTACGAAAATAGAAGAAATACTTCATTCTAACTGTTTGTGGTCTTCCGAAGTTTCCGATAAAAAAATAATAAGTAAACCGATATACAGTAATAAAGACATATATACGCTTAATATAACTCATTCTTTGTGATAAATAATTAAATCTTGTATTGTTTTTATACCGAAATGCGATATTTCTTTTCATTATCAGAACATATATTAATATGTTATAGAATACATGTACCAATATATTTCAAGATCTAGATTTCCAAACGTTTACTTACATTGGTGAGAGCATTCGAGGAAAACCCATGATTCTGTTCTACTTTTATCGTAAAGAATATTTATATTTTCGACCAGAAAATGTCATTCGTATCACTGCCGCGTCCGTCGATATTGTCCCCGCCGGGACAATGTTGTTCACTTGTTCATTTACCGTTTTGTGCATGAATTCGCAATACACATGTACTGTTGTGGTCTTTATACTCGTATTTTAATGTTCGCACTGTCTTTTTGATGTTCTATAAAAAATAAGTTAATATTTTTTTTTAAATCGTTTGAAGAAAACAAACGGCTGTCTCATAAAAGGCGGAACGTGTTTTTTTTTTAAATTTTCGACCAATCGATGTAAACTCTTACATTTTAGAATGCCGGTTACATAGAACTCTTATATCTAATCTAATCTGATTACAAATGAAAAACTGTTAGGTTTAATAGAAATTTGTTTTGACGTTCTGTCTTGCATCTCTATGCGCCCCAATATTAACGCAAAGACGAACGATCCATCCCAATCGGGCTCACATCGTCTCGTTATCGCACGCAAGAGTATAATCTTCGCTCAAATTGCGAATAATAAATTAGCACCGAAGAAAGAGACTAGTGTTTTGGTCTTTAAGCTTGCAATAACAGATTCATGGATATCGCAGGAAATCCAACTACATCTATGTCTGCGATATTCTACAATATTGTTCCCCTTAATATAAGACGTCTTATAAAATATTCATTTTAATAGGGAAACACAATAACCATGGAATAAGGGTATTGTTTAGCTATGTACTGCTCGTTGATACCCTTGCCACACAATCAGGACATTTCTTGAGACATGATTCCGATGTTTCAAAACGATCTGTCTTAGTCAAGTGTCAATAAAATGTATCTTCTTCAAAAAGGGTGTTCTTTAACAACTTCACCGTAATTTAAGGCACTGATATGAGAATTTTGCATAAGTTGGCGCTACGTATATGTTTTAGTTGATTTTGGCGATCGAGCGCAGGGATGCCACAGGCCGAGAAAGCTCGCACCATTTTCTGTAGATCGCCAAAATGAACCCTAACTTTTTTGGTGTTCGCTAAGTTGACCCAATAGCTCCGCTCTTTGTGTAGTCACGTGCATAGTACAGAACTTAACTGGGATGACCTTGTTAAGTCTGTTATACGTAAAGAACAATAATTGTTTAATGTGGATTTAATAGATGTTCATACCATTAGATAGCTGGATACACATTTATTTTCGAATTCGGATACATGACGTATGCTTCAACTGCCTCCAAAAAACGACACCCTTAACTTTCAATCATAGTTTCTTCGCTCATGTGCAGAAGGTAGAGCGATCTATGAAAAATTGACGACTTGACCAAATCATGTAGATCGATAAAATTTCCTCTACGAAAAAAGTGTTTATATTCATCGCCAAACCTCTTCTACGTGATATGGAGTTGCAGTGATTAAGGTAAATCCTCGATTGTCATTGATCCACAAATGTGTGCGAACACCAAATAAGAATAAAACTCCCTCCATCTTTCCGGCTGGCCTTTGCACCGTGTGTTTAATTCACTACGCGTGTGTTCGAGTTAATTTAGCGGAACTCGTAGCAAGAATTCGTGACACTATAGACATGACTTATGTATTAGAGGCTCGTGTTTGCTAAGGCACGATGTTTATGGCGTGAGCACGGTTATAGTACGAAACAGTGCAACACAATGCGAGTATTGTAAGACTTTATTAAAAGGTTTGCATAAATGTAGTATTAAAAACCATCTTCAAAAAACTATTTAAGCTGCGGGGAACAATTTGGGAGTAAAATAGCGGATATTGAGATGCATTTAAAGGATCACAATTTTATCAGCTTTAGGTGTTTCGGAGGAACGTGTTGATGCGTAATAAAATGAGCTCGTTGGGTTAAACGTGTAAAGTAAATCCCTAACGAGGAATAATCATACCCCTGTGACACTCACTATCAATCACGAATCATTGTTATATGCAACTGATCGTTCGGATCAGCCATTCAATTCTTTCATAAACAGGGATTTCCGAAATTCCCAATGACAAAGTAATTTGAATCGGACACAAGCTTTTATCCTGTCAATTAAGTTTCGTTGTCCTATGGGAATTCACGCTGTCGTTAAGAATATTGGATGCAACGGGACCATAGGGTGCGACTTAAATTTCAATTAGTTTTCTCAGCAATGTTTCAGGAGATTCCGTATCTGTGAATTAACATAAACAATGGTTTTCAAGAGATGAAAAAGTACGGATATTAATATTTCCTGGCGCGATATTAACAATATTCTTGTCACAAATTCTGCTACCATGTTATTCGCCAAAAAATAAAGAGATTAAATCAGAGCAAATTGTTCTATCCGATTATTGTTGATATTCACAACTGTTATATGGAAAACAAGAACATAATAACAATACAATTACTTAAGTCTATAGGTTCAATCATTATGAAAAGTGAGGCAATATGACCAGTTTTGGAACTGGGTGTAAACATGTGATAGTTGGTAAACGTATTTAACAAAGAGAAACGCCGGACGATGGCATGGGCTTGTCTTAGTTATTTAAGTAATATTTCGTATGTTTTGCTTGGAAGGTACATAATGTAAATTTTCGGACATAGTTTTTCTTGACACTATGAAATAAAAATATGACCACGGTAGACAACGTTAATTGAAAAAAAAACATAGACAAACGCAATGTTGAGAAATTCATTGATTAACTATTGCCTTGACCACGGCTTTGTTCCATATGCAATAGTGTTTATTGTAGAGTATATTATTAACTTTAAGAGTATTGAGCGGAAGTTGATATGACCGTGTTGACAACGTCATTGACCTAGCCCATTAAACGGTTAAGAGGTTACATTTAGTTGACAAGGGAAGAGTGCATTTTCCGGATTATTGTCAATGAATGATTGCCAACTGATACCTAGACCTATATTCGTACATTTGAGAAGAATCAAGTGCATTTATGAAACAGTATGAAACGTGTCTTTTAACATACGATTGTTGTGATTTATAGGGTAATACATTTAAGTGACACATGGACGACTCCAGAGATTACTCTGGCTGATACCAAAATTACATCAAACTAAATCCAAGATTCACGTAGAAAACGCTAAAACATATGTCTTGCTTAAGCGTTAAAAGCTAGACGGATATATCTCGTAGCATTAATCAGTGCAATTATATACACCATACATTCTCCATTAAAAGTGTTTACTTAATAAGTTGGAACATGGCAATGAAAATGAAAATAACGAAATAATCTGAGTAAAGTGTTTCTTGTTTTGCAGTCTCATTTATCTGCATGAAGAAAAATCGTCAAAATATAATTTTTGTAAATAGGGCGGTTTGAAATAACCGACTCGAGAGCTCATACGGAAGCCGGTAAACGAGAAATGATAAGGAAACGATATCTTTGTGTTAAATTTGACTCTGAAGTTTTACACACTTCATCAAAAAGAGCGTTCGTCGGACGGCAGGACGAAAATGTTCTCGAGCATCGTCGCTGTTTTTAATGGTTTTTAAATCTTTATAGTACTTGTTTTATTTAAACTTATCTGTTTGATTTAACCTTCTAAAAATTGCGTGTAATAATGTATCAAAATTTTATTCTGCAATTGCGCCTTGTGGCACGTAAGTTATCTTACACAGTGTGGTGAAGACAGAGATTTCCAGTTAATAAACTTATAATTTCGAAAAAATGCTCAAGAAAATATCCAATAATTTGATTGTTTTTTATAATAAACAAAGTTATTGTTGCAAACCCATGAACTGTGCAGAACAAAGTTTGTTTCATTTCAAACATTTCACACAACATTAACAATGAAATAGGTATAAAATGTACCCTTGATCATTGGTGAATTGTATTTTATACATATCATATTAGGCTAATAGATAGAAAGATAACTGTTCAATGCGTGATATAAAATAAAAAGGATATTTGAGGAGTTTATTGCAAATTTCTGCAAACAAATAAATCTTAACTTCAATCTTAAGTGTTCAATTCGTGATATAAAATAAAAAGGATATTTCAGCAGTTTATTGCCAATTTCTGCAAACAAATAAATCTAAACTTTATTCTTATAAAATATCCTAGGTACTCTACCAACCACGTTTTTTTGCACATTTCGAACATCGCCGCGATTTTTCCTTACCGCGTACGTTATCTTTTTTATCTAATTTTCACTATACGCGGCGATTGAAGCATAATGTCCACCGCGTTCCACCGAGTCGAGCCACCGCGATATGCGGCGATGCGAAGTGTTAATTAACGGCAATTATGGTAGCTGTCGATTTTCTGAAGGCGCATTCTTTGTTCCCGTCCTATACATATAATTCTAGTAAGTTTTATTAAAATAATACAATCTTGATACGTAATATAAAAATCTTGGTTTGTACTCAAAACGTAGTTTTATCGCTGAACATTATGCTTTGCAACTGCGAAAGTATTAAGAGGCTACTGTCACCTTGTTCGAAAAAATCTGATTTTCAAATGACTTCGTTATACTTGTGTGATTGTGAATAAGTACTATATTTGAATAAAACTGCACACGTTTTTCAATCGTTTGACTATTTCACTCAATATTTAAACGACACTATTATCAAGTTTGGGGGATGAGATTGTTTATCCTCGCAATGGAGTGGAATCTATTCTGCGAGCACGGTTAAATTTACATGTACAATCATCTATCTGTACCACCTTTACCTGTTGAAATACCTGCATATCGCGGTAAGTCGCATCGCGGCGAAACGCCGCGTGCATATTTTCGAAAGTCGAACGCGGTAGCAGAGATGAACGCGGCGATGAAACGCACCGCCGCTTTGGCTACGGAAATATATCGCCGCGATTTCCCGCGGTGGCAACTCGTTTTTATTGCAAAAAACGCGTGGTTGGTAGTGTATATGTAAGTGAATACTGTGAAAATTAAAACAAAAATGTTACTAATAAACATAAAATGGCATATAATTTCTGCATTTGTTCCATGCTAATACAATCGATAAAAGGTGGATATGCATTTTTATAAACCAAACATACCACAAAACACATAACGAACAATGTACAAATACGCGCACACATGCACGCCACAATTAATTATATTTTCTTCAAGACTTATGAGCCTGGACGTTTAATGTTTAAATAATTACACTAACAGAAAAGAAATGAATTTATATATCAGCCTAATACTTCAGTAGAGAACCTATGATATGTTATATCATACCGGAGTCATTTTACATATATTACCATAGTCCTTTTATACATATGCCAAAACAATGAACATAACCTCGTTCACTTTTGTACAAGCACAATATAATAAAATGAGCACCAGTATAGCTTATTATAATTATATATGCAAATTATTGAAAATAGTTCGTCAGCCGTTTTGTTTTTTTCCTATTCACGGATGAGTGGTAAAGAGCTATATATATATAATAAGAATTAGCAAAAGAAAAAAATGTATTTTTTTCCATTTTCAGATGAATTACAAAAGATCCGTATAGTGCGAAGTATCCATGCAATCAACGACCGCCTTTGTCCGCTCGGCACTAGTTCGGATCTGTGCTTTCAAAAGCATCTACAGTTGTATTTTAAGATGCAGGGAGGCGTTATGGACCCCGTCTCACAACGCAATATCGGTAAGCGAAGCTTCCCAGAGCCGGGGTCCAGAGATTTTGGGGAGGATGTTGGATGGAGTCGTGTTCCATCAAATGGAAGAAATTCCGCGGATGATATAGATCTGCAAGAAAGTCTTGACCAAATGCAAAGCTATCTTAATGAAGTCGCTTATGACAACAGGGGTAGTTATGTATTATCAAACGAGAAGGAGTTCGATACCATAAACAATGATATTTTAGATCAGTTACGTAGGAACGATAAAAACACAATACCAGAAGAATGGTTTGACCTTGAAGAAGATAATACGAATGAACCAGTGATAGACTTTATTTTAAAATCCATAGACAGAAAACAAGCTGTGAATTCTGAACATGTGTCTAGAAATTCAAAAACCAAACGCGATATAGAACGTTTACAGAAGCGTCAACTAGTGTGCCCGGACCACATGCCTTCTTCCACGTGCTTTAACAAGGCGTTAAGTTACTATGTTACACTTTTCAATACTGTACATAGACGGAACGCTTCGGGTTGATAACAAACAAGTAGAAACTTGTTTGTCTTTTTATTCAATGTTTTGATCAGGAAATTTAATGCATTCCTTCTGTTAAAAAGCCTCGAATTACCAGCAGAGATGATATAATCAGATTCCAAAAATTTAAAAGCCATTTATGAGTAATAAATTTAAAAGGTTAAAGATACATTTCTTTCTTATCATATGCAGACATGACAATTGATGTTATATCATTATTTTGATGTATACTATTGCATCAATATGTTATGTTGGTAAACAGTCTCGAGCTGTTTGTGTTTGGTTGTGTAGCCTTTGTATTTCGGTTGTAATTTATACATTAATGCCATATAACTAAGCCGTAGACGTACAACGGCGTCTGTTGTTGCATTGAATCTAAATCAGAGGTGTGCTGTTTGTCTGTTTTTAGAAAAAAGGTCGAACAGATGTATGACCGTACTCCAAAAATATTACGGTATTACAAATTGAGATTTAAAGGTACCTAAGTGAAAAGTATTTCATCAAGAGTAAGCTTACTTGCAAATCACCACATGCTTACATGCAGATCTCTAAAATGCTCACATGCTGACTTGCAAATTTCTCTATGCTTATTTCCGCATGCTTGTAAACCTTCTTTTAAAAATTACTTTTTTGTTGAATTTAAAGAGATGTAATTGCTATGAAATATACTGCCGAATAATGGTGCTAAAATGAATAATTCAAAATGGGATAATGCTTGGTACAGCTAACATTATATGCTGGGAAAAGTTTTAAATCTTAAGTCTGTACACAATACTCTGATTGCAATAAGCTCGCAAACGATCATGTTTTCTTTTTAATGCAGCTTCCCATATGGCGCTGGAACAGGGGTGGTGTGCTAAATGTAAAATTGGACTGTATAGTCCGGATGCCAAATAGGCTACTTAAACCCAGACCCTCTCAGCTTCCGATTCGATTCCAATTTACTTTAAAGTGTGTGTTTATGCTTTGATTCTTCTACCAAACTATACTGTTTAGACCTCAACATATAAACTGAGAAATTCCAATGAACATATAATAAAATTCTCCCCATTCTTCCGTCATTATGGCATCAAAAATGGCCGCGATATACATAAAATACGAAAAAGTTATGCTTTGCTGCATTTATTTTAATTTCTATTCAATATTAAAGGATACTGTTATAAATATGAATTGTATTGAGATATTTAGTGCATAGTTCAGACATGTAAGCGTGATAATATCTATGTGTCTGTATCGTTAATGTCATTAATACAAAAATGTTAACTTTCTTATGAACGTCTCCCTTTGCGTTGATGGTTTGTCAAAACTAAGCTAAATGATATTGTTTTGAACAGAGCCAGTAATTAATAAATGCTTGGTAGATTAGCTATGGTTGAATAACCCCTAGGTTGGCATTTGAAAAACCTTTCTGGTTCTTTTGATTGGACTTGACCGCAACCACAATGCTTGAATAGAGAGTATTGAGTTTTTGGAAACCCCCTTTTATTAAGTAAGGCATGAAAAGGGCTTTAATATTGAAATCATGGATTGTTGGGGGAAATGTTGTGTTTAAAAGAAACAATATGGAATTGGCTCTTCACTTGAAAGGCACTCTTGGTAGATACACTTTATGGCTTGCTAAACTCTACTACATTAAACCCGAAATGCATTGGTGTTGTTTGGTTCTAAAAATACTCACTAGATTGGTAAAGCACTGGAAGGACTTGAACAATTGAAGTTAACTTGATTTTTATTATTTTTTAATATGGTAAAAGAAATGATGTAAAATTAAACTGTTCTGTGATTTTGATTTTGTTATGATTCCTTTCCATATGAAATTCCAGTCAACATACTGAAATATAAATAGCAAAGTCGATATTGGATAAATTTGCATTTTGAAATTTAAATGATTACTTTGACCTTAATTTTGAATTGCTTACTTTTGTATATCATTATGAAGTACATAATAAAACATTTAAGTTTAGGCATATTCATTTAAATTCAAATTTTAAAGTTAAACAGTTAAAATGTGACATGCTAGCCTTTTGGGAACATCTTGTTTTGGCGACCGCCTTTAGCAACATGTTTTCGGATCATACCTAGTTGTTTTCTTGAAAACTAAGAATAAAATATAGAAGAATAAACCCATTTGTTTCTACGATATCTTTTTTAAATAAAAGAAAAATTCATTTTTTTGTACCTTCAAATGGCCTTGGCATTGTTGAAGTCAGTTATGTATACTAACATGAAGGACTTTGTGAAATAGAAACATACCATGCTGTTGTACTTTCGAGTGTCACACTAAGTCTAGCACTATTTTCAATACGACTCTAATAACAACCTTTTGTTGACCTTAACCTTCTGCGAGTTGCAATGGTATGAAACCTTTGCGTTTTAAAAAGTCAATCTGAAAGTTGTACCGTAAATTTTTTTTTGTAAATGAAGAAACATTCAATTTACAATTCTGCCAGAAATATTTGACGCAATTGATGGTGGCCATCTAATATTTCTCGGTCCTCACCAATTTATGACACCAGTTTCATATACTACAGGCTTTGCCAAACATTTAGGTATATAACGTTGCTTGTACTATTTTTATTACTACTCTTACCCAAATTCTACTGATTGTCACTCAACAAATAAATAATGCCTACTAGGGGTTTAACATTTAGGTGGTATATAACCTTTAAATGACCTAAAATTAATTACATCATACATGATACATGACCACAGGTCATTCATTTTTAAGAATTTGAAGCGCAATGGATACTAATAAAAAGGTTTAAATGCTTAATAATATTTATAGATTGTTGCTTGTTTAAGGTGGTGGTTCGTTATTGGCTGGTGTATCTTACCAGTACATCATATGAGGTCCTCTTTCGGACTATTTCGATGGGAAATGAGTATTTATTAAAGAACTATACTCTTTTAATGCAGTGTGTATACGTTTGTAAATGATTAACAACAATTAGAGGTAAATAAATTATTCTTAGCAATTTTCACTTGACATAACTTTGAAGACCTTAATGAGCAGTATGTTAGAAAGCTTGACATCATTGTTTAGCTTTCTACAAATATTAAAGGCAATACATGGTTGTGCTAAAAAGCTCTACTACATTTAGTAGCACTATTCATAGGCCCATAAAACGGCGGACATTTTGGCTGTGACTTTGGTTACCATTATAAACTTCATTTTGACAACTTTCCACCCTCACATAAAACTAACCTGTTTCACTTGCTCTAGTGATGAGCCGATTACCACAAAGCAATGCCATCTGCCGCGCTACATGCATTGAATACATGTTGTATCAGGAATAATATAAACATAATATAAAACACAGAAACATCTAGTCATATTAATTGTGTGTTTTTTTAAAATTCTGACGTCATTTCCGATAATATGACGACATATTTTTTGTGATATGTTTATGACGCCATTTCAAGTTTCAATACTTAAATATTGACCGCCTTTGAAATGTTGTCATGAAACCAAGACGAAATACCACGCTTTACTCTTAAAAATTCGATGGAAAGTGTACTTCTGTATTCAAATATATTTTCAACATTAGCATAAGATAATAAAATAAACGTATTATTTGCTAGCTTATTGCCATATAAGCAATTATTTTCCCCAATTATTTTTGCCAATTAATTTGTTAACAAACTTGCGGATTGATATATTTTCTGACCAATAGAAATTGAGCAGTCTTAAAATAGAAATATATAATACAAAAAAAACGTGATGGCTATATTAAACCGGACACAAGGTATAGCACGTGATTAAACTGAGGGTGTCACGGAATGTAAATGCTTCCAATCACTATGGAAGAGCTTGCATTTTTAAGAACAATTCGAAAAAGTGTTCATAAATGTTGAATATATCTACACCATTCTAAAATTATGTTGCAAGCTTATGTATGGTTATTTTAAACGAGCAATGCTTTGCTTAAAAACAACAACGGTTACTAGAAATGTTCATGCTATTTTTTAATTTGTGGAACACGATGTAAGGAATACACGTTTAAATTCTTTATCAGATATTTAATAAAACAATGACGAGCTAAGAAGAAAATTAGTTAACTCGTCTTGACGATTTCGAGCTATTTTGTGAAAGTTTGATGTCGTGTGCCTGGTGCCACTAAACAGGGAATATATGTTCGACTGTGTATTCGTTGTATTTTTGGAACAAGGCACCGTCTTTGGTGGAAATGAAGATTAGTTTAGTTGAGTTGCGCGGTATTTCTTGAATAACAACAATAAACAGATTATGAAGGCTTTAAACATGCCAGTGTTGTTTTCTGAAACGCATTATAGCGAATATGAATAATCTCCTGATTGATTCATATTTCTGTCAAAGTCAGGCAATGTACGTAATAAACAAGCTGCAAGCGCAAACTTTCCCGAGAAAGGCTTGTATCCGATGGAAGACGCTTAGCACAGACTCAGCATAGACCACAAAAATGCTATTTACAATAGATATAGATATATCTTCAGACGATTTTTAACTGCAGCTAAAATAGCATTAAGGAATTTCGATTGAAGTGGAATATGATAACAACACAGTGAATAGGCGATTTAAACAAATTTAAACACTCCCTTTAAAACACAAATTTGATGGCGAGGTCTGTTAGCCTTGTGTCCTTCTTCTCTAGGCCATACTTAATTGTTTAATGCTTAACTTCAACCCTTAGTACGAAAACCTATCTAGCTATCCTGAAAAAAACGAACCTCCGAAAAAAGTATTACCTAATGAGTGGTATCCTATGAATATAGACACCAGAGCCTCCTTAGTCCATTCTGGACCATTCTCAATTGTAAGATAGATTTCAACTGCAAAAATGAATTCAAATAAAACCTTTTTTGAGTTTGTTTATCATGAGCATCGAACAGAATGCATTATTTTCTGATATCAAATGCCCAAAACCTATCATACCGCGGATGCTAAACATAGAAACGATTTGGTATGGTCTTAGTAACAAAGCAACATATGTTTCATTATAACTGTTATAATTAAATATGATCTACAGCAGCCATTGTATTTATTATTCGTATAATTCATTTTTTTTGCATAAATTATATTAGTAAAATAATGTTACTTTGCCATTAAAACATACATTAAATTGCCACATAAATGGCAATACCTTCTTATTATACAGAGTTACCTTTTACTGCCAGTATAGATTCCAGTCTACAAACGAATGACTCAATCGTGTAGGAGTGATAAAACGTTGATTTATATACACTTCTAATCAACTTAAGTGTTTCTTGGTAAAATCATCCGAGGAAAACCCATGATTCTGTTCTACTTTTATCGTAAAGAACATTTGTGATAGAATACATGTACCAATATATTTCAAGATTTAGATTTCCAAACTTTTACTAACATTGATATGGAAACGTTAATTAACTAAAGTTTTTTTTGGTAAGATTATCCGAGGAAAACCCACCTACTTTTATCGTAAAGAACTTTTATATTTTCGACCAGAAAATATCAATCGCATCACTGCCGTGTCCGTCGATATTCACATGTTCAATTACAGTTTCGTGCATGCATTCGCTATACACGTGTACTGTTGTCGACTTGTAATCGTATTTTAATATTCGCACTGTCTTTTCAATGTTCTATAAAAATTAAGTTTTTTATAAATCGTTCGAAGAAAACAAACGGCTGTCTCATAAAAGGCGGAAGGTTTTCGTTTAATTTTCGACCAATCGATGTATTTGTATGTGTCTCCTTGGTAAACTCTAACATTTTGGAATACCGGTTATATAGAACTCTTATATCTAAACTAAATAGACAAGAACATGACTTAAATCGGAAAACAGTTCATACGACAGTAAATTAGACTACAATCTCATTACATGTGTACAACTGTTAGGTTTAATAGAAATTGTTTTGACGTTCTGTCTTGCACCTTAATGCGCCCCAATATTAACGCAAAGACAAACGATCAATCCCAGTCGGGCTCACATCGTCTCGTTATCGCACGCAAGAGTATAATCTTCGCTCAAATTGCGAATAATAAATTAGCGCCGAAGAAAGACACTATTGTTTTGGTCTTTAAGCTTGCAATAACAGGTTCATGGCTGTGGCAGGAAAATCCAACGATATCTACGTAAGCGATATTCTACAATACTGTTCGCCATAATATAAGACGTCTTATAAAATATTCATTTTAATAGGGAAACACAATAATCATGAAATAAGGGTATTGTTTAGCTATGTACTGCTCGGTGATAAAATCGATTGATGTTTAAACAAAAATGGAAAAGCACCGAAACATGAACGTATATTATACTTTTCGTTTTAAATCAACAAATTGTTGATATTTTTTTTTATCTTGGTATGTTTGCATAGTACAGAACTTCACTGGGATGACCTTGTTAAGTCTGTTATTCGTATTTATTTTCAATTTCGGGTTCATGACGTTAGCTTCAGCTTCAACTGCGTCCCAAAAACGGCACCCGTCAATCATAGTTACTTCGCTCATGTGCAGAGCGATCTATGAACAATAGACGACTTTACCAAATCATGTAGATCAATAAAATTCCCTCTTTGGAAATAAGTGTTTATATTCACCGCCAAACCTGCTCCACATGACATGGAGCTGCAGTAATTAGGGTTAATCCTTGATTGCCATTGACCCACACATATGTGCGAACACCAAATAAGAACACAACTCCCCGCTCTTTCCGGCTGGTTTTGTACCGTGGGTTTAATTCACCACGCGTGTGTACGAGTTTATTTTGCGGAAATCGTAGCAATAAGTCGTGACACTATATACATGATTTATGTATTCAAACTCATGTTTGCAACGGTACGATGTTTACGGCATGAGCACGGTTATAGTACGAATCAGTGCAACACAATGCGAGTATTGCCATACTTTATCAAAAGGTTTGCACTAATGTAGTATTACAAAAACGTATTCTAATAACTATTTAAGCTGCGGGGAACAGTTTGGTAGTGAAGCGGATATTGAGATGCATTCAAAGGATCACAATTTTATAAGCTTTAGGTGTTTCGGAGGAACGTGTTGATGCGTAATAAAATGAGCTCGTTGGGTTAAACGTGTAAAGTAAATCCCTAACGAGGAATTATCATACCCCTGTGACACTCACTATCAATCACGAATCATTGTTATCTGCAATTGATCTTTCGGATCAACCATACAATTCTTTCATAAACAGGGATTTCCGAAATTCCCAATGACAAAGTAATTTGAATCGGACACAAGCTTTTATCCTGTCAATTAAGTTTCGTTGTCCTATGGGAATTCACGTTGTCGTTAAGAATATTGGATACAACGGGACCATAAGGTGTGACTTAAATTTCAATTAGTTTTTTCAGCAATGTTTCAAGAGATTCCATATCTGTGAATTAACATAAACAATGGTTTTCAAGAGTTGAAAAAGTATTGATATTCATAGCTTATGGCGCGATATTAACGATATTCTTGTCACAAATTCTGCTACCATGTTATTCTCCAAAAAATGAAGAGATTAATTAAGAGAATTTTTTTCTAGCCGATTATTGTTGATATACACATCTCGTATATGGAAAACAAGAACATAATTACAATACAATTACTTAAGTCAATAGATTCAATCATTATGAAAAGTGAGGCAATATGACCAGTTTAGCATATCCATTTGGAACTGGGTGTAAACATGTGATAGTTGGTAAACGTATTTAACAAAGAGAAACGCCGGACGATGGCATGGGCTTGTCTTAGTTATTTAAGTAATATTTCGCATGTTTTGCTTGTAAAGGAAATACTGTCAATTTTAGGACATATTTGTTCTTGATACTATGCAATACAAATATGACTACGGTAGAAAACGTTAATTTTTATATCAAAATGATTTCCGGTTTCCGGTGTAAACAAACCTCGATAAATTTCACCAGTGCAACTATGTAGATTTCTCCCTTTTCGAGTTTATCCCAATGCAGAAAATAAAGCAGACAAAAGCCAATAGGTAAGACAAGCCCTAACAAACCAGTAGAAATCCCCGGCAAAACCCAAGAAATCAAGAAAAAGCGAAGAAAATCCCAGAAATCGAGAAAACGCAAAGTTACCTCCCCTGATATTCAAACTTCTGAAAAGAAAATCAGACATTTATCTGATTTATTATCTGAAAGTAGCTGCCCTAAATGGACTGACTGGTCTGATACAACTGAAGACACCATTTCCAAAAGTGAAATCAGCATCATGGCTATGAACTCACCTAACAATGACAGTTTGAATACTACTATAGAAGCTGATATTCTCAGCCAGAGCCAAAGTTTAATTCATAAACAGACCTTTGAAAATCTTAGAAAAGCACCTGATCAAACAAGTCAGCACCATTATGTCCTGACAAATTAACATCTAGCAACATGGAGCACCCCAAATGCAAATGCCAATGTACATGTCCTCTCCAGTGCAGCAACCCCTCCTGACAAACATAGATATTAACAAAATAGTGTCAAGCTTGAAAGTCTCATTAAAAGAAGGAATATCTGCCATGGTCAAGACAGCAGTTGGTGAATATATAACACCACTTAAACAGGAGGTTAGTAGCCTAAAAACCCATATTACCACCAAAGTACATGATCTGGAAACTGAGCTTGATAAAAGCAATCAATATAGTAGAAGACTATGTGTAGTCATCAGCAATGTAAAAGAAGAAGCTGGAGAATCTACTGATAAAATAGTGCTTGATGTTGCCAATGAAGGTGGATCCAACATAACCATATCTGACAGGTCCCACAGGAATGGTAAACCCCAGACCAACAAACCTAGAAACATTGTTGTCAAGTTTCTGTCTTACCAGGCAAAGACAAGCTTCATTAAGTCAAGAAAAGAACTTAGACAAAAAAGAGCAGTATTTTCATCAATGAACAGTTGACTCCATTTAGAAGTGGCCTAGCCTACAATTGCAGGAAGCCCAAGAAGGACACTAAATCTCCCATTGTGGATACATTGACATATGATGGAAATATATTCATCAAAACTGATCCTAAAGGGCCAATCATCAGAATTGAGAGCTTCAATGACCTTCAAAAATTTGGATACAAGCCTGAATAAAATTTATTTCACACTATGTACATATAGCAATTGTATATGATGATGCCATATTATATGTATATTTAGCATATAAAAACTTATAATATTCAATATTCTATCAACTAATCTATGTCACCTTTCATTAATGATCAAAGAACAACACTACAAGGATTGCATAGTAAATAATTGTTCCACTGAACAACTTGCCCTCATAGTGTTGTTGTATTGTTTGAAATGTGTGTAAGCCAAATAAATCCATGCCTTTTTGAGGAAAGCGTGCACAATTGTAGACACATTAAATGCGCATTCTCAATCGCACATAATAAATAAGCTGTTCACTGTTAAACTATTTTAGCGAGCAGATGTTGTAGCATTTAGTCAACTACTGTTTAGTATTTAATCACTATTAACCATTTATCAAATCCCATATGACTAACCCTCCAACACTGCTCTTTTTTCTTTACTGGCACACCAATTTTCTTATCTTAGCTGAAGCTGTTCCTTTAACATTTCATTCATTTCTGGTCGGTCAGAGCCGTGGCTAGTCAAGCGATATATAAATAGGTACATTGATTGATGAATTATTCTAATCGGATATTATTATTTTATTTTACCGCATTGTTGTTTTAGTCGCAATATCACGGTATCAAATTTATCACCGATCAGATTATATTAAATGTTATAAAAGACACATTTTTGCAAACACATGTAAACGTTAAATACCCGCTTCATACATTCAGCACAACCCTTATTTTCTCCGTACGCTTAAATATGAATTTAATACTTGCCCTTACAATTCTTTTAAAAAGGGATCTCTTCACATTTTATCTTACATTATGTTATCCTACTTATTTTCACTTACTTACTTTTCAACCTATCCTTTCTTCTTTCTATATTATGGCGGTACTGGTCAGACGGTGTTTGGATACCCCTCATTCTTTGCGCCGTTTGATCCCGGAATCACTTGTATCAAATGTCTATTGAATAAGGTACATTTCGAATGAGGGTAGGTTTGTTCTGCTACTATCAATCTCGTGCTAAGGGAATCAAATGCCTCACTCACTTCGAACTAATTTGTTGGCTAGCAATGCTCCTACTCTGTTCTGGAGACGTTCATGAAAATCCTGGCCCCGCACATTCTCCATCCTCCTCTTTCTCTTCTGAAATCCAAGTTGACGTTACTGGATGCCTTAATATCGTCCACTATAATGTTCAAAGCTTCAATAGCAAAAAAGACATCTTGTTTGCTGACCTACGCAACTTTGACATATTAGCCTTTACGGAAACATGGCTCACTCCTAACTCAGCAACCCCCGATTTGATATTTCCAAATTTCCATGTCCCTTACAGAAGAGATAGACTTTCTGATGCACATGGTGGTATTATTGTATATATAAAGTCAGATTTGTTTGCATTAGAAAGACACGACCTCGAGATAAACGACATTGAATGTATTTGGCTTGAACTGCGAATTAAAAATAGACGCCTTCTACTTGGTACATTCTATAGAACTCCAATCCATATGTCCTAGAATGTATTACCAACTCAATTTCATTGGCTGTTGATACTGGTATTACAGACATTCTTATCACAGGGGCCTTTAACCTAGATATAAATAAACCCTTAACCCGTCAAAAGTTTGATTCTATCTGTCAACAGTTCAACTTGACCCAAGTAATTCGAGACCCTACCTTAACCCGTCAAAAGATTGATTCTATCTGTCAACAGTTCAACTTGACCCAAGTAATTCGAGACCCTACCCATTTTACCGAGTCCTCTGAGTCTCTCATTGACCTATTTCTCGTCTCTTCAAAAGATATTCATCGAACAGATAATCCGGTATCATTGTCCGGTTTATTGCGTCCTTCGCTTCGATAAAACTGTCGGTTCATCATTCAAACGTAAGGTTTGGAAATTCGCTCAAGGTGATTATGCAAAACTACGGAACCTTATCTCTAACTTTGACTGTGTGCACACAGATATCAACATATATACCGATAATTTCACTAATCACTTCATGGCTATGTGTGAGACCTGCATACCTACAAAGACTGTTATAATTCGCTATAGGGACCCCCTTGGTTTCACAACGAAATCCGAAAATCTCTTCGACAAAGACGGCGCGCTTATAGAAAGGCAAAACGTGTAAATTCTAAACACCAATGGTGTATTTACAATCAAATAAGAAATCGTGTTACCAACCTTGTTCGAACTGCCTAGCATTATAAAAAACTAACTTATCAACTTAAGAAAAAAAACATTCCCTCCTTCGACTTTTGGAAAACCATAAAGAACTTCGCTATACAAACAATTTCATCTAGAGAAATCCTTCAACTTAGCAATAACGGTATCATCTACGAATCAGATACAGACAAAGCGAACCTACTAAACACCTTCTTTCAATCTCAGACTCAATTAAATTTACCAGATAGGCCCCTTCCTTCCTATACTGACACTGATGATCCAAAACTACAAGACTTTGTTATTTCACTTCAAGATGTAATTGATTCAATAATGGTTCTTAAAACAGGCAAAGCAACTGGACCAGACCTTATAAATAGCTATGTGCTGAGATAAGTAGCAATTGAAATTTCATACCCACTTCGTGACCTTTTTAATACCTCACTTCGTCTTGGTAAAGTACCATGTAAGTGGAAGCTAGCTCATGTCTGTGCTTGTTATGAGAAGTCTGACCCTCAAGATGTTGGAAATTATCGTCCTATTTCCCTATTAAGTGTTGTCAGTAAGGTTCTTGAAATAATTTTGCATAAGTATATGTTCAACTTCTTTCGTCAAAACAACTATCAAACACCATTTCAATCTGGTTTTGTTCCTAACGACTCCACTGTCAACCAGCTGGTATCGATCTATCATTCTTTTCGTCTCGCTCTAGATGAAGGTAAAGAAGTAAGAGCAGTATTTTGTGATATTTTGAAAGCCTTTGATCGAGTATGGCATTACGGTCTAATCCATAAACTACGTGCAAGTGGCATTTCCGGTTCTTTATTGTTATGGCTATGTGATTATCTCAGCGAACGTAAACAACGTGTTGTTCTTTCAGGTTCTATGTCTGATACGGTTACAATATCAGCTGGAGTCCCTCAAGGCTCAATTCTTGGGCCTCTGCTCTTTCTTATTTACATTAATGACATTGTTTGCGATATACAATCACATATACGACTATTCGCAGATGATACAACCTTGTATTTAATTGTCGAAGACCCCGTGTTTGCCGCGCAGCAACTAACTGATGATCTAGAGAAAATTCATATGTGGGCTGAGAGATGGCTTGTTACATTTAATCCTGCGAAAACCAAATCGCTACTTATCACTAGAAAGTCTTATAGGCAAGTGCACCCATCAATATTGATGAATAATACCAAACTACCCGAAGTTACAACTCATAAACACTTGGGCGTCACTCTTTCTAGCACCTGCTCCTGGCACGATCATATTCAATCCGTCAAACAGAAGGCTTGGCAGCGAATTCACTTCATGCGATCATTCAAATACGTTCTTGATCGTAAATCGCTTGAGGTTCTGTATTTCACATTTATTAGGCCTTTGTTGGAATATGCCGATGTTGTCTGGAATAATTTGACGCAAGCTGATGAGGATGACTAAGAAAAAATACAACATGAGGCGGCCAGAATTATATCGGGTGCATCTCGACTAGTATCTTTAACCAATCTTTATGTTGAAAATGGAATCGAACCACTCAAAGAAAGGCGACGTAAACATAAACTTATCCTATTTTACAAGTTGTTTCACTCTCTAGCACCAGCATATCTAACTTCACTGATTCCAACAAGAGTTGGCGATACTACTTCGTATAACATTCGAAATGCAGATAACCTGCGGAACATTTCATGCAAATCACAGTTGTTGACGAGTTCATTTCTGCCATCAACTATATCCGCATGGAACGCACTCCCGGAAGAAAGTTGGTCATCACCATCTGTTCCTTCTTTGAAATACAAACTTAATAAGAACATCAAATAACCGCAAATCCTGTGTCAATCACGCGAGGTTACGTATGCACTGTAGCAATCTTAATGAACATCTATTCTCAAAAAATATTGTCAACAATCCTAATTGTCAATGCGGAGAAATTGAGGACACCTTTCACTTTTTCTTCACCTGTCCATTATATAGCGTCCAGAGAAATCATCTGACTGGTCAGTTATCCACCGTTGGGCAATTGTCTCTCCAACTGTTACTCTTTGGATCGAAGGAAGCCTCATATCAAACGAACAATCTTATCTTTGACAGCCTCCAGAACTATATACGTCAATCTAAGCGTTTTTGAGTATACATTCTAACCCGATCCCGATCTGACCAGTGCCTGTACCACCCCTCTCATTTCACCTTCCTTTTATTCTATCGTTTTTTTTCATTCTAACTAACTGATTGTTTTTACATACCATAGTTTACACAATACGACTATAAGATTATATTTATTCGAGTCACCGCAACTTGCGCACCAGCCTAAGCAGCGTGAATGACCTACATAAGCGAGACATAGTATAAGCCTTAAGTATTTCTTCTCAATTCTGTTTACACTATTTTTTGTGCATAATTAACATGTTCATTGTAAAACTGCATTACACATTTGGTCTTTGTTAACGTTGATTATGCTCAAATTTGTTAAACTAATTGTAAATTTTATATCGAAATAAATACTGTTTAAACCAAAACGTTAATTGAAAAAATATAGACAAACGCAATGTTGAGCAATTCATTGATTAACTATTGCCTTGACCATGGCTTTCTTCCATATATAATAGTGTTGATTGTAGAGTAAATTATTCACTTTAAGAGTATTGAGCGGAAGTTGATATGACCGTGTTGACAACGTCATTGACCTAGCCCATTTAAAGGTTAAGTAGGTTTCCATCATAACATTTAGTTGACAAGGGAAGAGTGCATTTTCCGGAATATTGCCAATGAATGATTGCCAACTGATACCTCGACCTATATTCGTACATTTGAGAAGAATCAAGAGCATAAATGAAACAGTATGAAACGTGTCTTTTAACATACGATTGTTGTGGTTTATAGAGAAATACATTTAAGTGACACATGAACGACTCCAGAGATTACTCTGGCTGATATCAAAATTACATCAAACTAAATCCAAAATTCACGTAGAAAACGGTAAAACAAATGTCAAACTTAAGCGTTTAAAGCTAGACGAATAGATTCCGGAGCATTAATCGGTGCAAGTATATACACCATTCCTTCTCCATTAAAAGTTATTACTTAATACGGTGGAACATGGCAATGAAAATGAAAATAACGAAATAATCTGAGTAACGTGTTTCTTGTTTTGCAGTCTCATTTATTTGCATGAAGAAAACTCGTCAAAATATAATTTTTGTAAACAGGGCGGTTTGAAATAACCGACCCAAGAGCTCATACGGAAGCCGGTAAACGAGAAATGACAATGAAACGATATCTTTGTGTTAAATTTGACGCTGAAGAAGTGTATGAAGAAGTGTAGTGTTTTATATCAATCATCAAAAAGAGCGTTCGTCGGACGGCAGGACGCGCAGTTATTTGAAGTTAATACCAAAAGTTCTCGAACATCGTCTCTGTTTTTAATGGTTTTAAAATCTTTATAGTACTTGTTTATTTTATACTTATCTATTTGATTTAACCTTCTAAAACACCCAAATTTCAATCGCGTTTAACTATGTATCAAAATTTTATTCTGCAATTGCGCATAAGTTATGTTACAAAGTGTGGTGAAGACAGAGATTTCCAGTTAATATGCGAAAACGCATTTGTGATATGCATGTTTCAACGGGTATTGTCAAATCGGCATAATAGTCAGAAGATTAACATTAAAAACATTTTAACCTTATAGCCTTGACATGCAACGATAAAGTCGTCTTTAAAATACAAAAATATCAGACCTATAAATTCATAAGTCTCAGAGAACACAAAATAAACTGACAAATTGGAATAAAATAAATAAACTTATAATTTCGAAAAAAAGCTCAAGAAAATGTCCAATAATTTGATTGTTTTTTTTATAATAAAGAAAGTTATTGTTGCAAACCCATGTACTGTGCAGAACAAAGTTGATTTCGATTTAAACATTTCACACAACATTAACAATGAAATAGGTAAAAAAGTACCCTTGATCATTTGTTAATTGTATTTACCACATATTATTATATAGATGACGATCGGTCATACAGTAAGGCTAATAGATAGAGAGATAACTGTTCAATGCGTGATATAAAATAAAAAGGATATTTGAGTAGTTTATGGCAAATTTCTGCAAACAAATAAATCTTAACTTTATTCTTATTAAAGATCCTAGGTACTCTACCAACCACATTTTGGTGCACATTTCAAACATCGCCGCGATTTTTCCTTACCGCGTACGTTATCTTTTTGATCTAATTTTCACTATACGCGGCGATTAAATTATAATGTCCACCGCGTTCCACCGCGTCGAGCCACCGCGATACGCGGCGATGCGAAGTGTTAATTAACGGCAATTATGGTAGCTGTCGATTTTCTGAAGGCGCTTTCTTTGTTCCCGTCCTATACATAGTCAGTTTCATTAAAATAATACAATCTCGATACGTAATATAAAAATCTTGGTTCGTACTCAAAACGTAGTTTTATCGCTGAACATTATGCTTTGCAACTGTGAAAGTATTAAGAGGCTACTGTCACCTTGTTCGAAACAATCTGATTCTCGAATGACCTCGTTATACTATATTTGAATAAAACTGTATACGTTTTTCAATCGTTTGACTATTTCACTCAATATTCAAAAGACACTATTATCAAGTTTGGGGGGTGAGATTGTTTATCCTCGCATGGAAGTGGAATCTATTCTGCGAGCACGGTTCAGTTTACATGTACAATCATCTATCTGTACCACCTTTACCTGTTGAAATACCTGCATATCGCGGTAAGTCGCATCGCGGCGACACGCCGCGTGCATATTTTCGGAAGTCGAACGCGGAACAGAGATAAACGCGGCGATGAAGCACTCCGCCGCGTTGGCTACGGAAATATATCGCGGCGATTTCCCGCGGTGGCAACTCGTTTTTATTTTGTGTGGTTGGTAGTGTACATGTAAGTGAATACTGTAAAAATTAAAAACAAAAATGTTATTAATAGACATAAAATGGCATATAATTTCAAATTTTCTGCATTTGTTCCTTACGAATTAAATCGATGTAAGGTGGATATGCATTTTTATAAACCAAACATACCACTTAACACTTAACACTTAACGAACAATGTACAAATACGCGCACACATGCACGCCACAATTAATTATATTTTCTTCAAAACTTACTAGCCTGTACGTTTAATGTTTAAATAATTACACTAACAGAACAAAATAAAGTTATATATAAGCCTATTACTTCACTAGAGAACCTATGATATGTTATATCATACCGGAGTCATTTTTACATATATTACCATAGTCCTTTTATACATATGCCAAAACAATGTACATAACCTCGATCACTTTTGAAGAAGCACAATATAATAAAATGACCACCAATATAGCTTATTATATATATGTAAACTATTGAAAATAGTTCGTCAGCTGTTTTGTTTTTTCCTACTCGCGAATGAGTGGTTAAGAGCTATATATATATATATAATAGTAATTAGCATTAAAAATGTATTTGATTCCATTTTCAGATGAATTACAAAATATACGTATAGTGCGAAATATCCATGCAATCAACAACCGCCTTTGTCCGCTCGGCACTAGTTCGGATCTGTGCTTCCAAAAGCATCTACAGTTGTATTTTAAGATGCAGGGAGGCGTTATGGACCCCGTCTCACGACGCAATATCGGTAAGCGAAGCTTCCCAGAGCCGGGGTCCAGAGATTTTGGGGAGGATGTTGGATGGAGTCGTGTTCCATCAGATGGAAGAAATGCCGCGGATGATATAGATCTGCAAGAAATTCTTGATCAAATGCAAAGCTATCTTAATGAAGACGCTTATGACGACAGGGGTAGTTATGGATTATCAAATGAAAAGGAGTTCGATACCATAAACAATGATATTTGAGATCAGTTACGTAGGAACGATAAAAACACCATACCAGAAGAATGGTTTAACCTTGAAGAAGATAATACAAATGAACCAGTGATAGACTTTATTTTAAAGTCCTTAGACAGAAAACAAGCTGTGAATTCTAAACATGTGTCTAGAAATTCAAAAACCAAATACGATATAGAACGTTTACAGAAGCGTCAACTGGTGTGCCCGGATCACATGCCTTCTTACACGTGCTTTAACAAGGCGTTAAGTTACTATGTAACACCTTTCAACACTGTACATAGACGAAACGCCTCGGGTTGATGACAAAATAGTAGATACCTGTTTGTCCTTTTTTCAATGAAATGTTTTGATCAGGAAATATAATGCATTCCTTCTCCGATATAAAGCCTCGAATTTTACCAGCAGAGATGAAATAATCAGATTCCAGATATTTAAACGCCATTCAAGAGTAATAAATTAAAAAGGTTAAAGATACATTTCTTTCTTATCATATGCAGCCATGACAATTGATGTTATATCATTATTTTGTTGTATACTATTGCATCAATATGTTATGTTGGTAAACAGTCTCGAGCTGTTTGTGTTTCGTTGTGTAGCCTTTGTTTTTCGGTTGTAATTTATACATTAATGCCATATAACTAAGCCTTAGACATACAGCGGCCTCTCTTGTTGTATTAAATCTAAATCAGTGTTGTGCTGTTTGCCTGGTTTTTAGAAAAAAAGGTCGAACAGATGTATGACCGTACTCTAAAATATTTATGGTATTACATATTGAGATATAAAGGACAGTATCTAAGAGAAAAGTAATTCGTCAAGAGCATGCTTCCATGCAGATCCCCACATGCTCACATGCTGACTTGAAAATTTCTCTATGCTTATTTCCACATAGAAGTATATTGTTGAATTTAAAGAGCTTTAATTGCTGAGAAATGTACTGCAGAATAGTGGTGCTGAAATAAATAATGCAAAATGGAATAATGCTTGGAACAGCTAACATTATATGCTGGAAAAACTTGCGCTTGAACAGGGATGGTGTGCTAAATGTAAACTTTGGCTGTATAGTCCGGAAGCCAAATAAGCAACTTTAACCCAGACCCTCTCAGCTTCCGATCCGATTCTAATTTACTTTAAAGTGTGTGTTTATGCTTTGATGCTTATGCCAAACAGTACTGTTCAGACCTTAACATATAAACTGAGAAATTCCAATGAATATTTAATGACATTCTTCTCATTCTTCAGTCGTTATCAAAGCTATATTATTGCAGATATATGTATGCTTTGCTGCATTTATTTTAATTTCTATTAAATATTAAAGGACACTGTAATAAATATGAATTGTATTGAGATTTAGCGCATCCTTCCGATATGTAAGCGTGATAATATCTATGTGTCTGTATCGTTAATGTCCTTAATACAAAAATGTTAACTTTTTAATGAGCGTCTCTCTTTGCGTTGATGGTTTGTCAAAACTAAGCTAAATGATATTGTTTTGAAGAGAGCCAGTATTTAATAAATGCTTGGCAGATTAGCTATGGTTGAATAACCCTTAGGTTGGCATTTGAGTGGGCTTGGCCGCAGCCACAATACCTAAATAGGGAGTATTTAGTTTTTGGAAACCCCCTTTTTATTAAGTAAAGCATGAAAAGGGCTTTATTGAAATCATGTACATGATTGGTGGGGAAATGTTGTGTCTAAAAGAAACAATATAGAAATGACTCTGCACTTGGAAGTCACTCGGTAGGCTTTGATAGAAACACTTCAACAATCACTTCCGGCTGAATGGGCATACATGGATTCACACAAATAGCAAACATGTAACTTGTTATGCACAGGATGAGCTAAATTAAGAACAATTGAAGTTAACTTGATTGTTATTAATTTTTCATATGGTAAAAGAAATGATGTAGAATTAAACTGTTCTGTGATTTTGATTTTGTTATGATTCCTTTCCATATGAAATTCCAGTCAACATACTGAAATAATACATAGCAAAGGCGATATTGGATATATTTGCATTTTGAAATTTAAATGATTACTTCGACCTTAATTTTGAATTGCTTACTTTTATATATCATTATGAAGTACATAATAAAATATTTAAGTTTACATATATTCATTTAAATACCAATTTTAAAGTTAAACAGTTAAGGATTACGGACCCTAATGGGCACTTTCAACAATTTAATGGAAACTTATCTTATTCAAATACATATTATTAAAGCAACTTATTTCCAGATTTGAAACACTTTTTACCATGTTTAACTGAGATATTCATATTTGAATATGGTACCCCCAACCTCGGAAAATGCAGAAAATAAAGAGGATACCTATGTTACAAAACCATGTGTTTTTTTTATAATTATTACTGAAGAATATCCAAATACATGTTTTATAGTGTACTTTTGTCACTCTAACGAAAATAAAAATCTAAAAGCTAAAATATGTTCATCTTGGTTATTTTTTTGTATCAGAAGTGCTTCAAAAAGAGCTCTGACAATGCCTATTTTGTCCGAAAACTAAAATCATGTGCTATTGTTTTCTACTTTTTAAAAGAAATCAGTTTCAGTTCAATGAAAATAGAATTGATATTAATTATCTACAACATTCAAGAAAGCTAATGACCAAATTACAGGAGGTTTTACCACGGCTAACTCATTTTATAGCTTGCTCAACAAAATAGGAGTCAGTTTTCAAATTGTCCGAAATTAGTTGGAAATACGTTGAATTTGAATTATAATCAACATCTAGAATTTTAAATGTCTGTTAGAGTAAGGAGAACATTATAAGTCATCTAAGAGATGTCCAAAACTTTATTGAAATATTAAAAACACCTTTGAAATGGATTTAATTGGGAAATTATTAAATAAATTAATTTTTACAAGTGTTGTGCAAATGCGAAATAACAATAGAACATTTGACATCAGAAATACTGTCACACACATTTGACAGTTGCATAGAACACTGCAAATATAATATGATATAGAGAAATGGATAGAACATTGAACAAAGACTAAATCACTATTATAGAGATGGTTGAAAGGTTATATGGCCTAGTATAAATGACCCAAGCCATAGAAGAGGGTTATATAGCAAACAAGCATTTCTACAAGGCAATACTACCTTTCAAAAATTCTTATAACAAATCTATAATTCTGATAAATGTTTACTTGAATTAAATGTTGTATTAATTAAAATGTTTGTAGCAGCTTTTTGCATGTAGTTAAGAATCATAAACTTCACAAACAAAAATTGACGTTAGGATCAAACAGTATCATAGTTAAAAAAAACTGTAATCACATGATTACCACATTATTTTTTTGAAATATTCAACAAGTATTGGTATCACACTTTCTAGCACTCTTTTTGTATTAGTAACACGCGGCTGTCCCTCAGAGTTCTTCCAAGTAAATGTGTTAGGTAAACCATCTTCCCCCTGTCGGAGAAATATTTTCTTGAGACTATTCAAGTTCAGGCCAGAACAAGCAATGTTCTCAGCCGTGGCCAATGTGCACACACCACAGGCAATAAGAGCTTGTAATGTACCCAGTTTTAGCATTATGATTTGATGGTTTCTTCTGTTGACTTGATGGCTCATGTAGACTTGATGGCTCATGTTGACTTGATGACTTTTCTCAACATCTGACCAGTCGTTGTCTTGGATGTCAGTTTTGAGTAGCATCCTAAAATATAAAACAACAATTTCTGAAAAATCATTAAATATTATGCCTTTTCAACTCTTACCACAGAACAATTAAAGGTAGTGTAATATATATATATATAAACAAGTTTACAAGATTAACAAAATAATACATACTTCACAGACGGGGATGCACCAGGAAGTACTGCAAGTCCAAGGTCTTTCAACACAAAATCTATTGACTCTGTAGCTTTCTTTGTCTCTTCTTCAGCAATGTCACTGAACAAAAAGATAACTTCAGTTATTGAATTATAACAAGGTTGGTTGGTTGATACATATATTAAAAAGTATTATATGGACTGGTTGCGTTACCAATTAACATGCATCTTCAATTCACAGTACAGTATTTTGCAAATCCCTAAGGCATTGTCTTCTATCATTCACAAATTTGACTAATTATAATCCGTACATATCAACTGTTTACCGCTTACAGCTAGGTGTCGTAAAATTACACGCTGTAATCATTCCAGTGCATTATTTTGCTACAGACCGCTATATTTTCAGACCATACTGGCTGCTGACCTCATTTAACAAGGTCATTCATGTCAGACTAACAATTGACAGAAATATAAATATATTATAGGTGACAGCTTATACAGTTTAAAATGTATATATATTGTTGAACATAATTATGATTATTAATAACCAGATTATCTGTAAAACATATTGTGAGATCATGCAGAATCATTTGTCTACATGTCATCCATTTCATACTTACTGTATTTCCATATGGAAAGCATCTTGAGCAGCTTGTTTTGTTGATTTTGACGCCACTGACTCAACAGCTTCTCCCGCCCTACGTTCCATTTTTTCAGCTTATTATTATCCAATGCCGGTATAATGAGGGTTGAAAGTATGTTGTTGACCTTTGTTGGTCCACCAACACTGTCAATCATAGCTGGAAATAATAATAATTAATTATCTATTGTAATGAATTTTATGCAAAAGGCCATAAATATTGATAAGATATGTAACCAAGGACTTGAGCCCGGGGACCCTCGAAATACAGTTCCACAGCTCTAGACTAACGACTAAGTTAAGGCCCCTTCACATTTGCTATCAAATTTGTGAAAATTTCTATACTTTGACATACAGATTTTGCATGGACAAAGATAATAGCAGTAGGTTATTCAGAAATTATTCATGTCTGCCAATTTTTACTTGATATTTTTCTCATGTACATAATAAAGTTTGAGTAGATGATAAAACAATTTTGGTGCTCAGAGCAATACATTTATGTAAACATCAAACAAACCACTCAGTTTTATATTAACCTGTTTACAGCAAAGCAAGGCATTCCCGATTTCCTTGATTTTATCCTATGGGTTTTTCCATACGGCACACAGTTCACAAATGCACAGTCTACAATTTGACATTGGACATTCAAATATCCTCCAAGGCCTTTTCTAATAGAACGCCTAGTTCCACAATTCGCCGCCCAATTTTTCACGGTTTATTGTGATTTTGGCTGGTAATCCGTCGAGTAGAATCACCACTTCGAAGAAAGCTGTCCGTTGCATAATTATGTTCTACAATAATTCTCTCAGGTTTTGCGTAATTTATTGTATTTGCTTTTTTAGTCCAACGACCACGACCGTCGCGTATGGGAACCGCCATATTGGATTATCCGAAGTAATGACGTCACATTGGAAAATACCCTTTCAAGTGACAAAAATATACTAAAAATAGGTATTACGGCGAAAGTCAAAAGAAGGCGAAAGTGCCTTCGTGTGTACTACGATATTTACCGACATTACCCGATATTTACCGGTTCATTAGGGTCCGTAATCCTTAAAATGTGATATGATAGCCTTTTGGGAACATCTTGTTTTGGCGACCGCCTTTAGCAACGTGTTTTCGGATCATACCTAGTTGTTTTCTTAAAAACTAAAAAGAGAAATACAGAATAATAAACCCATTTTTTTCTACAAAAACTATTTTAAGAAAACGATTTTTTGTTTTTTGTTACCTTCAAATAACCTTGTCATTTATGAAGTCAGTTATGTATACTAACGTGAAGGACTTTGTGAAATATAAACATACCATGCTGTTGTACTTTCGAGTGTTACACTGAGTCTAGCACTATTTGCATTACGCTCTAATAACAACCTTTTGTTACCCTTAACCTTCTGCGAGTTGCAGTGGTATGAAACCTTTGCGTTTTAAAAAGTCAATCTGAAAGTTGTACCGTAAAATATATATTTTAAATGAAGAAACATTCAATTTACAATTCTGCCACAAATATTTGACGCAAACGATGGTGACCATCTTATATTTCTCGGTCCTCACCGATTTATGACACAAGTTAAATATACTACAGGCTTTGCCAAACATTTAGGTATATAACGTTGCTTGTACTATTTTTGTTGCCACTCTTACCCAAATTCTACTGATTGTCACTCAACAAATAAATAATGCCTATTAGGGGTTTAACATTTAGGTGGTATATAACCTTTAAATGACCTTAAATGTTGACAATTTAAATACATCATACATGATACATGACCACAGGTCATTCATTTATAAGGATTTAAAGCGCAATGTTTACTAATAAAAAAACATTTAAATGCTACATAACTTTTATAGATTGTTGCTTGTTTAAGGTGGTGGTTCGTTATTGGCTGGTGGTGTATCTTACCAGTACATCATATGCGGTCCTCTTTCGGACTATTCTGATGGGAAATAAATATGTATTTAAGAATTATACTCTTTTAATGCAGTGTGTAAACGTTTGTAAATTATTAACAATAATAAGAGGTAAATAAATTATTCTTAGCAATTTTCAATTGACTTATAGCTTTGGTGACCTTAATGAGCAGTATGTTAGAAAGCTCTACTACATTTAGTAGCACTATTCATAGGCCCAGAAAACGGCGGGTATCTTTGTTGTGACTTGGTTACCATTATAAACTTCATTCTGACAGCTTTCCACCCTCATATAAAACTCTCCCGCGCTACTTGCATTTAATACATGTTTTACCAGGAATAATATAAACATAATATAAAACACAGAAACATCCGGTCATATTCATTGTGTTATGAGGTGAAAGTATACCTAAATGATATCCAATACGAACAATAACAACACTATATTTTTATGATTTTTTAAATTCTGACGTCATTTCCGATAATATGACGTCATAATTTGTGATACGTTTATGACGTCATTTCAAGTTTAAATACATTAAATATTGACCGCCTTTGAAATGTTGTCATGAAATCAAGACGAAATGCCACGCTTTACTCTTAAAAAATCGATGGAAAGTGTTTTTTTGTATTCAAATATATATTTTAACATAAGCATAAAATAATAAAATAAACGTATTATTTGCTAGCATATTGCCATATAAGCAATTATTGTTCCCAATTATTTTTGTGAATACATTTGTTTACAAAAATGCGGATTGTTATATTTTCTGACCAACAGAAATTGAGCAGTGTTAAATTACACATGTATAATACAAAAGAAGACACGATGGCTATATTAAACCGGACACAAGGTATAGCATGTGATTAAACTGAGGGTGTCACGGAATGTAAATGCTTCCAATCACTATTGAAGAGCTTGCTTTTAAGAACAATTCGAAAAGTGAAACCGGTTCAGAAATGTTGAATCTATCTGCACCATTCTAAAAATATGTTGCAGCTTGTCTATGGTTATTTTAAACGAGCAATGTTTTGCTTAAAAACAACAACGGTTACTTGAAATGTTCATGCTATTTTTTTTTAATTTGTGGAACACGATATAAGGAATACACGTTTAAATTCTTTATCAAATATTTAACAGAAAAATTTGACGAACTAAGAAGAAGACTAGTAAAATCATCTCGACAATTTCGAGCTATTTTGAAAAGGTTTTATGTCGTCTGCCTGGTGCCACTAAACAGAGGTTATTTTTAAATGTTCGACTTCTGGGCTATTTCCTGTTTTATTCGTTGTATTTTTGGAACAAGGCACCGTCTTTGGTGGAAATAAAGATTAGTTTAGTTGAGTTGCGTGGTATTTTTTGAATAACAAAAATAAACATAATATTATGAAGGCTTTCAACATGCCAGTGCTGTTTTCTGAAACGCATAACAGCGAACATGAATAATCTCCTGATTAATACATATTCCGATCAAAGTCAGGCAATGTACGTAATAAACCAGCTGCAAGCGAAACTTTTCCGAGAAAGGCTTGTATCTGATGGGGGACGCTAAGCACAGACTCAGCATAGACCTCAAAATTGCGATTGACAATTGATATAGATATCTCTTCAGACGATTTTTAACTGCAGCTAAATTGTTTTATGCTTAGCGTCAATCCTTAGTACGAAAACCTGTCTAGCTATCTTGGAAAAAACGAAACCCCGAAAAAAATATTAACTTATGAGTGGTATCCTATGAATATAGACACCGGAGCCTCCTTAGTCCATTCTGGACCATTCTCTATTGTAAGGTAGATTTCAACTGCAAAATGAGTTCAAATAAAACCTTACTTGAGTGTGTTAATCATGGGAATCGAACAGAATGGAATATTTTCTGATATCAAATGCCCAAAACCTATCCGTCCTCGGATGCTTAACATATAACGATTTGGTATGGACTTAGTAACAAAGCAACATATGTTTCATTATGACTGTTATAATTAAATATGTTCTAGAGCAGCCATTGTATTTATTATTTGTATAATTCATCTTTTTCATAAAATATACTAGTAAAATAATGTTACTTTGCCTGTAAAACATACATACTGGCCATTAAACTGCAAAATAAATGGAAAAACTTTCTTATTATACAGAGTTTCTTTTTACTGCCAGTATAGATTCCAGTCTACAAACGAATGACTCAATTGTGTAAGAGTAATAAAACGTTGATTTATATACACTTATAATTAACTTTAAGTATTTCTTGGTAAGATCATACGAGGAAACCCTATGATTCTGTTCTACTTTTATCGTAAAGAACATTTATGTGATAGAACACATGTACCAATATATTTCAAGATCTAGATTTCCAAACTTTTACTAACATTGATATTGAAACGTTAATTAACTAAAGGTTTTTTTGGTAAGATCATCCGAGAAAAACCCATGATTCTGTTCTACTTTTATCGTAAAGAACATTTGTATTTTCGACCAGAAAATGTCAATCGCATCACTGCCGTGTCCGTCGATATTCACATGTTCAATTACTGTTTCGTGTATGCATTCGTTATACACGTGTACTGTTGTCGTTTTGTACTCGTATATTAATGTTCGCACTGTATTTTCAATGTTCTATAAAAATTAAGTTTTTTCTTAAATCGTTTGAAGAAAACAAACGGCTGTCTCATAAAAGGCGGAAGGTTTTTGTTTAATTTTCGACCAATCGATGTAGGTGTATGTGTCTCCTTGGTAAACTCTAACATTTTGGAATACCGGTTACATAGAACACTTATATCTAAATAGACAAGAACATAACTTAAATATGAAACAGTACATTCGACAGTTATGTAGACTACAATCTGATTACATGTGTAAAACTGTTAGGTTCAACATAATTTGTTTTGACGTTCTGTCTTGCACCTTTATGCGCCCCAAAATTAACCTAAAGACGAACGATCCATCCCAATCGGGCTCACATAGTCTCGTTATCGCACGCAAGAGTATAATCTTCGCTCAAACTGCGAATAATAAAATTAGTGCCGAAAAAAGACACTTTTGTTTTGGTAAGCTTACAATAACCGAGATTAATGGATGTCGCAGGAAAATCCAACTTTATCTACGTCAGCGATATTCTACAATACTGTTCGCCTTAATATGAGACGTCATATGAAATATTTATTTTAATAGCGAAACACTACCAAGGAATAATTTTGTAGGTATTGATGGCTCGTTGATACACCTGTCACACAATCAAAACATTTTTTGAGACGGTGATTGCGGTGATTCAAAACGGTCTGTCTTAGTCAAATGTCAAAATGTATGTACGGGTGTTCTTAAACAACTCTATAGTACGTTTAGCAATTCATATGAGACTTTTGCAGGAGTTGGCTCTAAATAAGCACGAAACTTCCTCCATCTTTCCGGTTGGGTGTCACTACGCGTGTGTACGAGTTTATTTTGCGCAGCTCGTAGCAGAAGCCGTGACAGAACATACATGACTTAGGTATTATAGATTCATGTTTGCTACGGTACGATGTTTATAGCATGAGTACGGTGATAATATGATTCAGTGAAATACAATGCGAGTTCTGTACGACTTTATTAACATGTTTGCATTAATTAATTATTAACACATATCGCAATTTCATTAGCTTTAGGTGTTTTCGGATGAACGTGTTGATGCGTAATAAAATGAGCTCGTTGGGTTAAACGTGTAAAGTAAATCCCTAACGAGGAATAATCATACCCTTGCACACTCCCTATCAATCACAAATCATTGTTATCTGCAACTGATCGTTCGGATCAGCCTAACAATTTCTTCATTAACAGGTATTTCCGAATTGCCAATGACAAAGTAATTTGAATCGGACACAATATTTTATCCTGTCAATTAAGTTTCGTTGTCCTATGAGAATTCACGCTGTCGTTAAGAATATTGGATGCGACTTAAATTTCAATTAGTTTTCTCAGCAATGTTTTAGGAGATTCCGTATCTGTGAATTAATATAAACAATGGTTTTCAAGAGATGAAAAAGTATGGATATTCATATTTTCTGGCGCGATATTAACGATATTCTTGTCACAAATTTTGCGACCATGTTATTCTCCAAAAAAATGAAGAGATTAAAGCTTGTGATAACACATTGTACAATCAAAAGGCCACAGCGATTTAATGATGCGAATTAAACACACTGGTTAAACTGTGAAATTACGTGTAAATTGTGCAAAAACACGAACAGAGCAAACTGTTCTAGTCTTCTTTTTGATAATCACATCTCTTATATGGAAAACAATCACATAATAATACAATTACTTCAGTCTATAGGTTCAATCATTATGAAAAGTCAGCCAATATAACCAGGTTAGCTTATTCATTTGGAACTGGGTGGTAAACTTTTTAACGTATTTAACATGGAGACACGTCGAACGATGACAGATAGACAGACAGACAGACAGACAGAATTGTTTGTTGTCGTAAACATGTTAATAACAGTTTCTTGACAAAACATGATATGCATCTGAAAATAATTAATATGGTCACAATGATGACATGGGCTGGTTTTAGTTATTAAAAAAGTAATTTACATACACTTAAGTTAATTTATATGCTCCAAATAATAAAAAAGAAAGGAACAACTTTTATTGTAAAATATCAAATAAAGTACATGAAAATAGTTCAGGAGTAAAGATCATAGGAGGTGACTATAATGACACGTTAACCATTACCGACCGTATAAGCAAGTTTCCAAAGTCAGATTACGGAACCGCTAAAAACTTATCAAAACTTATTAAAACCCATAAATTGTGTGATGGTTGGAAACTATTTAATGTTGATAAAAAACAGTTCACATGGAGGCGTTAAAATGACATTGAGAAAAGCAGAATAGACCTTTGGCTTATTGAACACAACTTTGTTCCACAGATATATAACACAGGTATTAGACCTGCAATTATACAAACAACCGATCATATGGCTATCTCGCTTGAGATTAAAATTCCAAATAAACGTGGCCCTGGGTACTGGAAATTTAACACCTCTCTTCTTGAAAATATTATAAGTAATCTTCTTAATACAATTATTCAACAAACTATTACACCAGAAATAAAATGGTAACTCTGCAAAATAGAAATCAGAAATAGAACGATTGAATATTCAAAACAAATTTCAAGAAATAGCAATGACCACTTAAATAAATAAGAAAAAGATCTCAAAAGATTATATGAAATGAATGACCAAAACCCAGACGATGAAACTTCCTCGCGTATTACCATACTTAAGGGAGAAATAAATACCATATATAGAAATAAAGCCACAGGCGCCCAAATTCGATCTAAAGTAGATTTCATTGAAAAGGGGGAAACTAATTCTAAATATTTCTTAAATCTTGAAAAATCACGCCAAAGTAAGAAAGTTATAAATTCACTCATGATAAACGGATCCAGAATCATTCAAACTCAAGATATACTTAATGCTGAAGTAAAATTGTATACAGATTTATACGCGTCAGCCTTTGAACATGATAGGAATTATGAGTAATATGTAACTAATGTTGATTTAGAATACACTTAAAATTTAAAATTAGCTGACAATTGCGAGGGGGAAATTATTTATGAAGAAGCTACAAAAGCACTTAATGAGATGAAACCAAATAAAAGTCCTGGACTCGATGGACTTACAATAGAGATTTATCAATCTTTTTGGCATATAATTAGAAAGCTTTCTGTCTGAGCTTTAAATCACGGCTATGTAAAAGGTGAACTATCCTTAACCCAAAATCAAAGCGTTTTCTCCTTATTATTTAAAAAGGGGGATCCAGAAAATCTTGAAAACTGGCGACCGATATCTCTACTAAATATCGATTATAAGCTAGCGGCAAAACAACTAGCAAAGCGTTTACAATCTGTTTTAAAAAGCATTATAAATCAAGATCAACAAGGACCCATTAAAAAAGAAATATATGTTTCAACATCAGACAAATAGACGATTTTATTGAGTACACTGATTCACGCGATATGGACGGTGCAATTCTATTTATAGATTTTAAAAAAGCCTTTGATACTGTTGAGTGGCCTTTCCTGTTCAATATTTTAAATAAATATGGATTCAAACCTTCATTTCTCAAATGGGTTAAGACACTATATTGTAATATAACGTCAAAATTGCAAACAATGGAGGGATTTCCGATTCATTTCCACTACATCGTGGTGAACGGCAGGGCTGTCCTCTTTCTGCATTGCTTTTTATCATAGAAGCTGAAGTTTTGTCAACCCAGTTAAGAAAAAATGAAACTTATGATGGTATAAAAATCCAAGTTACTCAGATCGCAGATGACACAACTGTTTTTTTAAAGAATCATATTGAAATACTTGATATAATTGAATAATTTGGAAAATACTCAGGACTGAAACTAAATAAAGCAAAAACACAAGGTCTTTGGATTGGCAAAAGCAAAATAAATGAAATTAATAGTGTGCATAATATTAAGTTCATCCCAAACAACGTTAAATCACTAGGTGTATATTTTGGAAATGAAAAGAATGAATGCATGAATTTAAGCTGGAACGAAAAATTTGAGAAATGTAAACAGTTGATCAATAATTGGAATAAAAGAAAACTTACCTTTTTTGGCAAGATAACGGTTATAAAATCTCTTGTTTTTCCTAATTTTGTTTACCTGGCTCAAAACATCGTAACACCAGATTCAATAATAAAGATTGTTAATTCAATGATTTTTGAGTTCCTTTGGAGTGGTAAAAGAGATAAAATTAAACGCACAACAATAATAGGAAACAAACTTGAAGGCGGTTTGGAGATGCCTGATTTTGGATATTATTCTAAGACAATGAAATTAAAATAGATTAACTATCTTACCAATACTGTTAAGGCAAACTGGAAAGTAATACCATCAGTAATTTTTGATAAATTTGGGAACGATTTTCTCATATTCTATATGAATTTAGGCAGTATTAAATCGATACCGATTCATACAAACAACATTACTTTATTCTACAAACATGTGTTAAATATATGGATTCAGTTTAAACAACTGCCCATTAATCAAACAAAAAATACAGAAACTTTCTACAATATAAGAAAAGAATTAATATGGGGTAATAAATTCATACAAGTAAAACATAAACGTATTTTATTTAAAAACTGGATTGATTCTGACATACTTTACATAAATGATGTTATATCGAATTCGGGTAACATCGACACAAACACTATACTAAACAAGCTAAAAGACAAACACAATTGGATAGCAGAAGTTAACTTATTAAAACAAGCCATTCCTAACAAATGGAAAGAAATTCTAAAATCAAATGTATCTACAAAGACTAAAGTAAACAATAAACGTATAATAAGTTTTAAAAACAAACCATTCGAGAACATGAAAAACAAGGAGGTATATCAAATACATATATATTAAGATATTCCATGAAAAGCCATACATCCATAGTTATTGGGAACGATGATTACAAGAGAATATAAGATGGAAATCTTGGTATTAAATTGTTTATAAATCCATTGTTGATAATAAAGTAAAACAGTGTAAAATAAAGTTGCTACACAATATTGTAGCAACCAACTTAAACTTGTTCACGTGGAAGTTGAACGATTTTCCGTTATGTATACACTGCAATGAAGTAGAAGACTATGAACACTTTTTTGTTAAATGCCGCACTTTGTCGTCGTTCTGGTGTGATATACAGGCAGTGTTAAAAGATGCGGAATACAGATAAATCTTAAAAATCTTAAAAGTATTGTTATAGGCTATAAAATTGATCAAAAAGAATATAATATTGTAAATATTATTTTAAGTCAGATTTCTTACAGTATTTACAAGACATACTTCATTTGTAAAAGAAGATAGAAACAGATAAATATTATGTACCATTTATATAATGATCTAAAAGTTATTCAAATACATTTAAAAAAATAAGAATATTTCTCTACGTTTTCTGAGTGATTTTGTTAAACATATCAAATTATAAGGTAAAACTTCACCTTGCTATGTATATTTACTTGCTATCTAGCACATTGCATGACTTTCTTTGTTGCAGCTATTTGTATTTGTTGATGTTTTATGACAAAATAAACGGATTGTCGTAGAATCGCAATTCCAAAAAAAAATAAAAAAAATAGTAATTCACATTGTTTGCTTGTAAGGTACATACTGTCAATTTGGGACATCATTGTTCTTGACTCTGTGAAATCGAAATATGACTTCAGTAGAAAACGTTCATTGAAAAAACGTTAACAAACGCACTGTTGAGCAATACATTGATTAATTATTGGCTTGGCCATGGCTTTTTTCTATATACAATAGTGTTGATTGTAGAGTAAATTCTTCACCTTAAGCTTATAGAGAGGAAATTGATATGACCGTGTTGACAATGTCATTGACCTAGCCCATTAAACGGTTAAGAGGTTACATTTAGTTGACAAGAGAAGAATGCATTTTCCGGATTATTGTCATTCGTACATTAGAGTAGAAGTGCATTAATAAAACAGTATGGAACGTGTCTTTTAACATACGATTGTTGTGATTTATAGAGTAATAACGTTTAACCTCAACGGAAAAGACTAAGCTCGAATTTCCCATTAAAGCTCAATTTAAGTGACACATGAACATCTCCAGAGATTGCTCTGTCTGATATTAAAATGACATTAAATCAAATATCAGATTTACATCTAAAATGGTAAAATAGATGTCTAGCTTCAACGTTTAATGCTAGACGGATAGATTCCGGAGCATATTAATCAGTGCAAATATATATTTACACCATTTCTTCGCCATGAATAGTGAATTCATGAATTACGGTGAAACATTGCAATGAAAATGAAAATAACGAAATAGTCCAAGTTACGTGTTTCTGGTTTTGGCTTTTCATTCATTTAGAAAAAGCGTCAAAATATAAATTTTGTAAACATGCCGGATGGAAATATCCGACCGAGCCTTTGTGTGAATTTTGACAATGGAAATTTTATTTTGAATTGGCACGTTGCGGCACACGTAAATTATCTTACACAGTGAGGGTAAGATATACATTTCCTCTTGTACGTAAACGCATGTCTGGTATGCAAGAAATACAGTTTCAACATTTATTGGCAAATCGGCACAATACTTAAGACTTTAACATTGCAAACATTTAAACCTTAGGGCCTTGACATGTAACGATTAAGTCGTATTTAAAGATAAATAAAAGACAGACCTATACATGCATACATCTGAGAGAACCCAACATAAACTGACAAAGTATGAATGAAATAAATAAACTTATGATTTCGAAAAATACTCAAGAAAATAACTTATAGTTTGATTTTTTTTATAATAAACAAAGTTATTGTTGCAAACCGTAGTACTGTGCAGAACAAAGTTGATTTCATTTCAAACATTTAATACAACATAAAAATGGAATAGGTAAAAAAGGACCTTGATCATTGATAAATTGTGTTTTATACATATTATTATATAGATGGCGATCGGTCATACAGTAAGGTTTATAGATAGACAGATAACTGTATGAATGCGTGATATAAACTAAAAAGGAAATTTGAGCAGATTATGGCAAATTTCTACGATTTTTTTATATTTTATTTTATTCTTAACGTTGTTTGGGATGAACTTAGGTACATGTACGTGAATACTGTGAAAATTTAAAAAGTGGTGCTAGTAATAAACATTAAATGGCATATAATTTACAATTTTCTGCGTGCCATGCTAATACAATCCATGTAAGGTGTATATGCTTTTTGTATAAACAAAAACTACATAAAACACATAACAAACAATGTACAAATACGCACACTCATGCACGCCACAATTAATTATATTTTCTTCAAGACTTTTGAGCCTGAACGTAAATGTTTAAATAACCTCACTAACAGAAAGAAATGATGATATATAATATTATTAGTCTAAAACTTCAGTAGAGAACCTTTGATATGATATCATACCAGAGTCATTATTACATATATTAACAGAGTCCTTTTTTACATATGCCAAAACAATGTACATAGCCTCGTTCACTTTTGTTCCAGCACTATATAATATAATGAGCACCAATATTACTTATTATATGTAAAATATTGAAAATAATTCGTCAGCCGTTTGGTTTTTACCTATTCACGGATGAGTGGTAAAGAGCTATATATAATACGAAATAACAAATGAGAAATTGTATTTTTTTTCCATTTTCAGATGAATTACAAAAGATCCGTATAGTGAGAAGTATCCATGCAATCAACGACCGCCTTTGTCCGCTCGTCACTAGTTCGGATCTGTGCTTCCAAAAGCATCTACAGCTGTATTTTAAGATGCAGGGAGGCGTTATTGACCCCGTCTCACGACGCAATATCGGTAAGCGAAGCTTCCCAGAGCCGGGGTCCAGAGATTTTGGGGAGGATGTTGAATGGAGACGTGTTCCATCAAATGGAAGAAATTCCGCGGATGATATAGATCTGCAAGAAATTCTTGATCAAATACAAAGCTATCTGAATGAAAACGCTTATGACGATTGGGTTAGTTATGGATTATCAAATGAGAAGGAGTTGACAAGATAATAAAACTCCATTTGCAGTCTTTATTTCTTAACTGTACGAAATAGGCCTATCCATGTTTAGAGACTTTAAGTTATTCAACAAAAGAATAGTTTGCATAGTTAAGAATATACATCTTTGAGAACAGTTATCATCCTTTTATTGGAGACATGTGTGCACTAAATAAAGATATGGCAAGACGGTGAATGATGATAATAATCAAAATAAACATTGACAATATAGATTTTTGCAGTAATAGCGCACAAACGGCAAAGTTATTTAATTATTGATTATAGAAAATAGTAGTTTAGAAAGTAACGAACCTTTCAGATATATGTAGCAAAATAACAAACTAAATAATTATCTGAAAATATGCATATAACACGTTAATTTTTAAATCATGTTTATGATAACACTACACTAGCAGTTTTATTTACAATTTGTTCGTGTAATTTTAGCTCAAAATCATGTAAAATTGCAGTATATGCATAGTGTGAATCTGCAAAAATGTCTGCAATTATATTTTTCATACAGGTCAACGTCATGGCGAAGACTGCAGCCGAAAAAATGAGGGATTTTCGGAATCGCATGAAACACGATCCGGAAAAGTACAAAGACTATCTTGGAAAAGCAAGGCAAAGAAAACTGAAAAGTTACACACCAGTTAGTAAGTTAAATAGAACAGAAAAGCAGAAAAGACGGGAGAAAGTAAGAGGGTATGTTCAGCATCACAGAAATAACAAGAAGCAAGAAGCCAGGGAGAATATACAAGAAGAATCAATGTTATCAGAAACAAGTGGATATGAAACAACTTCTCTTGAATCTCCTGAACCATTAGTAATAAACCTTCCGTTCCCGAAACGGGCAAATGGCCCAACGAAACGCATACGCCGTGCACTTGCTTGCAGACAAAGAGAATACAAAGATCTGAAAGTAAAATTTGATGATTTGAAGAAAAAGTATAGAAGTACAATGAAATCGATGCAACGCATCAAAAAGAAAGACAGGGGACAGAGAAGGGGAGCATCAAATGTTGCAGACAGCGAAAGTAAATGTCCTTCTGAACATGATGCAACAGAATGCAACACACAGAGCCAAGAAACAGCAAGTACTTCGGCTGTTAATAGAATTGACATTGAAGCGGGAACACCAGATACACCAAGAAGCAAAACGAAGCAAATCCTGAAGAACGCGGGTTTGAGTAAACATCAGAGTGCAAAAGTCAGAAAACAACTTCTACTTGCAAATGCTGTTCAAGCCCAAATTGAGAACCGTCGATTAGGAATAAAACGAATATAACTGGATTCTCTTCGTGGTCTGGTAGGTGGAAAGATCCTAAGCAAATATAAGTTAGCAAGTGAAGTAAGCAATTTAACGGTTCTTGGGCGAAACATAATTACCAAATTAGCTTCAGTTGGAAACACCATGTACAGAAATCGGCGACAAAGAGAGGTCGATAGTTATGGGGCTCGTGTACTGAAGTTTGTTATGCGTGATGATAATTCAAGATGTAATCCTGGAAAGCAAGATAAACTGAAAATAAATGGAGAAACACGCCAAACAAGGATACTTACGGACTACCTCAAGAACTTGCACTTGAAATTCTTGAGCGAAAATCCAGAAGTCAAACTGTCCTTGGCCTCATTCTGTCGCATACGCCCACCACATATAAAATTGACCAAATTCATTTCTCGCAGATGTTGCCTCTGCACGAAACATCAAAATTTTGCATTGTGCACACAGGCGTTAAGAGAGTGCGGTTTTGACGTACCACTCAATCCTGAGAAATGTATAGCGGATGCTGCTAACATCGAAAAAATGAAAGAACACACACCAGCCGATGTTACATATGGGCAATGGAAGAGAGTTTAGGTAGAAGACAAAGGGAAAACGAAGATGGTAATGAAAGTCATCACCCGAACACTCAATAAAGGTGAATTCTTGAAACATATGGAAGTACAGGTCAAGGAATTTACTGAGCATGTCCACAGAGTACGTAGGCAGTATGGTGAATCACAGAACATAAAGAAGTACCTCCCCGATGATGAGGTCGTGGTCTGCATGGTTTTTGCTGAAAACTATGCATGCAAATGTGAAGAAGAAATACAGTCGACGTATTGGAACAAAAGTGCAATAACCCTCCATCCAGTGGTTCTATATTTCAAAAAAGACAACGATTTGAAGCACCAGAGTATCGTTATTGTGTCGGATGAAATGGGCCACAATTCAAATACTCTACTAACCTTTGTAGACAAGATTGTTCTTGAAATCCAGAAGCATGTACCAAATGTTCGCAAATTGCACTACTTTACGGACAGCCCTACGTCACAGTATAGAAATAAAGCAATATTCAGTGTTGTCGCAAACCACAATAATATTTACAGTTGCAAAGCTGTGTAGAATTACTTCGAAGCCGGGCATGGCAAGGGGCCATGCATTGTTGGGGGACCGACAAAGAGAATGGCCGATGAAGCAGTCAAAGCTGGAAAAGTAACCATACAAGATGGAGAAGAATTTTATCGATGGACACAATCAAACCAATGCACTATGAACAATGTGCATTTCCTGTACGTGTCTTCAACAGAATGCCAGGAGAAGGCACACTCTTTGACTGAGTGGGACATTTAGCCAATAAAAGGCACAATGAAAGTGCACGCGGTCTTGGGAAAGGGGGATAACATTATCTTAACATCCAGCGACAGCTGCTACTGCCCAGATTGTATCACTGATCAAACGTGTAAGTCGAATGACTGGATATGTAACACTTTAACCATTTCCAAGAAAATTGTTGTCGAGGAAAAAGAAAGGGAAAGACCGACAGTTGAAAGGGAAGTACAACAGAAGCTCATTGCCAAAGAACCATCTGTGCTGGCTGTAGGAACATTTGTTGCTGCTATGTATGATACAAAAGTGTATATTGGCAAAATATTGGAATATGACGAGGACGACGGGGAGGTTGAGATATCATTCATGGAAAATGTTAGGAAGCTGCTGCAGTGGCCAAAACACGAGGATAGCATTTGGATAGATAGACAGAACATAATATGTAGCGTACTAGAACCAAACCCAACAGGAAAATCAAGACGGATGTATAAGTTAAGCGAATCTGATTTGAAAAACATTGAAAGTAAAATTTAGGCCAAGAAATAAAAAAATAAATACCGAACGAACCTTACACTACATACGTCTGAAATCCTGATACTGTAGATACAGTAGAAAAAATACTATAAATACTGTGTGAGAGACTGATATCTTACCATCTTAGTTGGCAGATATGACGTCATATACATGATCCAATTATTCTTATGACAAATTTTTAATTTTGCTCTCTAGATAACAAATTATTGAACTTGTGTAAGTTATTTGACCCTTAATGTCCTGTGCAAATCTGACGTTGTGTGGAATTAGCAGTTAAATATATTTTGCTCAGGTCAAAACAAAATACATTTCAAGGAACGTTTTTAATTGAACAAAGATTTAATTTGTAACGAACCTTACATAAATCAGTTATGTGACTTCTAGACAGTTAACTGTGTGAAGGTAGTTCAAACTTGATTAGTAATTACTCTTTTTCTTTCATAAACGTTTGACATGTTCAGTGTACTAAAGGTGGTTACTTTCATAACAATTTTACGGTGTTTTCCAGTGTTGAGTATTTCATAGTTGTGGTTTGTTTGTTCTTAGGTTGTTCCATTAATCAGTTTACGTGTTTTATGTGTAAATCCAGTTGAATAAAGTTAGATAGTTATTAAATAAGCATGTTTTGATTAAAAATAAATATGGCTTATCGTTCATTCTAAATATTTATAGTCTGTTTGAATCCCTTCTGTTCGTCATTATTTGTAGTAAGGTTCGTTACTTTGAAGTCATACTGCTCTATCAGAATTTACATAGGTTACTTAAAGGTAGTGATTGTAAATATTTTATCATTTACTCAGCAAAGCATTTGGTTGCACACCGAAACAATGTGTCATACTAGAAACCTGTGAATATAAACAAAATATGTATTGATTTACTCACTTTATTTAGCTACAGACATTTTTATAATTTACAAAATACTCGTTACATTTTCCCGATTACATACAATTCTCCTTCGTTATAAAATTATAAAAGAAATTTATGAAGTGTTTCATAAAATACTACTGAGTAATAAATATCAGCAAAATCGACCTCAAAATTAACGCAAGTCTAAGGTAGTTTATCTTATAGAAAGAATGTATCAAAGTAACTAACCTTACCAGGTTTCAAAAGAGGGTTTGTTCAAAATAGCATAAAATCAAAATGTTTTCTTGTTGAAAATATTTTGGTAACTAGACAAGTATACTAGTAGCTGCATAAAAATGTACATTTAGAGTTTAAAATCCAAGGTTTAGTTTTTGGCATTTTAAATTACACATGGGTAACACAAAAAAGACGAAATGGCTATATTAAACCGAACAAAGGGTATAGCATGGGATTGACATGAATATATCACGGAAATGCTTCCAATTACTATGGAAGAGCTGGCTTTTTTTAGGAACACAATACGAAAAGTGAAACCGGTTCAAAACATGTTGAATCTGCAACGGTTATTTTAAATGTTTATGCCATTTTTTAATTTGTGGAACACGATATAAGGAATACACGTTTAAGTTCTTTATCAAATATTTAACCGAAACATTTGACGTTCAAAGAAGAAGGCTAGTAAATTCATCTCGACGATTTCGAGCTATTTTGAAAAGGTTTTATGTCGTGTGCCTGGTGCCACTAAACAGGGTTTATTTTTAAATGTTCGACTTCTGGACTTGTCCCTGTATTATTTGTTTTGGAATAAAGCATTGTCTACAGTAGAAGTGAATATTAGTTTACTTGAATTTGGGTGGTATTTCTTGAATAACAACAATTAACAGATTATCAAGGCTTTTGACATGCCAGTGTTGTTTTCTGAAACGCGTTTCGGCATAGACCACAAAAATGCGATTTACAATAGATATAGATACCTCTTCAGACGATTTTAAACCGCAGCTTAAATAGCATTAAGGAATTTCAATTGAAGCGGAAGATGCTAACAACACCTTGAATTGGCGATTTCAACAATTTTTAACCATCCTTTATACCTACAAATTTGATGGCGAGGTCAGTAAGCCATGTGTTTTTTTTCTTTTGGCCATACGAAGTTCTTTTATGCTAAAGCGTCAAACCCTTAGTACGAAAACCTGCTAACCCCCGAAAAAAACGAACCCCCGAAAAAAATATTTTTAATAAATGAGTGATATCTTATGAATATGGACACCAGAGTCTCCTTAGTCCATTTTGGACCATTCTCAATTGTTAGATAAATTTCAACTGCAAATTGAGTTCAAATAAAACCTCATTTAAGTGTGTTAGTCATGGGAACACACAGAATGCATTCTTTTCTGATATCAAATGCCCAAAATCAGTCCGCAGATGCTAAACATAGAAACGATTTGGTATGGTCTTAGAAGGAAAGCAACACACGTTTCATTATGACTGTTATAATTAAATATGATCGAGAGCATCGTATAATTCATTTTTTTTCAGAAATCATACTAGTATAATAATGTTTTTTTGCCTTTAAAACCTACATACTGGTCCTTAAATTACCACAGAAATGGAAATACCTTCTTATTACACACACCTACCTTTTACTGCCAGTATAGATTCCACTCTACAAACGAATGACTCAATCGTGTAGGAGTGATAAAAGGTTGAGTTATATACACTTCTACCCAATAACACACCTATTTTCTTAAATTATACCATTCTGGAGCAATTTTAAGACTGTTCACTGTTTCTGTTCATAGGTTTCGTGAGTAATAAACACCATCTTTTTCAGATATCAGACTTTAAAAGGTCATGTTATTGAAGTCCACAAATTGTTTTTACCCAAATTTTATCACTATTACGAAAATAAAATAAACACTTTATTCTAATTGCCAGTGGTCTTCCGAAATTTCCAATAGGAACAATAAGTAAACCGATATATATAATTATAAAGACATTAATACGATTACTATAAATGGTTTATTGTTTCCTTATCGATATAGTGCAGTAGGCAAGAGGGGTCCGTGCCCCCGAAGACCACTTTTTGTTTTTTGCATGAAGTTTCGAAATTATGTATGAAGTTTCATTTTTTCGATGTTATCAGAAAAAATATTTTCCAAAGATGCTTAAAATTCAAGATGACGCCAAGATGGCCGCCATAAAATGAAAATAAACCATTTTCCATAAGCTGCCTCTCAGTTACTCCAGGTAAAAGTGATACATTCACTTAAATGTTTATCTGATAGCGGAATGTATATGTTTCAATATTCTTATTGTCAAAATTGACTTGTTTTTCCAAAATGTAAAACATATACGTTTATAATGTGAAGATATACTGAATTTTGTCCCTTTTTTCCATTACACCTGGAATCATTATTTATTATTTTTAATTCTTTGTGAAATTATTATTAAATTTAGATTAACTCAACGCTTTAAAGTACTTCTTTTACAATTAAGTCAAATTTATACATATTTATGACCAACTTTTAACAGAAAAACGGAATCAAAGTGGGTGGGGTAAATCGACCCCAATCAGAAATTTTTATTTAAATGGATTTATTTCTAATATTGCATTTATTTAACATAAATGATCATCAGTTTGATAAGATTAATAACTCGGAATCGATTTTTTTAACAGTTTCCGTTATTAATATCATAACATATTAACAATATAGTCAAAACTGACAGAAAGGCCTTTATTAAATGATATAAAGTGAATTTTTACAAGTTTGACTTGTATAAAACCAATTGAAGTTTACTGTATCAACCATTTTCTGTACCTTAAACATGTATTAGTTTATGTTTTATTTTTAACAAAACAGAATATTAAATGTAAACAATAATATTAAAATATAGTGATGTGTAGCCTTTTGTTATTTACTTTCAAAGAACACACAGTTGTTTCCCCTGTTTATAATTTTGACATTATTATAGTGTCATCTCTACTTTTTTGAATGTGAATATTGTAAGTTTTATGCATGCAAATCGATAGTTTGCATACATTGGAAGTGTATCTAGCAGTTATTTTAGTTATATTTTTCAATAAATTTATTAATAACAAATAATGTTATCAAAAGTTAATAAATTTGACCTGGTAAATGCAAACAAATAAATGGAAACAAATAATTTTGTATCAGTTAAAATAAATTCTCCTGAAATAAAACTTATATTTGATAAATGTTCGGTTATTTTATTTTTACAGAAGTATTTAATGTCCAGTAATGGCAGCATCAAAAAAGAGGAAAATAACAAATGAAATCTCTATACATGAACATTGCATTTTGCATAATGATAAAATTGATCACGGATCATTCACTCCTTTTTCAAACATTAAAACTTCATCAGATGAAAAACTGTCATGTTTGCATTCTATTAGAGATAAACGGTTGTCTGAACCATTGGATTCCCCTATGCGTATGGAAGACATTTGTAGGAAACTCCCTGAACAACTCTTGAGTGTTGACATTAATAGCACCGGTTACCATCGGGGATGTTACCAAAGTTTTACCAAAAACTTGGAAAGGTTGACAGGAACAGTGGACAATGAGGTAAAGATACGGTCACCAAGATATTCAGGGGTAGGAACATTTTTTCCTGATGAGTGCATATTTTGCAATAAAAGTGTGATAAAGAAAAATGAGGTGACAGAAACATGCAAGACTTTCCAAACGTTTCCAAATAAAGAGCCTTCGTGAAAAAAAAAATCTAAAGAACTTGAAAAATGGTCACTCCACCGGAAAGTTATGGGTCAGGATTTATGCGCCAAAAAGGCAAAGTATCATAGTTATTGTAATAGTTTGAGTTTGCACAATTTTCAAAGGCAGAACCAAAATGCGAAAATCAAATGCAAAAATCTGCTCACGCAAATGCACTAGACACCGTAATAATTTACGTAAGAGAAAATATCATTCAGAACAATGATATTGCCAAACTTTCTTTTCTCCGCAACTCATACATATACAAGAGTTGCAGAGAAATGGTGTTGCAAGTCCTAACTACAGAGCAGACAAACTGAAAAGGAAACTTACCCTGCATCCAGTCGGTACACAAATCACGTTTGTCACTATTAGTGATTCAAGGTCAAACAGTTTTATGTACAGTTCTAGCATGCCTGCCATAAATGCGTTTAGAAATGCCTACACAATGGGTTCTAGAACAATAGATCTGAATATATTGCATTAAACATTCAATCTGATGTTAGACAAGCATCTTCTAAATCGACTCCCCTCCCATGGCCCCCAACACCTGATAATTTAGATGAAATGTTGCCAAACATCATTCCAAAGCCATTGGTGGAATTTCTAAGCCTTCTGTTGTATGGCCACCGAGATGTTGGAAATGAGAAGGCACAGCGCAGAGAATATTCAATTTGTCAGGTACATGTATATCTATTACCCGTAATTTTCTGTTATTGAATAAAGTATGTCATTTACAGCGTAATGATTTTAGCTGATTAATTTATAGGTGAAATAATTGAATATAATTGTTATTGTCAATTTTTTTTGTCATATGTATTGCAGAATATATACATATAGTTAATTATCACATTTGATCATAGCCATTTATGGCAAATGTCAAACGTTTGATTTAAACATATTTTATTCAACATATACAAACAAACTACACAGAATATACACACACACACAAGTTGTCTATAATATTGAAATGGATTGGAACGAAAGCAAAGCTTATAGAGTTCTTCTCCAAAGGAATTAAATTCATCATTTCCAGAAAAATGCGTATGATTGACGATTAGATATATATCATTTATGCGAGAAAGGTTGTTTCTAATGCTAAAAAAATAGGAATAAGTTTGTTTTATTTTTTAGATATGGATTCAATAGTTCAAACACGATACATAATAGATACAAAATAAGCACAAGTGACAGTATAAAGGATATATAAGTAGGGTGTGGACAGATATGAAGGAAGACAAGAAGTTGGGTACATACCATATTGGGGAAACACTGTAAGTCAGGTTATGATCAGAAACGTTTCGAGTCTTGTATGAATTTATGAACAGTATCAAATATTTTGGAGTTGCACTCGTTGTTTAGGGTTGGATTGCCATAGAGAATGAAACCAATGTTAATTTCTGTGATAATTGACATATCACGAAAGAAAGTTTGTCGTGAGTCGGTATATAAAGGACAATGCATAAAATAGTGAGTACTACTTTCAACTTCACCACACTCGCAAAGAGAAGAGCTGATAATATTTTTACAATAAAGGTGATAGTTAAGACCACTGCAACTAGTACGCAGTCGAGTGTGAAGTGCTTGTAATCGGCGTTTACCGTAATAATAGTAAGGCGGGCAGACTGGCAATCGACTACGAAGTGCATATTTAAAGGATGCAATTGAACGACAATCCCGCATATTCTGTGGAAGTTCATTCCATGCACGTATAGTTGAAGGTAAGAATGAGGAAAAGTAAGAATCTGTGCGTGACATAACCGTTCTTGTGTTAGATGCATTCCGTAGTGGATAATTCTGTGTACTGACATTTAAAGGTGCAAGGGATGATAGATATTCTGGGGCAAGGCCGTTTTTCATTTTATAGAAGAGACATAGTTTGTGATTAATGCGTCTTTCTGATAGAGTAGGCCAACATAGCTCCGTATGGAGAACATCAATCGAAATTAACTTAGTAGACCCACAAACTATTCTACCGGCTTCATTCTGTATCTTTTGCAATCGGACGGATGTACGAAAAATAAATAGTTTCTAGACATTTTCTGTCCAGACGGAACTTAAGCCTTCGCATGATGCATATTCTTTTAAGTGCTTTACTTCTTATGTACTCAAAGTGTTCATGCCATGTACAGTCACTGGAAAGAACCAAACCAAGATGTTTATGCGAATTGATTTCTGAGATTTGTTGACCATACATAGACAAATCTGGATAAGTACGCGGTAGGCGTTTCCTGGAGAACAGGATTGACTTAGTTTTTGCAGGATTAAAGGTGACTAGCCATTTATCAGCCCATGTACTTATGCTATCAATATCTCTCTGGATTATTTCAGTGGCCCTTAAGGGCTTGTCAACGAGAATATAAAGACTAGTATCGTCTGCAAATAGCCTAACATTACTTCAAATGTTGACAACAATGTCATTTATAAATATCAAAAATAAGAGGGGACCTAGAACAGAACCTTGGGGTACACCAGCCTTAAGAAAGACCCAACTAGATATGGAGCCAGGGAGAACTACACGTTGCCTACGTTTGCTAAGATAGTCACTAAACCACGAAAGTAAATTGCCATCGACACCAGTTTCTTGTAGCTTCACAATCAAGCCCTTGTGCCAAACTTTATCAAATGCCTTACTGATATCAAAGAATACTGCTCTAACCACTAGGCCATCATCTAATGCCTTACAAAATGTGTTGTAAAGGTATGCAAGCTGATTAACAGTAGAATCGCCTGGCCGAAAGCCTGACTGGAATGGGGTAAAAAAGTTTATGTCACGAAGGTGGTTAAAGAAGTGTTTATATATTGCCCTTTCAAACACCTTTTCCATTGTATTAAGTAGGGAGATATGACGATAGTTAACAGGAAGTATGGAATCACCCTTTTTGAAAACTGCACACACATTAGCATCTTTCCATGATTTTGGAAATCTACCGATTGAGAGAGACATATTAAATAGGGAGCACAACGGGCGAGCACTGTGATATTGTCAATTTTGCGGTTACTGTTATGATTACTGACTGGCGGAACAATGTGGCCGGTATCATCTAATAAAGATTTATTTTTAAAGTGGGTATTGAGAATTTCAGCTTTACTAGCATCATCTAGGCAGAGATCGCCATCAGAGGGATCTTGGATTGCATTAATGTTTGGCCTTGGTTGAGGATTAACAAACGACTTCAAAACTGTCCACCATCCTTTAGACTGAGAAGACCCTGAGCAATTTTTTTCTGAGAGATTAGAATAATATGTTTCTTTTGCGTCACGAATAGCCGAAGTTGTTTCGTTCCGAAGTTTACGAAATTTACCCCATAGTTGGGTTGAGTTTGTATTTTTAGCCTTACTATAGTAACGTTTACGTTTGCGAATAAGATTTTTTACATGTAAAGTCATCCAGGGTACATCATCTGGTCGAATAACGACTGTTTTAGTCGGGATACATCTTTTTGCGTTAGTCAAAATGGCATTGGTAATATGGTCAGTGTATATATTGATATTCAAATTAGAAAGAGAGTCCCAATCAGTTCCCTCGAGAAGATCACGCAACTCATCGTAATTACCCCTATCGTAATACCATATTTCTCTCGAGAAAGAGGAAGACTTACATTTTGCAAACTTAAGAATGCCAAAGATTGGGCAATGGTAGCGAATGTTTGATGGAAGAAAAGGATCTCCGACACCCGATGTTATTAAACTATTAGAGTTAGCAATGAAAATCAGATCTAGTGTTGATGAGGTACTTTCAGTAAAGTGAGTTGGCTCTATTATCACCTGCGATAGACCATATAGTGAACATAAAGTTTGAACACGTCTAGAGTAACTTATATTGCTGGTGTTGTAGTTAAAGTCACCTGTGATGATTATATCACTTATTCCTGTATCAAAGGCAAGTCCCACAGAATCCTCTATAGAATCGCAAAATGCGGTAGAGGAGTTTGGGGGTCTGTAAAATGTACCAAATAATAACCTTTTACGGTTCTTTAGTGTAATCTCGACCCATACGCATTCGAGACATTGGAGCTCTAAATCAGGACGACGCGAAAAATGAATAGAATCTTTGACGAAGACACAAACACCACCATGACTGTCTCCTTGTCTATCGCGTCTCTCAACCGTGTGATAACCATTAAATGATATATCTTCGCAGGAAATTGAATCATTAAGCCATGTTTCAGTAAAAGCTATTATATCAAACCCACTCAGTTCCGAGAAAAGTATATCTAATTTGCTTTGTAAGCTTTGTACATTGTAATGGATGAATGAAACATGGTGTTGTGACAAGAGAAGTTTGGATAACTCTGAGCTTGACTCTGATGCTAGTGAAACTGAATCAGGGCCAGGATTGGGGTGAATGTCACCAGATAATAAGATAAGCTCAACAATCCAACATTCAACTACAATTGAAGCAAATATTGAAAAGACGAGCACAAACCATAACCCATTACAGCGGCGTTTAGTTGCGTTGGAACGGATTTTTTTACCAGTGATTGGTATTGGGTGCGGAGCATGGTATGATTTAAGGGAAATTAGAGCTAACACACTGTACATAATTGGAATTGAAAATATAAAAATGATACTGTTTTTCCAACTTCCCCTGACATTTAATTGTGTCAAACCAGCGGCCGGGGTCATATTACAAGATGTTTTCATGAAATCAAACGTTTATTTTCCCCATCCTTTGTAAATATATTCCCATCTAAAATAGTATGATTTCTTTCTTTTGAGCAGACATTTTGCCCTCATATATAAACTTTTAGATAAATACCATTTACATTGATGATACAAATAATATAGCTTTATTTTTGTATATACCATTATACCGTTGATGTTATATACATAGTACAAAGTAATACTACATACAATGGACTTTGGGACTTATTTGTTATTAAATTTTTTAAAGTATTAATTAAAATTTCAGGATATCTGCAGAGCTGTGACAAAAGGTGATTGGAAAATGCCAAAATATGTTCTTGTCTGCACTTCTGTCAGGCATTTGTTTCGTAGTAGACAATTGACAACAATTCGCAATCGCTTAGGTCATTGTGAGTGTTATGACTTTGCATAAGAGCTTGAAAATGCAACAGCTAAAGCCATTGAGCAGTCGTTCACTACATTAACTCCCTCCATAATCACAGGGAATGCAAATGAGGTATTTCATGTTGAATGGGACAATCTCAACAAAATTACAACCAACATTCATGGTTCTAATGTTGTAAATAGTGCTGGGGGAATAATGATTCAAGATATCAAACCTGGCTTTGAAAGAGGACCTTTACGCACACTCCAACTTTATGAGCGAAATAGAAGTCGCTCATTGCCGTTCAACTCAGATGAGACACTTGAATCAGTTCACATTTATTTTAGAGTTGGGCCGGTTTTTCCGGAGCAATCGACGTACATTGCACCGAGTGCAAATGAAAAGGTGTTCCATAATTGCCTCCAGGAGTACAGGATTTGGTTGTTGGCAAGGGTAGTTGGCAGTGGTAGCATGGAAAAACAAGTTTTTCCTGCATTTGGTGGTTTTGTGTCTGAAACAGGAGCAGCACCACAAAGAAAGTCAACAATTGACTAATTCACGCCGATTCATGAGCCGTTTACTGAATATTCAGTCATCCAGGAGTTGTTAAAAAAATATGAACAAGCTACAAATGAAGTTGGCCAAGAATATGTCCTGTGTACATTTGACCTTGGAGGATGCATGAAAGCTATGCCTCTTATTTGGAAACACCCAGACATATACAAGAAATACATTGTGACACCAGGTTCATTCCACACTGTGATGAATTGCATCGGAATGCTTACACATCGTAAATGCGCAGGGTCAGGGTACGCCGAAATCCTTATAGAGGCTGACCTTGTAACAAGTGGCTGCCTAGGCAATGTGTTAAAGGGTATGGCTTTTGCAAAAGCATTATTCTGTATGAAAACCGTAGCAGAGGCAATGGAAAGGCTCTTACTTGAACAGTTTGTCCAGGAAATGAATATCCAGATTGACAACCCTGTAGCATTTCTCACTTGTGTTGAGGTACTCTCTAGAGAGAACTTAAAGAAGGTGCTTGAAGATGATCATGCATAGAGGTTCTTGGACAGTTTATACGCTATGAGAAGCAGGTTCGAGATGGTCACCTTGGCAAGACAGGTATATTCTGGATGAGTTTCATTGACCATGCACGTTTGGCGGTTGCGTTGTTGTATGCAGTGAAAACCAACAACTTAGATCTATTCCACAAGCGTTATGGGGACATGGCAAATATATTCTTTGCATACGATGCCCCAAATTGCTCACGGTAACTATTTGTTTACTGCATTCTTGTTTACATATTATTTCATGCATGGACAATTTTGTCTTATCCTATATGTGATACAACAGTATTTCCTATGTATTATTATACGTTAACCCATAGAGCCTTGATCACTGTCGTACGTTTATACTATATTTGTTTTGCATACTAGCTTAGCTGTTATGTGTTTTAAAGGTTTCCTTACGTTTTATATTTTTTATGTTAATGTTGTTGATATGAAAACATTTATTATTGTATTACAGATACCTTGTTTGGTTTGACTTGTTCTAAACCAACATTGATATGACACACCCGCGAGAGATCTGCTGAAGAATGGAGGTATATCAGTAGCGCGTTCTATGATTGCTGGGGCGAGAAGTTCTGTCGATAAAACAATGGAGGAAACGTTCATGAAGTTTGCAAAGTCAGCAGGTACTTTTATTTGACACAAGTTTCATTTGTTATTTTTTACTCGAATAAGAATGTATACATGAATAAAAATTAAATCAAGAAATCGTACAATGCCCTTTATATATTACAGGAGGATTAACTGGCCTATATTTAATGTTTTGGGCTTATCAACGATCGTGCCAGAAAACTTCAACTGGAGCCCAATTCTTTGAGGGTCTCCTTGATATATGCGGCCTAGTTGATGATCCTGACTGTCCAAAAGCTGGTGAACACCGTGAACTAGAAAGAGCTGAGGTAAAGAAGTCTGAGGAGGCAGTACAAAACACCATAACGGCAATTACTAGTTTCAGTAACCCGTTTGCTCGTCCTGACAAAGACCACCTTTACAGTCTAGCTTCTAGGGCCCAGGCATCGACAGAAGTAGAAAAGGATGTTCTTGGAGCTGCCAAGATTGGCAGGAATGCCAAAGCTGTGTTCATTACTGAACGATTTGTATCTTGTAGCTCGGAAGAATCTTTATTTGAACCAATACAAAGGTTGAAACTAAAAACAATGGAATCAACAAACAAGACAGTTAAACTCACAGCATCACAGGGAAAGGTAAACTTTTTTACGAGCTTTTGTTAATATATAATATATTATAAATGATTATAGTCATGATAGCTCATTATATGGAACATGACTTACTGACAATAAAGAAAAAAACAAATATCAAAACAAATATAGTACTTAATTTTTTACAACTAAAAAAATTTACGATGAACCATAAGTGTTATATACTAGGAAAATAGAAACGCGAAGCATAATACCCGTTTATATTTTAGATTGTCCAGTACCAAGAACAAAGTAATATTGCATTCACACTGCTTGTTAAGTCACAACAGCTACGTGAACCAATTCAGCTTGAAGAGGTAATGAAGTATCCACTTACACCAGTTCCACATAGCCTAGGAACACCAGATGGGTTTTTTATGAAGACCAACCAAGCCGCAATCATCCCGATGTTGTTGGAAGACATAGCTCCAGATGAAACATACCAAACTGATGCGCTTTACATTCAGGACGGAAATGCCCTGTTTCATTCATTGACAAATTTGGGACCTACATTTGGTGCTATAGGCTTTCAAATACTTGACCAGATGGTAGCAAAGCGCCATTTCGTTTTCTCAACAGATTCATACAACGCTATGTCTAATAAGGCCCAAGAACGGTTAAGACGTGGTGTGTCACAGAAATACATTGTAGATGGCCCTGCAACTAGAAAACCAACTGACTTTAAACTTTTTCTTACTAATGATGAAAACAAAGTTCAGTTATGCAAATTATTGCTAAAGTTATGGGGGAAAAATGAAGCAGCATTTCGTCTTCAGAAATGTTTACTAGCAGTTCTTGTAGTTAATGGTCAAGCATACCGGTTGAGTTCCGCAAATGGAGAGGTGACTTCATAAATAATAATAATAATAATAATAATAATAATAATAATAATAATAATAATAATGATAATAATAATAATAATATAATAATAATTTAATAATAATAATAATAATAATAATAATAATAATAATAATAAAAATAATAATAATAATAATAATAATTACTATGATGATGATTATGATTATTATTGAAAACAATAATAATATAAATTATAATTATAGTAATAATAATAATATTTCATTTCAGGTCAACTGTGATGAGATTCCAGAGTTATCTTCCAACAAAGAAGAAACTGATACCCGGGTGGCGATCTACTTGAAGTATGCGGCAACACAAGGCTACAATGCAACAGTGGTTTGAACACCAAACACAGACTTATTGTTAATTCTGCTGCATCATGCACCGTCCATAGATTTGGACATCTACATAGACCTGGGGACCGGAAAAAATCGCAAGTTGATCAATGTATCTCAACTCGCTGACACAAAAGGTAGGGAGTTCTGCACATTGTGTCTTGACTTGTACGTCTTTACCGGGGAGGATGTCACTAGCAGCTTTAAGGGTATAGGGAAAATAGGACCTTTAAAGAAACTTTTGGCTATTCCAAAATACCAAGAAGTCTTCAGGTAAAGTTTATCATATACAATGTTTGATACTTAACTTTTAGTTTATATGACTGCTGAAAAGTTACATAACATTAAATGCTTTGTTTGTAACAGGGATAACAAGTATTTGTTAAGTTATTTTTTAACTGAAGCTATTTAAAAAATACTGTACATACTCATTAAAACAATTAAAACTCTGCAAAATCATGTTCATTTCAGGAAACTTGGTGTTGACTAGTCTTTACACCCTTCGATGATTGCAATGCTTGAAGCCTTTACCTGTCTTATGTATGGGTTTGCTAGAGATCAGTCCCTAGACGTTGTTCGGCACAAAATGCTAAAGAAGATGTCTGGTGATGAGGAGCAGCTGAGTACAAAGACTAATGTTGATCTGTCCAAGCTTCCACCTTGCAAGTCCAATGTGTTGCCACACATTCAGAGGGTTAATTATCGAGTTGGATTGTACAAGAGGGCCGAAAAAGCGAAAGTTGCAAGTACAAAATTGCAAAGCAAAAGATGCTACAAACGCTCTATCCGAAACGCAATCCCTTTCGTATGCGGAAGTAGTACGGAATGGTACGAAAATAGTTGAAAGCAACTTCATATCTAAACCAAAGGTAGCTCCTGAAAAAGAGACTAACCAACAAAATAGACATGAGCAACAGGAAATGTCGGAGCTCAACTTACAGAGCAAAAATTTTCAAAATGACTCTAGCAAATATGAGGCAACACCAAATGGCGATTGTGTAAACAATACAAACATTCCTATGGCAGACACACGCACGATACAGCAAAATACCATGTACTTTGATAGAGAGAAGTCGCGCTGGGTACGGCAACAGAGAAGTGAGCAGGGAAAATCGCAGCAAACGAATATCCAAGACGCTGATGAACATTACCCGGAAGAAAACACGAACAAAATTGAAACTATAATAACGTCTAAGAGACAGTCAACTACTAATGTAAATACCAATCCTCATGAGTCATCAATCTTTAAATTCAAAGGCAAGTATCATGGGCGAACACGAAGCTACTTTATTAGTAATATGGACCCAGATTCGTCCGAACATGGACTAAATCAGTATCTAACGGACAGAACTCTAACTCCTGTTGAATCATACGTGTTTCAGTGCAAATCTGGTGACCTTGCAGCAAAGGTAGTTGTTCCTGCCCACCAAGGTTATATACTTGAAGACTATAACTTTTGGCCGAATTTTATGAAGTGTCGACGGTGGATGTCGAGACGTCAATGGTACCAGCATCGCCAATCAAACAACTATCGACCGGAAAACGTTCGGAACCATGGGAACGAACAAACCCATTATGGGTATGACAATAGACAGGCTTACCAATACTATGACGATGAAAACAACGATCATGCCTCGTATCCACTAGAATCAAATGACATTAACTAATACAAGTGTACTTAACAATAATAGCCTACGAGTTTGCACTTGGAACGTCCGAGGTGTTATGTCCTCAGCTGCCAGTCTTTCAAATCTTCTACTAACATATCAAATTGATATAGCTTTTATCACAGAACATAAACTTTTCGATCACTCAAAATATTTTTTCAACACGATTCAGAATGGTTATCGAAATATAACAATATGTGACCAAAACTTTAACACATATAATAACCTTTGTTGTGGAAAAGGGGGCGTGTCTATTATGTATAAATCCAACCTAGACTTTAGCGTTAAACATATTAACGAATCCATAAACGATAGAATTTGTGGAATAGAAATAGATTGTAGAACTGTAAAGATTTTTGCTTTCTGTGTTTACATGCCTTAAGGAAATTACGCCAATGATGTTTTCGGTAATTACATGAATTCTTTATATGCTATATATGATACTTTTTCAGAATATGGAATAGTAATGTTTCCAGGAGACATGAACGCTGATATTGTTGTAGGAAATAATCAAAGTAATTTTCGAAATGAAGTGTTCACGAATTTTTTACGTACAAATGACTTGCTAACTTTAGTACATTTTCCACTTTGTAAAGGTCCAAGATATACCTATACTACTATGGAATCTATGTTAGACCATATTATTATTTCAAATAGAGATAAAAATCTTATTGAATGTGTAAATATATTAGACGATGTCATGTTTAATGTTTCTGATCACTTGCCTGTTTTTGCAATTGTGAAAGTACCAGTCATACGGATAATCAATGAAAATGTAAATCGCCACATAGCATGGCAAAAAAATAAATCAGACACACATATCAGAATATCAAGCAAAACTAGGTATAAATTTACAAATAAGAAATACAATTCACGTTGATGAAATGTACGAAGCTATCGAAGCAATAATATTATCGTCTAACCAATGTCTTCCACAATCTAAATTTAATCGCCATGCGAAACCTTACTGGACGCCGGAAGTGAAAAAATCATATAGTTTACAACGCGAAGCACGACGAGTATGGGTTCTTGAAGGAGAGCCAAGGGGATGGCATAACGAATCATACGCGAAATATAAACGCTGCAAGCAAATTTTGTAACGACACAAAAAAATAGCAATTGAAAACGTTGAAAAGTACTTCAATAGTCAGCTTATCGAAGCAGCTGAATGCGATAGCAGATTGTTTTGGAGCTTAATTAAATCTAGGAAAAACAAAAGACCATCTGCCTGTACCCATCTATTCTACAAAAACATCTCTGTTAGAGAACCAGGCGATATTTTAAAGGCATTTACAAACTATTTTCGCGATGTGTACTCACCTCTTCAATGTGAACACTTTGATAACGATTTTAAAAAGCTTGTAGAGGAAAAAGTTAAACAACTAAAAATAAAAAAAACAGTACCGCAAATAGCATTCCAGAAATAAATCAAACTATCACTAGCGAAATAATTAATACGTATATTAAAACGTTGAAAAGGGGGAAGGCCTCATCATACGATGTTATTTTTAATGAACACTTAATATATGGAGGCGATGCATTGCATAAGGCCCTGGCAACGTTATTCAATACAATAATAATCTCAGGCAAAATTTCAAAAAGGTGTAAAATGGGATTAATTATTCCTGCCTACAAAGATAATGGTAAACCAAGAAGTGACCCCGGAAACTATAGACCTATAACGTTATTACCAAATATATATAAACTATTTGAAACAGTCTTACATGACATAATTGCAAAATGGGTAAAAAAAACCAACATTGAATTTCCAAACCGACAGCAAAACGCATACCAAAAGAATACAGGGGCAATAACTGCGTCTTTTAATTTGCAAGAATCCATCTATCACAATATTGAGCTCCACAACAAAGTATACGTCACTATGCTCGACACAAAAATGGCCTTTGACACTGTATGGTTAGATGCAATATTTTACAAGATTGCAGGACTTGGAATTCAAGGCAAAATTTGGTCCCTTATAGTTGACGCGCACAGTAATATGTATAGTTGTATCATTGCAAACGGTTTAACCTCCGAGTTCTTTCCCGTGTTGCAAGGTATACGCCAGGGGGAATTATTTCAACTTGGATATATAATCTGTTCATAAATGGGCTTTTAGATTCAGTGGAGCGAAGTGGACAAGGTTTAAATGTTATAAACGTAATAACAAGTAACACCACGTTGGCTGATGACATCGCGTTAGCGGCAATTTTACCAAATGGTCTTCAAAATCACCTGAACATAACATACGATTATATATGTAATTATAGATACATAATAAACTCGACAAAAAGTTTTGTTATGGTTTTCGGTGACACTGCCAAAAATAAAACGAACATTAATTTCTATCTAGGGCCAAACAAAATTGAACGCACAGATAAAATAAGACATGTAGGTATACAACTAAACGACAAAATGACAGACAATGATAAAATATCGGTAGCGTGCAAGAAAGCGGAATCATCGTTCTATTCCCTACTATCAATCAACATCGGAACGTTTCACATCAATCCCCTTACATCAGCATCGTTAGTGTCAAAAATTTGTATACCAAAACTTCTTTTCGGAGCAGAACTCTGGAACAATCTAATGAAATCAAACTGCATGCAATTAGAACGTTTTATACGAATGACGGAAAAAACCATTTCAAAGATTTCCCATTCGAACACGAACCGATATTTGTTTAGCGATGTTAGGCTGGAAACGTATAGAAAGCGAAATAAATTTAAAGAAGCTTATGTTCCTCGAACGGCTGTGCAATATGCCGACATCGGTGCTTACAAAACAGATCTTCAATAAAAGACTAGCCTTATTTTCTTGCAGAACTGATTCAAAAAGGATTTGTTCCAGACATTATAAGAATTTTGTCAAAATACAAGTTATCTGATTTTATTATTAGATATATACAAACAGGAATGTTTCCTACAAAGTCAATGTGGAAACGTAAATGCAAAATGTTAGTGTATAATACGGAATTAGACGATTGGAAACTAAGAGTTCAAAGTGACGTAACTTTTTGTCGCTTCATGCTCCTACATACAAGAATCGAACCGGCCATTATATGGACTTGTGCAAACGATTTTCAATCAAGGCGACATGCTCTTGAAGTTAGTAAACTTTAGATTGAACCTAGCATATACGAAAATAAGTCAGTTATGTTATGTCACGCGTTTGGTGTTATTATAAATAATGCCGTAAAGCATGTTCTATTTTCATGCAATTTATCGTCTGATATTAGAAATAATTTTAAAAATACGCTTTCAGAAAACTTTCCACACGACATATGTTCGTTGATTTCGTTTGGTAATGAGGAGGCAAAGTTGCAATATTTGATTGGAAAAAAAACATTTAGCTTTCATAGAAAAGAAGGTACACAAACATTTCTTGAGAATAGCAATTCACTTTGTCTACAAATACTTAACTATCTTGAAAATACATTTCAATTTCAATTAGCATGTAAACATAAGTTAGCAAGATTTCGATGATGACTCATATTCTTTACAAATTCACATTTTGTTATATTGTGTTGTCTTTTTGCTTGCAAATGTATATCTGATCGTATCATTAGTATATCTTCACATGTACTTATCATGACATATTTCTTTTCGTTTATATTGTTAACACATGCATTTATATATTTATATGTTAATTTATATATGTATCTCGATCAGAGGAAATAAAGAGTATATATATATATATATATATATATATATATATATATATATATATATATATATATATATCTCCAGAACCATTTCAGGATCAAGGATGGGAAGTTAATGGTGACGGAATTTTGGAGCCAGTGTGGTCATCTGGTTCCATTCTACCACCATCATTAGTGGACATTGTTATGGCTGTTGCGACTGAAGCAGACACAGATTATGAAGATACAGTCGAACCTCGTAATGTCGACCTTTTTGGGACCTAGTAAAAAAAGTCGAGATAACGAAAAGTCGACTCATCCGAATTACAAAAAATATCACCAATCCCAACACGTTTGAGTTGGATTGTCCGATGTCAATTGTCACAATTGAACGGTCTTGTTAAATATTTTCGTCGTGAAAACAGCAAACTTATTATTGAAAAATAAAGTGAAACAAAAGAAGAATTATTTGTGTCAAATTTATTTCTTTTACGTTTCACAAAACACATATAAAACCACAATTGCATACATTTGTACATAGTAAGATTTTATACCGGGTCCTTCTCTGAATTGGTCGACCAGAGCAGTGGAACTAACATTTGACATTTTGAAGTTATTTTTTCTGTGCCAAATCGGGATTGATATCTTATCAATAAAATGGTCATGTTTTATACAATACCAAAGAGCTTGAGCAATAAATGTCTCTTTAATTAAATACATAAACAAACAACTTTAATTATTCGCACTTACCAATTACATTTTTGTATCCCCTAATTATGACAGTTTGTTATATTGACACGCACGGTATTTTGCGACATGCCGCAAACCGTCATGAATATTTTCACATCTACGTCTCGATCTACAGTTCGACATAAAGAACATAGGAAATGTGTGGAATTCGACCACTGGGACTGAAAAACGAGGTCGACATAGCGAAAACGTCGAGATAAAAAAATCGACACAAACTGATTTATTTTATATAGAATAAAAAGGATAAATTCGGGACCGGAAAAAAAAGTCGACATAACCGGAAAGTCGACTTATCCGACGTCGACATAGCGAGGTTCGACTGTATTGACGAAATAGACGATATCATTGATTGTGTTGATTGTGATGATGAAGATGATGTGCTGTAAATTAGTAAATGACTACAACAAGTACTAATAAACATGACTGAGATTTTGAGTTTATGAAAACATGTGAGAAAAGAAAATTTTACCAAGACTGTTTCTTTTGCATTGACTCATATTATTCATTCAAACTTGTTCATGGTAATTCAGACTGTGTACATTATTTAATATCGCGATGAAATGAATACTGTATTTATCATTTATCCTGACATTTTATGTTGCAAGTTGATACAAAGTTGATTTAGAGGATAATGATTTGTTGTTTTATGTAACTTATTTGCATTTTAACTAATATGAATACTTACTGTTTGATCAAATTAAATATTTGTATTATATATGTTACTGTGGGAACATAACAGAAAAAAGGAAATATGTTAAGATATGTTTTTGTTTAAGAATAATTTTTACTTAAAAAACACAATGCCCGTAAAAAGGGCAAAAAAACACATTTAGAGATGATGTTTAGGTGTGTAAATTCTGGATGGAATAAAATTACGAAAATTTGTCTCATTTTCTACATAGATTTTCTATATTATATATATGACATGACTGTATAAACATAAACATAAAGAGTAAAACAGCATTTTAAGACACATAATAGCTTCATTGAAAAGACCACATGTTATTATTGGTTTGATTTGTTGTGTGCATCTTTGATATACAACTCTTTGGGGCAGACAAATACATTGGGGTCAACTTACCCCACCCAAATTGTCTCTAGTGTTAAATCATTAAATGTTGTATTTATTATTCATTTGTTTCACTGTAGGGTAAAGACTACATTTCGTTTACTAAAACTCCTTTCATTTAATACTGAAAAAAGATAACAAAAAAGGTTAATAATCACAGCAATAAAAACACACTCCATTTTATAACTTTTGTTCACGTTATCTTTAAATCTTATCCATATTATATGTATACCATGTACATTTTGACACTTATATTGTGAGTATAAATTACATTCAAGACCTAATAAACTGTGTATTACGATTATATCTATTTAGTTTTGTGTTCAAACAATAAAATAAGATATCTGGATTTATTTTTTTATTTTTAATGAAATATTCTTATAAGGGTCAATTTACCCCACACACTTTGGTTCTGTTTTTTTTTTGTTAAAAGTTGGTAAATTATTAGACTAAAATTTATTCAATTTCAGAGAAAATACTTAAATACTGAAAAATAATCATAATTTTACACTAATTTCAAGAAAAACTAAAAATAATAAATTATGATTCCAGGTGTAATGGAAAAAAGAGAGAAAAATCAGTATATTTTCACATTGTTTACATATATTTTTTTTTCTAACAAAACATGTCTATTTTGACAAAAAATATTGAAACACTTACATTCCGCTATAAGATAAGCATGTTAGTAAATATATATATTTTACTTGTATTAAATGAGGCACATTTTTTAAAAATGGGTTATTTTCGTTTTATGGCGGCCATCTTGGCCATTTTAAATTTAAAGCATATTTGGAAATTATTTTTTGGGGGGGAACATCAAAAAAATTAAACTTCAGACATCATTTATTCATTTCACGCATCAAACAAAATTGTGTTATTCGGGGAATGGGACCCCTCTTGCCTACTAAGTTAATATGCAATATTCATTTTCATTTTCAGAACATATATTAATATGTCATAGAATACATGTACCAATATATTTCAAGATCTAGATTTCCAAACTTTTACTTACATTGATATGGAAAGGTTAATTAACTAAAACATTTCTTGGTAAGATTATGCGAGGAAAACCCATGATTCTGTTCTACTTTTATCGTAAAGAACATTAATATATTTGACAAGAAAATGTCATTCGTATCACAGCCGTATCCGTTGATATTCTCGTCACGGTCTTGACAATGTTGTTGACATGTTTGAATTACCGTTTCGTGCATGCATTCGCTATATACCTCTACTATTGGTGCCATTGTACTCGTGTATAAATGTTCGCACTGTCGTTTCATTGCTTTATTTAAGTAAAACAAAAACAAAACAAAAACACATTTTTTTATTATTTTTTTTGCAGCTCTAAAACAAACGACTGTCTCATTAGAGGCGAAACGATTTTTTTTTTAAATTTCGATCAATCGATGTATTTGTATGTGTCTCCTTGGTGAACTCTAACATTTTGGAATACCGTTTACATATAACTTTTAAATTTAAAATAAATAAACAAGAAAATAACTTAAATCGGAAAACAGTACATACGACAGTAAACAAGACTACAATCTGAGTACATGTGTTAAACTGTTAGGTTCAATAGAATTTGTTTTGACGCTTTGTCCTGCACTTTAATGCGCCGCAATATTTACGCAAAGACGAACAATCCATCCCAATCGGGCTAACCTCGTCTCGTTATCTCAGGCAAGAGTATAATCTTCGCTCAAATTGCGAATAATATTATTAGCACCGAGGAAAGACACTGTTGTTTTGGTCTTTAGACTTGCAATCACAGAGATTCAGGGATGTCGCAGGAAAATCCAACTATATCTACGTCTGAGATACTCAACAATACCGTTCGCCTAAATATGAAACGTCTTATAAAATATTCATTTTAATAGGGAAACACAATAACCATGGAATAAGGGTATTGTTTAGCTATGTACTGCTCGTTGATAACCCTGTCACACAATCAGGACATTTTTGAGACATGATTGCGGTGTTTCAAATCGATATGTCAAGTGTCAACAACATGTATGTACACTTGTTCACAACTCTACTGTAATTTAAGGCCCTGATATGAGACCTTTGCATGAGTTGGCTCTAGGCATGCTAGAGTTCATTTTGGCGATCTACAGAAAATGGAGCGAGCGCCACAGACGAACAAATTGTTGATATATTATAGGTATGTATGCATTATACAGAACTTTACTTGGATGACCTTTTTAAGTCTTTTATTCGTATACAACAATAATATTTTAATTGTGGACGGCACCCTTAACTGTCAATCATAGTTACTTCGCTCATGCGCAGACGGCAGAGCGATCTATGAAAACGACTTGACCAAATCATGTAGATCGACAAAATTCCCTCTACGAAAATAATTGTTTATATTCACCGTCAAACCTGCTCTACATGATATGGAGCTGCAGTAATTAGGGTTAATCCACGATTGTCATTAGCATTATGTGCGAACACCAAATAAGAACAAAACTCCCCCATCATTTCGGCTGGTTTTTGTACGGTTGGTTTATTTCACTACCCGAGTTTATTTTGCGCAACTAGCAGCAATAATTCGTGACACTATATACATGATTTATGTATCATAAACTCATGTTTTCAACGGTGCGATGTTTACGGCATGAGCACGGTTATAGTACGAATCAGTGCAACACAATGCCAGTATTGCCATACTTTATCAAAAGGTTTGCACTAATGTAGTATTACAAAAACGTATTCAAATAACTATTTAAGCTGCTGGGGAACAGTTTGATAGTGAAGCGGATATTAAGATGCATTTAAAGGATCACGATTTCATCAGCTTGAGATGTTTCGGAGGAACGTGTTGATGCGTAATAAAATGAGGGTTAAACGTGTTCAGTAAATCCCTAACGAGGATTAATACTACCCCTGTGACACTCACGATCAATCACGAATCATTGTTATCTGCAACTGATTGTTCGGATTAGCCTAACCATTTCTTCATTAACAGGGATTTCCGAATTCCAAATGACAAAGTAATTTGAATCGGACACAAGATTTTATAGTGTCAATTAAGTTTCGTTGTCCTATGAGAATTCACGCTGTCGTTAAGAATATTGGATGTGACGGAACCATAGGGTGTGACTTAACTTACAATTTGTTTTCTCAGCAATGTTTCAGGAGATTCCGTATCTGCGAATTAACATAAACAATGGTTTTCAAACGATGAAAAAGTATTGATATTCATATTTTCTGGCCCAATATTAACGATATTTTTGTCACAAATTCTGCTACCATGTTATTCTCCAAAAAATGAAGGGATTAAATCAGAGCAAATTGTTCTCGCCGATTCCTTTTGATATTTAAAACTCTTATATGAAAAACAAGAACATAATAACAATTCAATTACTTAAGTCTATGGGTTCAATCATTATGAAAGGTGAGGCAATATGATTAGTTTAGATTTTCCGTTTGAAACTGGGTGTAAACATGTAATAGTTGGTCGACGTATTTAACAGAGAGAAACGCCGGACGATGGCATGGGCTTGTCTTATTTATTTTAGTAATATTTTGCATGTTTTGGTTGTAAGATACATACTGTCAACTTAAGTACGTAATTTTTCTTGACACTATGAAATAAAAATATGACTACGGTAGAAAACGTTAATTAAAAAAACGTAGACAAACGCACTGTTGAGCAATTCATTGATTAACTATTGCCTTGACCACGGCTTTGTTCCATATACAATAGTGTTGATTGTAGAGTAAATTATTCACTTTAAGAGTATTGAGCGAAAGTTAATATGAAATTGAAAATTAATTGAAATCGTCATTGACCTAGCCCATTAAACGGCTAAGTAGGTTTCCGTCATAACATTTATATGACAAGGGAAGAGTGCATTTCTCGGATTATTGTCAATGAATGATTGCCAACTGATACCTCGAACTACTTTCGTACATTTGAGAAGAATTAGGTGTATTAATGAAACCGTATGAAACGTGCCTTTTAACATACGATTGTTGTGATTTATAGAGTAATAACGTTTAAGCTCAACGGAAAAGACTAAGCTCGAATTTCCCATTAAAGCTCAATTAAGTGACACATGAACGATTCCAGAGATTAAACTGGCTGATATCAAAATTACATCAAACTAAATCCAAGCTTCACGTCGAAACCGGTCAAACATATGTCTTACTTAAGCATTAAAAGCTAGACGCATAAATTCCGGAGCATTAATCAGTGCAATAATATACACCCTTCCTTCTCAATGAACAGTTATAACTTAATACGGTGGAACATGGCAATGGAAATGAAAATAACGAAATAACCTGAGTTATGTGTTTCTGGTTTTGCAGTCTCATTCATTTGCATGTAGAAAAATTGTCAAAATATATAATTTTGTAAACAGTGCGGCTTGAAATATCCGACGCGCTCGCACGTTGAAAGCCGGTTAACGAGATATGATAATGAAACGATATCTTTGTGTTAAATTTGACGCTGAAGAAGTGTTTTATACACTTCATCAAAAGGTGCGTTCGTCGGACGTTAGGACGCGCAGTTATTTAAAGTTTATGTGAAAAAGTTCTCGAGCAACGTCGCCGTTTTTTACGGTTTTAGAACTTTTATAGTACTTGTTTATAAGACTGTTCTTTTCTAAAACACCTAAATTTTAATCACATTTAATTATGCAATGCAATTGAGCGTCGTGGCATGTACGTTATCTTACACAGTGTAGGGGAGACAGAGTCTGAATGAAATGTATAAACTGATAATTTCAAAAAATACGCAAGAAAATAACATATATTTTTCTTATAATAGTTATTGTTGTAAGCCCATGTACTGTGCAGAACAAAGTTGGTTTCATTTGTAACATTTTACAAAGCATAAAAAGTGAAAAAAGTAACAAAGGACCTTGATCATTGAATTGTATTTTATACATATCATTAAACACATTATTATATAGATGGCTCAATATAATATAATGAGCACCAATATAACTAATAATATGTAAAATATTGAAAATACTTCGTCAGCCGTTTTTTGTTTTTACCTATTAACGAATGAGTGGTAAAGAGCTATATATATATTGTAACGACCTACGAAGTCAAGGCAAAACTTCTTTCAAGTCAGGGAAGATGTTGAAATACAACGAACACCGAGTTGAATGTTTAACGGTTTATAGTGTATTCTTTAACTTTGAATCATAAATATTAAACACATGTGTAGTCAATAGATATCAGTTTAAGTTGCATGGGCTCTCTAGTTTTCTATATTTGTCAACTATTAATTATCTTTTGTTAAAACAACTTGTTATAAACATTAAAGTAATGTCAAAGTACTAGACTAATAGATCAGATTTACGGGTGTTTTCTAAACCAAACGAGCTATTTGACATAAAAAAACCCAGCTCAAACATACGAGGGTAACCTTACCCAAAACGAGCTATCCGACGTCAAAGATCAAGCTCTTGATTCCGAAAGGAACGCTGTTTATATAGAGAACCAAATATGCCCACGTGATCAAATCTGACCAATGGCGGCCGGACCGGTCAAACATCCAACCAATCACCGGAGGACCGGAGGAACGCTGACCAATCACCAAAGGACCGGAGGACCGCCCTGACAGAACAGAAGGACCGGTAGGGCGGTACTCACAGTGCCCACCGGGCGGTCCGGCAGCAATGACAGTTTGTTTACAATATTAAAAATACAAATTCAAAACATAAAATCAAGCAGTAGCGAAGTGGCTCAAAATATAAATGATTATTATAGGACAACTACTAATAAATAATGTTTATCTAATTACGAATATGATAAAACAGTTATACTTATCAGTTCAAATTCATTCAACACGTATATGTAAGGTGGGTAGAGAACCCCCCTTGTATGTACATAGCAACAGGAATTATATAATTGGATGGAATTTAAACAGACATTACCTAAGGTAAGTGCAACTTTATAAAACATATCATAGTCTTTAAATATCTCTCAGTATTGTATATTAGTTCCACAGAAAGATGGCAAGTACATGTCCAGGTGAGTAACCTGCATAATGACAGGGTCATTACACACTCCCCAACCCTCAAAAATAAAATTCTCCTGAATTTTGCAACTTTGCCTTAAACTAAAATGTCAATTGAGCCACTGAAAGCAAAGTTATAATGTTTAACACATATTTAAATTGCCAAACACAATATTATTAATCACCATATATCAAAAGTGTCTAAGCACAGTCATTGACACATTCAATGTCACATATATAACTTTAATATCACATAATAAAATTGTTATCATATATATTTTTACGTTTATCATGAGCTCCGTATTACTTATGATAACAGACAACATTCATTTCTTAGGTATGATAAGGTCCAAATTATTTCCGTTCCGCTACCGCTTCCATTACGCATTTTAGGAACAAAGACGGTGTCATGGTAAAAATCGCAGTCTATTGCAGCGCACATGATCAAAAGAAAACAATGTCACAGAAATCAGAATGTTATTATTGCAGGTTGGATATATTAAGAAGGTAATTTACTGTTCATATTATATTAAAAAAAAAAGTTCAGTTACACGAGATGCATACTCGTGACAATTCATCTACTCATGAAGACAAAATTTTCTTCACAATGAATTCTGTATGAACTGTAACAGTTCAGTAACTTTTGTCTTAAAGGAAATAATTTAACTTAAGTGTAAATAACAATGTTAAAATTACAGCCTCATTGGAATGTTTTTGCATTGCAGAAGGATGCTGTCCAATGTTGAATCTCGTAACTGGCAGGCGTTTTCCATCATGGCGAGCCAGGAAAGATCACTCGACTTTCCAAGGACCATGGACCGCAATTTGTTATAAATTGGAAATGAAACTGGATCGGCTTTAATGTTAGCACTTCCTTCCAGGACAAGAAAGTTAAAACGCTCCATGAGGGTAATGCGATTATGGACTTGTTCGCCAAGTGCCTCGGCCATCCGCATGGCTGTATATTCGGCATGAAGGGCCTTTGTATCTCCTAGCATGGTCTTCCAGTTAATTGGTGGCCAAACGAATTTCCCTGAGCCTACCCGAAACACAACTGATCCGGTAGACCAATCCCTCCTGGCAGCTGGAAAAAGCGGAAGGCCCCCCTTCTCCAGAAGACAGGCAGCGCGATGAGCTTCCGAGCAATGGACAGGTTGTGAAGAAACGTCTGACGTCTGAATCTGACTACAGGATGTAACAACCACTGGTTTGGCCATGTAAGGAGCTTCAGAAAAAGAAGATACTTCTGTAGTTATCGGTGTTGGAATGTAAGTTGGAACTGGAACCACAAATTCTGGATGATACGCCATGAAATTAGAAGAAGTTTGCTCTTCTATAATAGGGGAAAAGTCCTCAATAGGGGTTGGACACGATGCTCCAGTAGGAAGGGAAGGTGAATCAAGCGCAAGAGACAAGTCCTGTTGATTTTCGTCCTGGCATGGCGTGGCCGCAAGAGGAACTGCTTGAAATTCTGGGAGATCTTCGACTATAATCGAGCGAAAGCAAAGAACGGATGTCTGGAGATCTGCTGCTAAGTGTTGGGCAATTGGATGGGCACCATGGACCTGTTTCCCTGCCAATGTTGGGTCGGAACAATGTGCAATTGGCAGAGCAGCCATTCGCTTTGATACGGCCTTCATTAGATTTGATCCAAAGTGAAATTTCCTTTAACTTCGGCTCTGAATTTAACTGCACTGACACAGCCTTCCACAAGGATAAAGTCCACCATGTGGGCAATATGTGTATATTGGATGTTAACTTTAGGTCGCAATGCCTCAATCCAAAATTGAAATCCGTCTCCGCCCAAACACAACCCATTAGTTTTCCGATACTGTTCTTTATTAACTGCCAATGGAAACAATTCTTTTGGTACAAAGGCTTCCTTTGGAGGTTTAATTTCTGAATGGCTATTTTCCATATGTCTTCTGAAGTCCCGTGGACGCTTTACGTCGATTTTACAATATGGGCACTTGACAGTTGAACAGGAGTGAACGGATTCCATGTGTCTTACTCTTAGTTTTGAATTGATGAAAGAGGTCTTGCATATCCAACAGAATTTATCCATGTTGACTAAAAACAATATAAGATAAAAAGTTATTTCTTATAACTAATAAATGTTGTGTTATTTTTTTAATTCTTAATAAAATATGTTGTCACTTCACTTGTACTTAAACTAGTGTTCAGAAGTAAATGAGAGCCCTTGCAAAAACATTAATCACCTGCAATATAATATATAACGTCATTTAAGTCAGCACACAAATAAAACGATATATATACGCAAATATATCAATTATTCCGATATGTTATATTACCAACACATCAAGTAAACGATATTACACCAAACCCTGGTGAAACATCCGGATAGGAAACGTCTTCCTACCCAAAACGAGCGCCCATCAGGAACACTCAACGTGTAGCATATTTAACGGCGTTGGGTACTACATTCGAAATAACTAATACTGCAGCAGAACTACAATTTTCTTCAGATTGTGTCGTTGTTATTGTTTTCTTTATAATGCTGTTAGAATCGTTTTGATCCATTGTGGAATGTTATTTCCCTTGTAACTTATAAGCCTATCTACATGATAAACTTTGGGTGGCTTCTTAGGGCCACACTTTACAAGATATGTGACGTCATCAATCTTTTGGAGTATTAGATATGGACCCTTCCACTTAGGAATTAGTTTAGAACAAACACCTATACGTCTTGATGGATTGTAAACCCAAACGGGGCCTACAGACAATGTTCGCCGACGAGAACGGATATCGTAATTTCGTTTCTGCGCAACGCTGTGTTTCTTAAGTGATGCACGAGCAACTTCGTGTGCTCTTGTTAACCGGTCTTCCAGACTGCCGACATAATCATCCGTGTTTCGCGGAACATCCTCAGACCCAGGGATGCCCACAACAGCCCGCACCGGAAGTAGAACCTCTCGGCCAAACACCATCCGGTTTGGTGTTACGCCCGTTGAACTATTGACAGACGACCGATAAGCCAACATAAGCTGTGGTATATACTCGTCCCAACGATTCTGTTCGTCTTCACAAAACATTGATAACATAGAAATTAAAGTTCTGTTGAAACGTTCTACAATGCCATTGGTTTGAGGATGAAGCGAGCTTGTTCGAATTTTGTCAATGCTCAATAAATCACATACATTTTTAAATAATTCTGAGCAAAAATTTGTTCCCTGGTCAGTAAGAATTTGTAAAGGAGTGCCAAATCGACAAACAAACTCGTTTACAAATACGTCAGCTATAGTCCTAGCTTCTTGATTTGGTAATGGATAGGCCTCGGTCCATTTTGTAAAGGTATCAACTACAATCAATACAAACTTGTTCCCTTTATTTGTTGTTGGTAGAGGACCCAGTATGTCTAGGCAAACTCTTTCCATTGGTTCACCTGACAGTTGTTGTTTTAAAAGAGCTTTCGCCGGCAAGGGGCTCTTTCGTTTTGTGCATTTGTTACAAGCATTTATGTACTTTTAAACGTCTGACTTCATTCCCGGCCAATAAAATGACTGTTTGATTTTACCTAAAGTTTTTTCTGTACCTAAATGACCCCCAGTAGGTATATCATGAAAACATTGAATGATTTTAATTTGCAAACTTTTAGGCACAACAAAGCAAACATTTTGCCAATTATCAATCGGGTCGATAAATGAACAATGTAATAGTCCATTTATTACTGACAAACGATCCCATTGCCTCCATAATGTTTTAACAAAAGAGCTAAGACCGGAAATGGAACCCCAGTCCGGCCTCGGGTGGTCGTTTGACATTGCAGTCAACAATAAAGAAATCCCCGTATCATTTTGTTGGGCAGATTGTAGCTCTTCCGGTGAAAACCAATCGATGTATGGCCTGACATTTACGTTCCGCGCAAAATGTCTATCATCGCTACTGACATCAACGTCTGTGTCATCCGCCGAGTGATTTAGCGACTGTTGTCTGCTACAAACTTTGCACGGCCGCCGACTTAAGGCGTCAGCGTTTGAATGTGCACGACCGTTAAATCATACGTCTCCACTTCCTGGAGCCAACGCGCCATTTGACCAGTTGGGTGTTTTAACTGCTTAATCCAGCTGACTGCAGCATTATCTGTTCTCAATAACGTTGGCTGTCCATACACATAATGATGAAATGTCCGGAGGGCAGAAAGTGCTGCAAATAGCTCCTTCCGGGTGGTGCAGTAGGACTGTTCATGCCGACTCAGCGCCTTACTCATATAGGCCACCACGCGCTCGTGGTCTCCCTGTTTTTGGGATAGTACTGCCCCAACAGCGTGGTCACTTGCGTCGCTATCAATTATGAAAGGTATGTCCGGAAGGGGGTATGCTAAGACTGGCGCAGTGGTAAGAGCGTATTTTAGTTTATCAAATGAAATTTGGGCTTCGCTTGTCCATTTAAATTTAACACCCTTTTCACACAATTTGTGAAGCGGTCGAGCTATCGATGCAAAGTTTTGAACAAACCGCCTGTAATATTAAGCTAAACCGACAAAACTCCTCACTTGCTTAACTGACGTAGGAACTGGCCAATCACGAACGGCCGAAACCTTATCATTATCAGTGGAAACACCACTCTCGGATACCACATGGCCCAAAAACTTGACACTCTTTTGAAAGAATAGGCATTTAGACGGTTTAAGTTTTAAATTGGCAGCTTGAAGACGATTAAAAATGTTCTCTAGACGTTGAAGACCTTCATCAAAAGTGTGGGCCGGAGAAATAATGTCATCTATGTAGAGAACGAGCTCTACCCATTGTAAACCACGCAATACATCTTCAATGCAGCGTTCAAATGTACTAGGACTATTGGCAAGGCCGAACGGCATAACAGTCCATTGGTAGAGTCCAACGCTAGTGGCGAAAGCCGTATGTCTCGGTCCTCCGTTGCCATGCCAACTTGCCAAAAGCCGGAAGAGAGGTCCATTTGACTAAACCATCGAGCTCCGGCGAGGGCATCCAGACAGGCGTCCGTCCTTGGCAGGGGGTATGCGTCTTTCTTTGTGACAGCATTGAGAGCCCGATAGTCTACACAAAACCGAATAGAACCATCTTTCTTGGTAACCATGACTATTGGTGAACTCCAAGGACTATTTGATGGTTCAATTACTCCATGTGTAAGCATGTTTTCAACTTCTTGTCGCTCAGCCGCTCGTTTCCCCATCGGAAGGCGGCGCGCCGGCTGTTTAATCGGTAAAGCCTGCCCTGTATGAATCCTATGCTGAACCCGGTCATATCTACCTAAATCTGCAGGGCCTCTTGCAAAAATACCCTCATATTTCGCTAGCAAACATTTGAAATGTTCCTGTTGAAAAGTGTTTAAATGAACAGAGCTGCGCTCAAATAATTCACGAAGAAAGTCAGGCAATACTGTTTTATCCGAATTCTGCGTATCATAAGAGGAGTATGAATTGTTTTGTGAAACAGATCTAACTGACTGTTTTTCAATACATATATCTTTATCTATATATGGCTCACAAAAAGCAATCTCTTGATTTACATTAAGAGTTACAGGGTCGTCACTACAGTTCACGTAGTTCACCTTACAATCAGGAGCCTGGGTATCTACAATCCCAGGTAGCAAGGAACAATTTGCCTGTTCACTATAATTAGATTCAATAAAACCATGCGCAGTTAATTTGTCATTATCTCGCACCGTAACGGGTAACCAAATGGCAGAATTTCCCGGAATGACTGTAGTTTTTCGAACAACAACGCGACATTTTTGTACTTTTTCTGAACCAACATAGCAGTCTACTATATTATACTTTGTTTGTATTTTGCCCTCTTTGTAATTTATACATTCAACGTGTTCTAATAGAAAATCCTGGCCTATAATGCAATCTTGTGATATGTCGCAAACTAGTACTTCCAAGTCAAACATTCGGTCACCAAAGTAAAATTGTAAGCTGTTGAACCATGCGTATTAATCTGATTAGAACTCGCGTCAAACACTGGAACTTGAAATGGTTTAAGTAGATTTTTCTTTTCTTTTGGCAAATGTTGATACAAGTTACTAGATATTAATGAGCACGTTGCACCAGAGTCAATCAATACCTCCACGTCGGTCTTTCCAATTTTTCCTTTTGCATAAAACCCGTTATCCCATTTTCTGTCATTAACGATTCCGGTTCGAACATTCCCGATAGGCCTCTCGTCTTCCTGGATCAAGCCACGGCCTACTGACTCGACCGCCGGTCGTTTTCCTGTGGGGCGGCGCTTTGCATATGCCCCTGTCGTTGTTTTCGAGCCGGGTATTCGCGGTATAAATGATCCGGCGAATCACACTGGTAACAGCGGGGAGTACGCTGCTTATTGTCGGAAGATGTTGTGTGCACCAGGGCAACGCTCTCTAGTTTCTCTAAACGAGAGTCAATCTTTTTGAACAAGCGTTCCATTTTTGTATCAAGGCCGTCGGTGTCCACAGCACGGACTACGTTTCGAGTCGCCCTGGGAAAGGATTCCCCTACTATGGCCTCATATGTTTCGATCACTCGTGCTGCGTCTGATACTGTCATGCAGTTGTGGTCGGAACAGCGACAACGGACCTCTACCGGAAGTAGTTTGTACAGCTGGTTTAATGCAATGGCATCTTGAGCTTGGGAATCCAGCTGTCTGTAAGCTTTTCTCGCTAACTGTCTCAGGTCATCGCACAAGGCGACAATACTTTCACCGGGTCTCCTCTAACGGGATTCCAGAACATTTAAGTATTTCTGGGCATGGTCACTTCCTCCAAAGCGCTCGCGCATGCGCTTCGTCAAGCGGCGGTACTCCCGTCGGTCGATGGTATCCAAGCTCATATAATATGTGCGTGCCTGGCCACGTAGACTGGACGCCATTAACAGGACCCGGGATCTATCGTCCCAATCCCCAAGCCCTGCACAATCTTCGAAATGGGAAAAGTAACTATCCCATGGTTCCTCTCCATTATAGGGCTCTGGTTTAACGAAACGCGATTCATGCCGGGAACGGTGTGAATCATAGTGGCTATTATTCACATTTCGACGACTGCTCCCTGGGCCAGAACGGGAAATAGGGAAACGGGACTGCGGCTCATCATTATCAGATGAGGAGACAGAAGTATCCCGACGTACAGGTGCCCGTCGTCTCCGAGATGAGCGAGAACTAGACGAAAAAACCTCACTAACGGTGTCCATTTGAAACTCTTCTTCGGACACTTGATTAGGTAAATTAAAGAAAACTTCATCATCTGTTGAATGAGCCATTATGTTTCTAATTGGTATCTTCGATGGAAATTAATATATAATTTATTCTTTGTAAATTGCACAATTTACCACAATTTACATAATAATTACTGTTCAATTAGGGTACATTTTATATAAATTGGCTACAAACGTCTATCAACATCACTTTCACAAGAAATGACCAATTTCACTTATTTTGCAATAGTTTCGTTTTACATACACGTTTAATCAATTATTTTTTTAAGCATTTGTTTTAAAATCATTACACAGTAATTACTGTACGACCCAAAGAGTCTGAACTGTATAGTAGAACGATGACGTCACACGTAGTAAAGCTCGCGCTATATTTAAAAACATTTGGATATACAATGGCGAATCACATCTAATGTTTATCAAATGTGCATGGATTAAACACAACAGTCCAGGCGTGGATTTAGATATTTAGACACTAATATCTATCCGGCAATTCTGACACCAGTGTAACGACCTACGAAGTCAAGGCAAAACTTCTTTCAAGTCAGGGAAGATGTTGAAATACAACGAACACCGAGTTGAATGTTTAACGGTTTATAGTGTATTCTTTAACTTTGAATCATAAATATTAAACACATGTGTAGTCAATAGATATCAGTTTAAGTTGCATGGGCTCTCTAGTTTTCTATATTTGTCAACTATTAATTATCTTTTGTTAAAACAACTTGTTATAAATATTAAAGTAATGTCAAAGTACTAGACTAATAGATCAGATTTACGGGTGTTTTCTAAACCAAACGAGCTATTTGACATAAAAAAAACCCAGCTCAAACATACGAGGGTAACCTTACCCAAAACGAGCTATCCGACGTCAAAGATCAAGCTCTTGATTCCGAAAGGAACGCTGTTTATATAGAGAACCAAATATGCCCACGTGATCAAATCTGACCTATGGCGGCCGGACCGGTCAAACATCCAACCAATCACCGGAGGACCGGAGGAACGCTGACCAATCACCAAAGGACCGGAGGACCGCCCTGACAGAACAGAAGGACCGGTAGGGCGGTACTCACAGTGCCCACCGGGCGGTCCGGCAGCAATGACAGTTTGTTTACAATATTAAAAATACAAATTCAAAACATAAAATCAAGCAGTAGCGAAGTGGCTCAAAATATAAATGATTATTATAGGACAACTACTAATAAATAATGTTTATCTAATTACGAAGATGATAAAACAGTTATACTTATCAGTTCAAATTCATTCAACACGTATATGTAAGGTGGGTGGAGAACCCCCCTTGTATGTACATAGCAACAGGAATTATATAATTGGATGGAATTTAAACAGACATTACCTAAGGTAAGTGCAACTTTATAAAACATATCATAGTCTTTAAATATCTCTCAGTATTGTATATTAGTTCTACAGAAAGATGGCAAGTACATGTCCAGGTGAGTAACCTGCATAATGACAGGGTCATTACAATATTAAGAATTAGCAAATAAAAAATTGTATTTAATTTTCAGATGAATTACAAAAGATCCGTATAGTGCGAAGTATCCATGCAATCAACGACCGCCTTTGTCCGCTTGGCACTAGTTCGGATCTGTGCTTCCAAAAGCATCTACAGTTGTATTTTAAGATGCAGGGAGGCGTTAGGGACCCCGTCTCACAACGCAATATCGGTAAGCGAAGCTTCTCAGAGCCGGGGTCCAGAGATTTTGGATGGAATCGTTTTCCATCAAATGGAAGAAATTCGGCGGATGATATAGATCTTCAAGAAATTCTTGACCAAATGCAAAGCTATCTTGATGAAGACGCTTATGACGACAGGGGTATTTATGGATTATCAAATGAGAAGGAGTTCGATACTATAAACAATGATATCTTAGATCAGTTACGTAGGAACGATGAAAACACAATACCAGAAGAATGGTTTGACCTTGAAAAAGATAATACAAATGAACCAGTGATAGATTTTATTTTAAAATCCTTAGACAGAAAACAAGCTGTGTATTCTGAACATGTGTCTAAAAATTCAAAAACCAAACGCGATATAGAACGTTTACAGAAGCGTCAACTGGTGTGCCCGGACCACATGCCTTCTTCCACGTGCTTTAACAAGGCGTTAAGCTACTATGTTACACTTTTCAATACTGTACATAGACGGAACGCTTCGGGTTGATAACCAAAAAAGTAGACACTGTCATTTTATTCAATGTTTTGATCAGGAAATTTAATGCATTACTACAGTTAGAAAGCCTCGAATTTTACCAGCAGAGATGATATTATCAGATTCCAAATATTTAAACGCCATTCAAGAGTAATACATTAAAAAGGTTAAAGATACGTTTCTTTCTTATCATATGCAGCCATGCAAATTGATGTTAAATCATTATTTTGTTAAATACTATTGCATCAATATGTTCCTGTTGGTAAACAGTCTCGAGCCCTGTGTGTTTGGTTGTGTAGCCTTTGTCTTTCGGTTTTAATTGATACATTAATGCCCTTGTGCCATTTAACTAAGCTGTAAACATACAGCGTCTATTGTTGCATTGAATATACGTTTTATACTGTTTGCCTTTTATTGCAAAAAGATCACCGAATAGATGTATGACAGTACTCCAAAAATGTTATGGTATTACATATTGAGATTAAAGGGCCATACCTAAAGTAAAGTGTAAAGTAATTCGTCAAGAGGAAGCTTACTTGAATTAACCACATGTTTACATGCAGATATCCACAAGCTCACATGCTTACTTGCAAATGTTTGCATGATTAATTTCCACTTGCTTGTATAGCTTCTTTTACAAAAAAATATTTTCTTTAATTTAAAGCGCTGTAATTGCTAAGAAATTTGCTTGGAAATAGTTTTGAATCTATACTCTGATTGCAATAAGCTCGCAAAAGATCACGTTTTCTTTTTAATGCAGTTTTCCATATGACGTTTGATCAGAGTTGGTGTGCTAAACCAACTTCGGCTGTATAGTCCAAAGGCCAAATAGGAAACTTCAACCCAGACATTCTACAAATTCCGAATGATGGGTTCGCGCCACTCATAGTGACCTTTTAATTTAAGATTGCGGGGAAGACGTCGCAAAGTTTTAGCAAATCGCCATTTTATTTTAGTTAAAATTGTTTATTAATGCTTTGATTTTTCTGTCGAACTATTCTGTTCATACCTTAATATGACTTGAACATTTTCCAATGAACATTTAATGAATCTTAACATTCTTCAGTCATAATTGAACCCCATATGACCGCGAAAACAAATATAACTGACGAAATAGTTATGCTTTGTTGCATTTATTTATTTTATTTTCACCATTAAAGCATACTGTAATTAATGTGAATTGTATTGAGAGATTTAGCGCATACTTCATACATGCAAGCGTGATAGGAATTATGTTGCTGTCTCGTTAATGTCCTTATGGAATACTTAAAACTTTCTTATAAACATCTCCCTTTGCGTTGATGGTTTGTCAAGAATCAGCTAAATGGTATTGTTTTTAATAAGACGCAATTGTTTAAGTATTCAAAAAGCATTTTGGATAAAATCGCGTTTAAAATCGCATCGAAGACGACGTCCAAGATGGCTGCCCGGATTTCCCATACTTATGGATTTATTTTAATATGTACATTAACCCTGCTTATTTTGTCAGAAATCAATTTATTGATATTGTTTGCAAATTAAAAATATTGAACATAACTACTGGTCCTTTTGGACAATAAGAAATTTAACATTGCGTCAAAGTTGACAACCAAAATTTACACTGCATTGGCTAAATATGGCCCTTTATTGGTAGGTTTGACAACAAACGAAGTACCAAAATGTTTATTGAATACAATATAGTTGGTAGACTTGAACAGAGCCCGCATTTGATAAATGCTTGGCAGCTTAGGGTTGATGGTAGACAAGCTATGGTTGAAAAAGCCCTTGGTTGGCCCTTGAAGAAAATATCTGCTTGTTTTGAGTGGGCTTTACCAAACCACAAAATGGAGTATTGAGCTATTGGAAACCCCCTCATTATTAATTAAGGCATACATGGGCTTTATTGTAACCATATAGAACTTTGTTGGGGACCTGTTGTGTCTAAAAGAGACAATATAGAATTGGCTCTGCACTTGCAAGGCACTCTTGGTAGAAACATTTATGGCTTGCTTAACACTAATACATTAATACTTATGTGAAAAACTACAGAAACAATCTCATAAGCAAAATGTTTAAACATAAACCCGGTTAAATGGCACTGGGTAAACGCCAAAGACATAGAACACAAAAACAAAATATCACAAACAAGAAACATGAAAGAACAGCACAAAACTCCACAAACAGCACAGTGCATACATACTATTGTTATATATATAAAAACTAGGTATGTTTATCAAGGATTGTTAGGTACCGCCTTTGAACGGTCAGTAAAATATAGATTTACTCGGGGGATTTCTTATTAAATTTTAATATGGAAAAAGAAATTATGTAGAATTGAACTGTTTTGTGATTTTGATGTTGTAATGATTCAATTCCATATCAAATTCCATTCAACATACTGAAATAATAAATAGCACATATATTAGGTATAATTGCATTTATATATCATATATTTGGCCGTTTATAAACTAAATAACAACACCATAACGGGTACTCGAGTAGTAATTTGGTACTCGGGTACTCGGATGATTGATCGAGTACTCGGGTATTCGTTGCCATCCCTAGTTTTAACATATTCATTTAAATATAAAACAGTTAAAATGTGACATGATAGCCTTTTAGAAACAACTTGTTTTTGGCGACCGGCTTTGGCAACATATATTGGGATCATACCTAGTTGCTTTCATAAAAAGTTTAAAAGTTTACACGATCAAGTAACTAAAACAAGAGAAATATAGAATAATTAACCCATTATATTTCTACGCTAACTTTTATAAGAAAAAAATTATAAATATTTTTTTTTTTACATTAAAATTAAATTGGCAGTGATGAAGTCAGTTATGTCTGCTACAAAGAAGGACTTTTTGAACTAGAAAGATACATGATGTTGAACTTTCGAGTGTTAAATAAGTCTAGCACTATTTGCCACACGACTCTAATAACGACCTTTTGTTAACCTTCTGAGAGTTGCATTGGTTTGAAACCATGGCGTTTTAAAAAGCCAATCTGAAAGTTGTACAATAAAATTAATTTCTAATTAAAGAAACATTCAATTTACAATTCTGCCACAAAACAGAGATTATTTTTAAATGTTCGACTTCCTGGCTTGTCCCTATATCTTTCGTTGTATTTTTGGAACAAAGAACCGTCTTTGGTGAAAAAAATAGTTAAAAACAATTAACAGATAATGAAGGATTTTGACATGCCTGTGTTGTTTTCTGAAACCCGTAACAGCGAAGATGAATAATCCCCTAAGGATAAACTGATACAAATTTCTATCAAAGCAAGGCAATGTACGTAATAATCCAGCTGCAAGCGAGACCGTTACGGAGAAAGACTTGTATCTGATGGGGGACGCTTAGCACAGACTCAACATAGATCACAAAAATGCGATTTACAATAGATGTATATATATATCTTCAGACGATTTTAACTGCACTTAAATAGCAGTAAGGAATTACGATTGGAGTGGAGTATGATAACAACACCTTGAATTGGAGTTTTCAACAGATTTTAACCATCCTTTTTCAAAACACAAATTTGATGGCGAAGTCCTTTTTCTTTAGGCCATACGAAATTGTTTTATACGTCAACTCATAGTACAAAAATGTATCCAGCTATCCTGAAATGAACGAACCCTCGAATAAAATATTACTGAATGAGTGGTATCTTATTGATAAAGACACCAGAGCTACCTTAGTCCATTCTGGATCGTTCTCAATTGTAAGATATATTTCAACTGCAAAATGATTTCCAATAAAACCTTATTTAAGTGTGTTAATCATGGGAATCACACAAATGCATTCTGTTATGATATCAAAAGCTACCAGTCCGCGGATGCTAAACATAGAAACGATTTTGTATGGTCTAAGAACCAAAGCAACACATATTTTATTATGACTGTTATTATTAAATATGATCTCGAGCAGCCATTGTATTCATTATTCGTATAATTCGTTGTTTTGAGTAATTAGTAAATGTTAGTATAGATTCGTCTACAGACGAATGACTCAAGTGATAAAACGTTGATTGATTTTTACTTCTACCTAATAACATACCAAGTGACTTAGATAATACCATTCTGGATAAATTTTAAGACTGTTCATAGGTTTCGTGAGTAATAAACACCCTCTTCTTTCAAACTTTATACTTTAAAAGGTCAGGATTATAAGTATCTTTCATGGCCGAGAGTGTAAGTGTTCATCCCGACCCGAGCGAAGGGTGGTTTGAGGAAACGAGGTTTACCATTGTTCTATGTAAAATCACTCCAGTTCACCACTTTATTATGACTTTGCAGAATAGATTTGAGCTATGACACTATTTTGCCACAAATAATGAACACCTTGTCTGTTGATTAAACACCAGAAAACCATATCAAGATAGTTTCGTTTTTCTGCTATCTTCATTTCTTTACAGTCACTATCTATAACGTCCATGTGCCACAGTCATGGCCGCATCTCTGGGGTTATCTCTGAATCCATCCACCCAAGAAAGAGATCCTGCAAAATATCATTCAAAATCACATAATTTTCATCAAATATGATATAAATACTGTGTAAACTTGAAAATACATACAAGAATACAATGTACACATCATCAAATGCTACCTGAAGGGGGAGAAACATTTTTTTAAGAACTACTTGAAGGGGTACTACGACCCGGAAGCATTTCGTTGTGTGCCGACACCTAGTCTTATCGGTTTTTAAATAGTTCTGATGAGAGTGGAGCATTAATTCTTGAAAGGTGCGTGAAAACTTTTTTATGGTGACATTTGAAGCGAGAAATGGTTAATTAGCATTCTAAATATTGCCACAAGACAAGGTTTTCATGATGCTTAAGACGACTGTCTTCAACAAGGGAGGTAACTTCAATGTGGTGACCATTAAAAAGGAGTTCCATACGGGCATTTTATTTTCGCTCTTGGGCAAGGTAAGAATTTCTAGCATGGTTAAATTATTGGATCTACTTATCTGAGGTGGGAGAAATTTATGTCCACAAATGGTTTCTACACAAATTGTTTCACTATTACGAAAATGGAAGAAACACTTTATTCTTATTGCTAGTGGTCTTCCGAAGTTTTCGATAGAAACAATAAGTAAACAGATATTCATTTATAAAGAGAAATCAACGATTAAAATCACTCATTCTTCGAGATAAATAATTATATGTTATAAATATATATATACCAATACATTTCAAGATCTAGATTTCCAAACTTTTACTTACATTGATTTGGAAACGTTAACTAACTAAAATATTTATCAGTATGATCATCCGAGGAAAACTCATGAGTATGTTCTACTTTAAAAAAACATGTATATACTCGACCAGAAAATGTCACTCGCATCACTGCCGTGTCCGTCAATATTTTCCTCGCCGTCTTGTCAATATTGTTCACATGTTTAATTACTGTTTCGTGCATGCGTTCGCACTGTTTTTTCAATGTTTAATTAAAATTAAGTTATTTTTTTTATTTTTAATCGTTTGAAGAAAACAAACGACTGTCTAATAAAAGGTGGAACGTTTTTGCTAAATTTTCAACCAATCGATGTATTTGTATGTGTCTTCTTTGTAAACTCTAACATTCTGGAATAACGTCTAAAATGAGCTCGTTGGGTTAAACGTGTAAAGTAAATCCCTAACGAGTAATAATCATACCCTTGCGACACTCACTATCAATCACGAATCATTGTTATCTGCAACTGATCGTTCGGATCAGCCAAACAATTCTTTCATAAACAGGGATTTCCGAATTCCAAATGACAAAGTAATTTGAATCGGACACAATATTAAATACTGTCAATTAAGTTTCGTTATCCTATGAGAATTCACGCTGTCGTTAAGAATATTGGATGCAACGGGACCATAGGGTGCGACTTAAATTCCAATTAGTTTTCTCAGCAATGTTTCAGGAGATTCCGTATCTGTGAATTAACATAAACAATGGTTTTCAAACGATGAAAAAGTATTGATATTCATATTTCCTGGCGCGATATTAACGATATTCTTGTCACAAATTCTGCTACCATGTTATTCTCCAAAAATGAAGGGATTAAATCAGAGCATATTGTTCTCGCCGATTCTTTTTGATATTTAAAACTCTTTTATGGAAAACAAGAACATAATAACAATACAATTACTTAAGTCTATAGATTCAATCATTATGAAAAGTGAGGCAATATGATCAGTATAGCTTATCAATTTGGAACTGGGTGTAAACATGTAATGTCAACGCATTTAACAGAGAGAAACGCCGGACGATGGCATGGGCTTGTCTTCGTTATTTAAGTAATATTTCGCATGTTTTGGTTGTAAGGTACACACTGTCAGTTTTAGGACATAATTATTCTTGACACTATGAAATAAAAATGTGACTACGGTAGAAAACGTTAATTGAAAAAACGTAGACAAACGCACTGTTGAGCAATTCATTGATTAACTATTGCCTTGACCAAGTAGGTTTCCATCATAACATTTATATGACAAGGGAAGAATGCATTTTCCGGATTATTGTCAATGAATAATTGCTAACTGATACCTCGAACTATTTTCGTACATTGAGAAAAATTAAGTGTATTAATGAAACCGTATGAAACGTGTCTTTTAACAAACGATTGTTGTGATTTATAGAGTAATAACGTTAAAGCTCAACGGAAAAGACTAAGCTCGAATTTCGCATTAAAGCTACATTTAAGTGAGACATGAACAACTCCAGAGATTACTCTGGCTGATATCAAAATTACATCAAACTAAATCCAAGCTTCACGTCGAAACCGGTCAAACATTTGTCTTACTTAAGCGTTAAAAGCTAGACGCATAAATTCTGGAGCATTAATCAGTGCAATTGAATACACCATTCCTTCTCCATAATAACCTGATTTATGTGTTTCTGGTTTTGCAGCCTCATTCATTGGCATGTAGAAAAATTGTCAAAATATATAATTTTGTAAACAATGCCGCTTGAAATATCCGACGCGCTCGCAGATCGGGAGCCGGTTAACGAGAAAAGATAATGAAACGATATCTTTGTATTAAATTTGACGCTGAAGAAGTGTTTAATACACTTCATCAAAAAGCGCGTTCGTCGGACGTCAGGGCGCGCTGTTATTTAAAATTTATGTGAATCAATTCTCGAGCAACGTCGCCGTTTTTATCGTTATAAAACTTTAATAGTACTTGTTTTATAAGACTGTTCTCTTCTAAAGCACCCAAATTTTAATCACGTTTAATTATGTATTTAAATTTCATTCTGCAATTGAGCGTCATGGCATGTAAGTTATCTTACACAGTGTAGGGGAGACAGAGTCTGAATGAAACGTATAAACTTATAATTTCCAAAAATACGCAAGAAAATAACATATAAGTTTTATAATAGTTATTGTTGTAAGCCCATGTACTGTGCAGAACAAAGTTGGTTTCATTTCTAACATTTCACAAAGCATAAAAAGTGAAATAGGTAACAAAGGACCTTGATCATTGAATTGTATTTTATACATATCATTAAGCATATCATTATATAGATATGATATAATGAGCACCAATATAACTTATATTATTTAAAATATTGAAAATACTTCGTCAGCCGTTTTGTTTTTTTTACCAATTAACGGATGAGTGGTAAAGAGCTATATATATTAAGAATTAGCAAATAAAACATTATATTTTGTTTTCAGATGAATTACAAAAGATCCGAATAGTGCGAAGTATCCATGCAATCAACGACCGCCTTTGTCCGCTTGGCACTAGTTCGGATCTGTGCTTCCAAAAGCATCTACAGTTGTATTTAAAGATGCAGGTAGGCGTTATGGACCCCGTCTCACAACGCAATATCGGTTAGTTTCCCAGAGCCGGGGTCCAGAGATTTTGGGGACAATAGTGGATGTGGTCGTTTTCCATCAAATGGAAGAATTCCGCGGATGATATAGATCTTCAAGAAATTCTTGACCAAATGCAAAGCTATCTTGATGAAGACGCTTATGACAACAGGGGTAGTTATGGATTATCAAATGAGAAGGAGTACGATACTATAAACAATGTTTTTTTTAGATAAACAATGATATCTTAGATCAGTTACGTAGAAACGATGAAAACACAATACCAGAAGAATGGTTTGACCTTGAAGAAGATTAAACAAATGAACCAGTGATAGACTTCATTTTAAAATCCTTAGAAAGAAAACAACCTGTGAATTCTGAACATGTGTCTAGAAATTCAAAAACCAAACGCGATATAGAACGTTTACAGAAGCGTCAACTGGTGTGCCCGGACCACATGCCTTCTTCCACGTGCTTTAACAAGGCGTTAAGCTACTATGTTACACTTTTCAATACTGTACATAGACGGAACGCTTCGGGTTGATAACAAAAAAAGTAGACACCTGTTTGTCATTTTATTCAATGTTTTGATCAGAACAAATGCATTCCTTCTTCAGATTCCAAATATTTAAACGCCATTCAAGAGTAATGAAATAAAAAGGTTAAAGATACGTTTCTTTCTTATCATATTCAGCCATGCCGATTGATGTTATATCATTATTTTGTTGAATACTATTGCATCAATATATTTCTGTTGGTAAACAGTATCGAGCCGTTTGTGAAGCCTTTGTCTTTCGGTTTTGATTGATACATTTATGCCCTTGTGCCATTTAACTAAGCCGTAGACATTCATTGGCGTCTTTTGATGCATTGAATCTAAGTCAGTGTTGTGCTGTTGCCTGTTTTTAGATAAAAAACCGATGTATGACCGTACTCCAAAAATGTTATGGTATTATAAATTGAGATTAAAATGATCGTACCGAAGTGAAAAGTAATACGAAAACTGCAAACTTACTTGCAAATCACCACATGCTTATATGCAGATCTCCACATGCTCACATGTTTACTTGCAAATTTTTGCATGCTTACTTCCACATGCTTGTGAGGCTTCTTTTTAAAAGAATTATTTTGTTGAATTAAAAGAGCTGTAATTGCTAAGAAATATACTGGAGAATAATGGTTCTTGAATAAATAATGCAGAATGGAATAATGATAGGTACAGCTTACATTATATGCTGGGCAATACTTTCAAATGTTTAGTCTGCAGCTTCCCGTATGACGCTTGAACAGGGTTGGTGTGCTAAATGTAAACTTTGGCTGTATAGAACGGGTGCCAAATAGGAAACTTCATCCAAGACCTTCTTATACAAATTCCGAATGATGGGTTCGCGCCACTCAAAGTGACCTTTTAATTTAAGATTGTGGTGAACATGTCGCCAAGTTTTAGCAAATCGCCATTTTACTTTAAATCGTGTGTTAATGCTTTGATTCTTCTAACAAACTATACTGTTCATACCTTAACATATGTCTTGATAAATTTCAATGAACATTTAATGAAATTCTTAACATTCTTCAGTCATTATTGCATCCAAATTGACCACGAAAACAAATATAACTTATAGTTATAAAAATATAAAAAATTGTTATACTTTGTTGCTTTTATTTTATTTTCTATTCAATATTAAGGAATACTGTGGATTAATGTGAATTGTACTGAGAGATTAAGCACATACTTCATACATGTAAGCGTAATAAGAGTTATGTTCCTGTATCGTTAATTGCCATATGGAATACTTAAATGTTAACATTCTTATGAACGTCTCCCTTTGCGTTGACGGTTTGTCAAGAATAAGCTAAATTATATTGTTTTTAATAAAACGCAAACGTTAAAAATTTCAAAAAGCGTTTTGGATAAAATCGCGTTCAAAATTTCATCTAAGACGACGTCAAAGATATATATTTCTTTTAATATGTGCATTAACTCTGCTTATTTTGTCAGAAAATAGTGCCCTTCATTGGCATTTTTGACAGAAAACGGAGTACCAAAATGTTTATTGGATACAATGGAGTTGGTAGACTTAAACAGAACCAGTATTTAATAAATGCTTGCCAGATTAGGGTTGGTTGTAGACAAGCTATGGTTGAATAAGCCCTTGGTTGTCCTTTGAAGAACACATCTGGTTGTTTTGAATTGGCTTTACCGAAACCACAATATTGAATATTGAGCTATTGGAAACCCCCGCTTTATTAATTAAGGCATACATGGGCTTTATTGTAACCATATAGATGTCTGTTGGGGACCTGTTGTGTCTAAAAGATACAATATAGAATTGGCTTTGCACTTGAAAGGCACTCTTGGTAGAAACATTTATGGCTTGCTTAACACTAATACATTAATACTTATGTGAAAAACTACAGAAACAAGCTCAGTAGCAAAACGTTTAAACATAAACCCGGTTTAATGGCACTAGGTAAAAGCCAAAGACATAGAACACAAAAACAAAATATCACAAACAAGAAACATGGAAGAACAGCACAAAACTCCACAAACAGCACAGTGCATACATACTATACATATATAAAAAAAACTAGGTATGTTTATCAATGATTATTAGGTACCGCCTTGGATCGGTGAGTAAAATGTAAATTTACGAGGGGTATAAACCAGTTTACGTGCACAAACCTCACCTCACAGAAGTTAACTTGATTTTTATTAAGTTCTAATATGGAAAAAATAAATGGTGAAAAATTAAACTTGTCTGTGATTTTGATGTTGTTATGAATCCTTTCCATAACAAATTCCATTCAACATACTAAAATAATAAATAGCGCAGTCGGTATTAGGTATATATGCATTTTGAAATTAAAATGATTATTTTGACCTTAAATTGTGAAGTACATAATTTATTCAGTTGTAACTTTTAACATATTCATTTAAATACAAATTTTAAAGTAAAACAGTTAAAATGTGACATGATAGCCTTTTAGAAACAGCTTGTTTTTGGCGACCGGCTTTGGCACCATATATTGGGATCATACCTAGTTGCTTTCATAAAAACTTTAAAAGTTTACACGATCAAATAACTGAAAAAAGAGAAATATAGAAGACTTAACCCATTATATGTGACCAGTCACGGGAATTTTGGCCCGAAACCACTTTTTGGGCGAAAATGAGATACGAGTAATTTCTGACACTCATATTCTTTAGGATAAAAACACTGAAGAGAAAATTCAAAAATTCCTATGTTTAACGAAATTATGACAAAAACTAGAAGGGCACTTGTTTAAGAAACAGCTGGAAATTCGGTAAAGTTCAAAAATTTATTGAAACATTTGTATTCACAGATGCAATGAATATGCATTTACTACAATTCCCACATTATAACAACAACATATTTTCAAAACCATTCTCAATTATTATTGAGAAAATAAATTGGTTACCATGGCAACCATTATTGAAAAAAGGCGTTTTGGGGTTAAATTTGCATTTAAATATACAATAAAAGTCATTTGAAGCATTCGGTAATAATTGATTTGTTAATTGATATCCTCAAACCTTACTGTACCTGGTTTATGTATTTGACAAATGTCAGAATAAATAAAAACTATTTGCTGTAGTTTATTGGAAATTTTTCACAATAAATTGACATTAGGTTGGAACTTGCACCTAATACAAACCAATGTATATGTAGAGGTTAAAGTATGTTACCACTGTAATTAACTATTATTTATCTTCTTTGAATGGTCTTAAAGGGTTTGTTTTTTATCCTGGTTACCATGGCAACAGGCCACAAACATGATCAGTATCACACCAACTTAACCTCAAATGTGATTTTTGTATAATCATTCATAGCTCATAAAACATGAAATGGTGGTTAATATACTCTTAATTTAATAAACATAACAATACTGCATAATTTACACTATTATATAATAAGATCAGTTAATAAATGGGCACATTTACAAAATGAAAACAATTTCTTAACATACTAACTACTTAGCATGTACAAGTCATTACGTAGTTTCAAGAAGTATGCAATTGGCCACATAGTACATGACAAATGATATTCTCGATGCTTTTTCATAGGTAAAAGTTGGTAAGGTACATTTTATCAGGCTGTGAATTAACTAATTTTGACAAACAGTATGATAAATGTCTTCAATTCAAGCATTTATAGGCTTCAACTGCCAGATTTTTTTAAGTTTGTATTAATAATTAATAATCATAAAGTGGTCTCCATTATGGCAGAAGAGTTCTACCAACAAAAGACTGGGTGCAGCACCCTTCCATCACTCATTTGCTAAAACCACAGTTTATCACTCAAAATCACTGGTAGCCTTATTTCACATAAACAAGTTTCTATTGAAAAAATAATTGTCAAAAAAAAATTGATTTAGTTTATAAAGATCACATATCAGTATACTGAAAAGTTCTTTTCACTTATTTAAGGTATCAGAGCCTTTTTGCATCAAGTCCTTTTAGTTGGATGGTTCAGGATACTCTCCATGGAAAAGCCATTGTTGTGGGCTTGTCAATTTTAACTTCAATCTCACTGTCCTTGGCATGCTATCTCATGAATTCACTCACTGGGTTGTCAGCTGAAGTTCTGAAAAATAATGTTCATATGTACAATACTTAGTGTTTGGAATAATTATGCAAATAAACTTGAACATCAAAACTCACATCTGAATAAAATGGAAAATTAGTCTAGATATACATACACAGGCAGTGATACTGTCCATAATACTTTTGTTATACCTGAAGTGATGATATTTCCTTAAGTTTAGAATGTACTTCAGGGGTCTCTTGGTGTACTCCAACCAGTCAAAGAATATAACCAGTTTGCCAAGGTCATCAATCCACAAAAGATGTGTGCTGCCTCCATTTGGTCTTAATAAATAAACATGTTGTTTAGATTATGATATAATACCTATTGTTTTAACACAAGCTTTCTTTCACATAATAAGGTATTATAACCAACATCAGTGTCTAAATAAAGTACCAAACTTCAATATTTTTTGTACACAAAATCCTTTAATATGGCTTTAAATCGACATTTAAAGCAACAAAATTAAAAAAAAACTAAAAAAAAACTTACAACTTACCTTCCACATCTCTGACAGGACTGAACTTTATGTCACCTGCTTCCATTTTAGTAAATGCTGTTTCTCTCCCTTCAGAATACATCAGACCCTTAAACATAGAATAACATACAATTTATTGCCTTCATTCTATGACATTTAGAGAAGTAAGAGAACAGATTTAAGCCCAAACTATTTTTATAAGTCTAATAAATATTTTGAGATTTCTGATTACTTGTATTGAAAAATAAATAAATGTTACATTGTTTTGTTATTCTAATGTTCTCATGTGTCAATATGCAGTGCATTAGTGATGCATTTCAACACTATTTTTGTCAATCATACCCAATGACTGCATTGTTTTTTATTCCGCCCAACACAGTTGTCAATGTGCAGGTATGCAAAGTCTTCTCTATATGGATGATGTTCAAAATGAGGTACCACACCATTGGCCACATAACAGCTAAACCCTTATCACTGAGATAAATATCTGTGAACCTGAAAAAAACAGACTTTGAAATAGAAAAGATATATATATATATATTTATTTACACTATAATTTCATGTTCAAGTAAGAACTTTGAATAAAAGGGATATAAAATATTTAAACAAGAGCGCCCAGAGCAAATGTGAGCGCTTCTCTGTTTTTTTCAGTGAATTTACAAAATATAAAGGTTTTCCATTTCCCCTATAATAATTAAGTCAAATGGCAAAACTGTATTTACCACTCAATTTATAAATAAGATTTACCATATGATTTATAGAACACTTCAAAGCAGGGCCTTCTTGCTGTGCCTAGTATGGGTAGAAGACCTGCTCGGCATAATCAAAGCTGTAATGGATTGTTGTTCTGTGTACAGCAGGTGCTTGACCTGAAATTCACATGTGATCATAATGTTGTAAAAATATGTATTTACAGAAATACAAATCTTTAACTGTTTATAGTTGGGGTGATGCCCCGGCAGATCAACATGTACACAATATTGCATGCCAAAGAAAATTCCTGTTAGTCTGAATGTCATGCATTCCCAAAAAGCAGCTTGCAGCTACAGTCATTAATATTGGTCCTGACTTTTACAGTATTGTGCTCAAATTCTATATAAACATTTTCCCCAACTGCATTAGTCTATTATTTTCATAATCATCATGATCATCTTCATCATAACAGAAATTTATTTCAATGTACCTGAACCTCATGAGATGGAATGTTATGCACATAAGTCAACATTGCTAAAAAAGTTCATTTACAACTTTAAATTCATCAACATAGCTAAAATTACAGTTAAACTGCAACTCAAAATTAATTTGTAAAATCCATCAATAATTTTATTGATAGTTGGCCGCGGTAAGATGATGAAAAATTGATTATGTCCTTTTTCAGTCATCATAAGTATGCAAAAAAGGAATATCTGCTGGATTTTGATCTGTTTACATTTTCAACGTCACACTGTCAAATTTCACTTCCGTTTTGTTTTCCTGCGATCAAGTTCCATCCATTTAACCGAATTTAGAATATATTGCATTACATTAAAGATATACACATTCGTAAAATTATATGCTTAAACAATGAAAATAATTCTACTTACCAACAAATTCCTATAATTTGATGTAAATGCCTTTAGTTCAGCTCAACCTACATCCTCAAATTTTGGTTAAAAAATAGCACATGACAACTACGGGAGATAACACCAAAAGTAATAAACAATACGAAAGAAAGTGGTTAAAAAACACTATTTCTATGAACATTACATTTTAAAGAATATACTTGACTTAACAATCTAGGGTGACAAAATGTTTAATGGTTGTTTTTACGATAAAAAACTTCATTACTTTCTTATTTTTTACGCTTCAACTTTGCGCACGTTTTTCTCGAAATCGAGGCTATCGGTTTCGGGCCAAAAGTCTAATGACGCGTCACATATTTCTACGCTAACTTTTATAAGGTAACAAAAAATATTTTTTTACATTCAAATGAACTTGGCATTGATGAAGTCAGTTATGTATGCTACAAAGAAGGACTTTTTGAACTTGAAAGATACCATGCTGTTGAACCTTCGATTGTTAAATAAGTCTAGCACTATTTGCCACACGACTCTAATAACAACCTTTCGTTAACTTTCTGAGAGTGGCACTGGTTTGAACCCATGGCATTTTAAAAAGCCAATCTGAAAGTTGTACAATAAAATTAATTTCTAAATAAAGAAGCATTCAATTAACAATTCTACCACAAAACAGGGATTATTTTTAAATGTTCGACTTCCTGGCTTATCCCTATATTTTTCGTTGTATTTTTGGAACAAAGTACAATCTTTGTTGGAAAAAAGGTTAAAACAATTAACAGACAATGAAGGATTTTGACATGCCGGAGTTGTTTTCTGAAACGCGTTACAGCGAAGATGAATAATCCCCTAAGGATAAACTGATACAAATTTCTATCAAAGTTAGGCAATGTACGTAATAAACCAGCTGCAAACGAAGTCTTTACGGGGAAAGGCTTGTATTTGAAGGGGGACGCTTAGCACAGACTCAACATAGACCACAAAAATGCGATTTACAATAGAAAGAGATATCTCTTCAGGCGAGTTTTAACTGCAGCTTAAATTACATTAAGGAATATCGATTGAAGTGGAAGTTGAAAACAACACCTTGAATTGGCGATTGCAACACATTTTAACCATCCTTTTTAAAAAACAAATTTGATGCCGAAGTCGGTTAGCCATGTGCCCTTTTTCTTTAAGCCATACGAAATTGTTTTATACTTAGAGTGACCTCTTAGTACACAAACGTATCCATCTATCCTGAAATAAACGAACCCTCGAATAAAATATCACTGAATGAGTGGTATCTTATTAATAAAGACACCAGAGCTTCCTTAGTCCATTCGGGATCTTTCTTAATAGTTAGATAGATTTCAGCTGCAAAATGAGTTCGAATAAAACCTTATTTAAGTGTGTTCATCATGGGAATCACACAAAATGCATTCTGATCGATATCAAATGCTCAAAGCTATCAGTCCGCGGATGCTAAACATAGAAACGATTTTGTATGGTCTTAGTAGCAAAGCAACACATGTTTTAATATGACTGCTATAATTAAATATGATCTACAGCAACCATTGTATTCATTTTTCGTATAATTCATTGTTTTGATAAATTAGTAAATAGTGTTACTTTCCCTGTGAAACATACTTACTGGTCATTAAATTACCACAGAAATGGACTCTTCTAAAGATGACTCTGATAAAGGTAACATCCTTTCATCCTGTGAGGGAGAAATTTCTGTGTCAGATGGCATTACTGTGGTTAATACCTTTCAGAGATAGAGTCGATACCTTTTGATTGTGCACAGTTATCTTTGACTGCCAGTATAGATTCCAGTCTACAGACGAATGACTCAAGGGATAAAACGTTGATTTATATACACATCAACCCAATAACATACCAAGTGACTTAGATAATACCATTCTGGTGCAATTTCACGACTGTTCACTGTTTCTGTTCATAGGTTTCGTGAGTAATAATCACCCTTTTCTTTCAGACTTGAGTCTTGAAAAGGTCATGATATTTACGTCCACAAATTGTTGCTACCCAAACTGTATCACTATTACGAAAATAGAAGAAACACTTTATTCTTATTGCTAGTGGTCTTCCGAAGTTTTCGATAGAAACAATAAGTCAACCGATATTCAGTTATGAAAACATATATACGATTAATATAACTCATTCTACGAGACAAATAATTAAATGGTTTATTGTTCTCTTATCGAAATGCAATTTCTTTTCATTTGCTGAACATATATTACGATGTTATAAAATACATGTACCAATATATTTCAAGATTTATATTACCAAACGTGTATTAACATTGATATGGAAACGTTAATTAACTAAATAGTTCTTGGTAAGATCATCCGGGGGAAACGTTCTACTTTTATCGTAAAGAACATTTATATTTTTGAGCAGAAAATGTCATTCGTATCTCTGCCGTGTCACTCGATATTCTCTTCAACGCATTGACAATGTTGTTCACATGTCCAATTACTGTTTCTTGCATGCACTAGCAATACATGTGTTCTATTGTCGTCATTGTACTCGTATTTTAATGTTCGCACTGTATTTCAATGTTCTATTAAAATTAAGTGAAAATTCTTTTTTTTTAAATTGTTTGCAGAAAATATCAAATATGTTTCATAAAAGGCGGAACATTTTTTGTAGTTTTCGACCAATCGATGTATTCGCATCTGTCTTCTTGGTAAACTCTAGAATTTTCGAATACTGTTTACACATAACTCTGACATCTTTACTAAATAAACACGAAAATCGGAAAACAGTACATTCGACAATAAAGTAGGCTACAATTTGATTACAAATGTAAAACTGTAAGGTTTAATGGAATTTGTTTTGACGCTTTGTCTTGCACCTAAATGCGCCCCGATATTAACGCAAAGACGAACGATCCCTCCCAGTCTGGCTCACATCGTATCATTATCACACGCTAGAGTATAATCTTCGCTCAATTTGCGAAAAAATAAAATTAGCGCCGAAGAAAGTCACTAGTGTTTTGGTCTTTAAGCTTACAATAACAGATACATGGATGTCGCAGTAAAATCCAACTATATCTACGTCTGCGATATTCTACAATACAGTTCGCCTTAAAATGAGACGTCTTTATAAAATATTCATTTTAATAGGGAAACACAATAACCATGGGATTTGGGCATTGTTTAGCTATGTACTGCTCGCTGATACCCCTGTCACACAATCAGCACAATTCTTGAGACATGATTGTGATCTTTCAAAACAATTTGTCTAAGTTGAGTGTCAACAAAATGTATGTAATGGTGTTCTTTAACAACCTCACCGTAATTTAAAGCACTGATATGATAATTTTGCTTGAGTTGGCGCTACGTATATGCTATAAGTTAAAGTTCATTTTGGCGATCTAAAAAATGCAGCAATGCCACAGGCCGAGAAAGCTTTCACCAATTTCTGTATATCGCGAAAATAAACCCTAACTTATTTGGTGTTCGCTAAGTTGACCCACTAGCTCCGCCCTCTGTGTAGTTACGTGGTATTTTGGCGCGAAAGTTAATTTGCCAAGGCGTTTGTTTCATTATATGACTGTCGGCGATGGAATATTGTCGCGACTTTGTGAATAGGTTATAAAGGCGAATAAAATTGATTGATGTTTGTACAAAAATGGAAAAGCACTGAAACTTGAACGTATATTATACTTTTAGTTTAAAATTAACAAATTGTTGATATTTTTTGCTAATATGAATAACAGTAAAGATTGCAAAACTTTACTGTTATTCATATTTAAAAGAACAATAATATTTAAATTGTGGATTTAAAAGATGTCAATACGAATTGATAGCTGAATACACATTTATTGTTAAATTCGGGTTCATGACGTAAGCTTCAACTGATTAAAAACAGCACCCTTAACTGTCAATCATAGTTACTTCGCTCATGTGCAGAGGGCAGAACGATCTATGAAAAATAGACGACTTGACCAAATCATGTAGATCAATAAAATTCCCTCTACAAACATAAGTGTTTATATTCGCTGTCAAACCTGCTCTGCATGATATGGAGATGCAATAAGTAGGGTAAATCCTCGGTTGTCATTTGTCCACAAATATGTGCGAACACCAATTAAGAACATACCTCGTTTTTGCTACGGTACGTTGTTTAAGTCATGAGCACGGTTATCGTACGAATCAGTGTAACACAGTGCGAGTATTGTATGACTTTATTAAAAGGTATGCATAAATTTAGTATTAAAAACATCTTCAAAAACTCTTTAAGCTGCGGGGAACAGTTTGGGAGTGAAGCGGATATAAACATGCATTTAAAGGATCACGATTTCATCAGCTTGAGGTGTTTCGGAGGAACGTGTTGATGCGTAATAAAATGAGCTCGTTGGGTTAAACGTGTTCAGTAAATCCCTAACGAGGAATAATCCTACCCCTGTGACACTCACTATCAATCACGAATCATTGTTATCTGCAACTGATCGTTCGGATTAGCCATACAATTCTTTCATAAACAGGGATTAATAAACCAAATGAAACGTTCCCAGAACTTGACCAACCTATCGTTGTAGATGAAATTTTAAAAAGCTGTTAAGTCTCTGAAAAGAGAAAGCATCTGGCAGTGATTGCTTGCTAAATGAATATTTTATTGAAAGTTTAGATTTATTATCGGCGCATTTATGTGATCTATTCAATTGTATTTTGAACTCGGGTATTTATCCGGATAAGTGGATGGATGGTATTATAATCCCTTTGCATAAAAAAGGCAATGTTAATGATGTAAACAATTATAGAGGTATTACCCTTGTTAGTTGTATGTCTAAGTTATTTGCCTCTGTGCTTAACAAACGACTTGAACTTTTTTGCAATTAACATAACATAATTTCGGATGCATAATTCGGATTTCACAAAGGCAGATCTACGGTTGATGCAATATTTATACTTGTCATTAGTACAAAAATATTTAAATGAAAATAAACGATTATATGTTATATTTGTCGATATGATGAAATGTTTTGATTCCATATATAGAAATGCATTATGGCTTAAAATGTATAAATGTGGAATCCAAGGCAAACTTCTTAGAATTATACGCGATATGTACAAACAAGTTAAATCCTGTGTCAAATCATGTTCTAACTATTCGGAGTATTTTAATTATGCTGTTGGCTTACGCCAATGGGAAGTTATGTCCCCTCTTTTATTTCTGTCTTTGTTGAAGACTTTGAATTGTATTTACAAAACAATGTTGAATCCGGTTTACAATTTGATGATATAGTACTGATGTTACTGTTATTCGCAGATGATAGGCCATCGTAGGTAAAACACCTAAATAATTGCAAGATCATTTAGACACATTATTCGAATATTGTTATACATGGGGACTTATAGTGAATACCACTAAAACTAAAATTATGGTTCTTCGTAAACGTGGTGGATTATTGGACACTGAACGTTGGACCTATAATGGAAACGTTATTGATGTAGTAAATCATTTTAACTATCTTGGAACTGTTTTCAACTACACGGGTAATTTTGCACTTAATCAAGAACATTTAATTGGCAAAGCCCTTAAGGCTATGAATGCTCTATTTTGCAAATGTAAAGATTATGACATTAGTCCAAAAACGTTTTGCCAATTGTTTGACGCTTTTGTTTTGTCTGTTTTGAATTATGCTTGTGAACTTTGGGGAAATTCTAAATCAAAAGAAATAGAGAGAATACACTTAAAATTTTGAAAAAGACTACTGAAGGTTAGGCCAAATACATGTAATGCCTGTATCTATGGTGAACTAGGAAGATATCCGCTTTATATACATATATATATATGAGAATAATGAACTATTGGTTTAAAGTAGTTAAAACTGATAATATTATTTTAAAAACTGTATATGAGCAAGCTTTGTCAGATTATAATAATGGTAAAAGAAATTGGGTATCAAATGTTAAGAATTTGTTACACGCTCATGGTTTTTCTTATATATTTGACAATGTTGCCAATATAGATTGTAAAGTTTTTTTGTATGAATTTAAACGTAGACTGCTAGATATTTTTCAGCAAAATTGGCTCGGAACACTTAACAATAGTACAGTTTTAACAATATATAAGGAGATTAAATCTTCATTAGAATACGAAAAATACCTCGATATTTTACCAAAAATTTACGCTTGTACTTCTCCAGACTAAGGTTATCTGTATTTCCTCTGAGAATTCATTTAATATGCATATGTCCATGTTATTCCGATGTTAGAAAGAAATATCTAAAACGTTGTTACTATATGCACCCTTCTGTATACAAATTTCTACAATTATTGAAATCAAATGATAGAAATGAATTAATTAAACTAGCTTTGTATATTAAATATGCTCTTGTTATTCGAAATAATTTGTTGAATGTTGAAAGATAAATATTAAGTTCAGCCTCCAATTTTTTTGTTACACATAGTAAATGATAGTATGTTGCTTTGTTACACATAGTATGTTGTGTTTTATAAAACAAAACGTATTTACCATTACATGTTGTATATACACGTGGACATGTTTTATGAAAATATATATGTTTATGTAGATGATGTACATTGTACAAGTCTAAATAAAAATGTCTGTCTGTCTGTCTGATTTCCGAAATTCCCAATGATAAAGTTATTTGGATCGGACACAAGATTTTATAGTGTCAATTAAGTTTCGTTGTCCTATGAGAATTCACGCTGTCGTTAAATATTGGATGTAACGGGATTTATATTTATATTTCCCAATTCTTTTTGATATTTAAAACTCTTATATGGAAAACAAGAACATAATAACAATACAATTACTTAAGTCTATAGGTACAATCACTATGAAAGGTGAGGCAATATGATCAGTTTAGATTTTCCATTTGAAACTGGGTGTAAACATGTAATAGTTGGTCAACGTATTTAACAGAGAGAAACGCCGGACGATGGAATCGTTTTCCATCTAATGGAAGAAATTCCGCGGATGATATAGATCTTCAAGAAATTCTTGACCAAATGCAAAGCTATCTTGATGAAGACGCTTATGACGACAGGGGTAGTTATGGATTATCAAATGAGAATGAGTTCGATACTATAAACAATGATATCTTAGATCAGTTACGTAGGAACGATGAAATTACAATACCAGAAGAATGGTTTGACCTTGAAGAAGATAATACAAATAAACCAGTGATAGATTTTATTTTAAAATCCTTAGACAGAAAACAACCTGTGAATTCTGAAATTCTGAATTCATGTGTCTAGAAATTCAAAAACCAAACGCGATATAGAACGTTTACAGAAGCGTCAACTGGTGTGCCCGGAACACATGCCTTCTTCCACGTGCTTTAACAAGGCGTTAAGCTACTATGTTACACTTTTCAATACTGTATATTGACGGACACCTGTTTGTCATTTTATTCAATGTTTTGATCAGGAAATTAAATGCATTCCTTCAGTTAGAAAGCCTCGAAATTTACCAGCAGAGATGATATTATCAGATTCCAAATATTTAAACGCCATTCAAGAGTAAAACATTAAAAAGGTTAAAGATACTTTTGTTTCTTATCATATGCAGCCATGCCAATTGATGTTTAATCATTATTTTGTTGAATACTATTGCATCAATATGTTTCTGTTGGTAAACAGTCTCGAGCCCTGTGTATTTGGTTGTGTAGCCTTTGTCTTTCGGTTTTAATTGATACACTAATGCCCTTGTGCCATTAAACTAAGCCGTAAATATACAGCGCCTATTGTTGCATTGAATATACGTTTTATACTGTTTGCCTTTTATTGCAAAAAGATCACCGAATAGATGTATGACCGTACTCCAAAAATGTTATGGTATTACATATTGAGATTAAAGGGCCATACCTAAAGTAAAGTGTAAAGTAATTCGTCAAGAGCAAGCTTACTTGCATTCACCATATGTTTACATGCAGATCTCCACAAGATCACATGCTTACTTGCCGATTTTTGCATGCTTACTTCCACATGCTTGTAAAGCTTCTTTTACAAATAATTATTTTTTTGAATTTAAAGTGCTGTAATTGCTAAGAAATATGCTGGAGAATACTGATGCTTAAACAAATAATGCAGAATGGAATAATGCTAGGAAAAGCTAACATTATATTCTTGGAAATATTTTTAAAACTATACTCTAATTGCAATAAGCTCGCAAAAGATCACGTATTCTTTTTAATGCAGTTTCCCATATGGCGTTTGAACAGAGTTGGTGGGCTAAATGCCAACTTCGGCTGTATAGTCCGGAGGCCAAATAGGAAACTTCAATCCAGACCTTTTTATACAAATTCCGAATGATGGGTTCGCGCCACTTATGGTGACCTTTTAATTTAAGATGGCGGTGAAGACGTCGCCAAGTTTTAGCAAATCGCCATTTTACTTTAAATTGTGTGTTAATGCTTTGATTCTTCTGACGAACTGTACTGTTCATACCTTAACATATGACTTGATAAATTCCAATGAACATTTAATGAAATTCATAACATCCTTCAGTCATTATTGCATCCCATATGACCGCGAAAACAAATATAACTGACGAAATAGTTTTGCTTTGTTGCATTTATTTTATTTTCTATTCACTATTAAAACATACTGTAATTAATGTGAATTATATTGAGAGATTTAGCGTATACTTCATACATGTAAGCGTGATAGGATTTATGTTGCTCTATCGTTAATGTCCTTATGGAATACTAAAATGTCAACTTTCTTATAAACATCTGCCTTTGCGTTGATGGTTTGTCAAAAATAACCTATATGATATTGTTTTTAATAAGACGCAATTTTTAAAGTATTCAAAAAGCGTTTTGAATAAAATCGCGTTTAAAATCGCATCGAAGACGACGTTCAAGATGGCTGCCCGGAAATCCCATACTTATGGATTTCTTTTAATATGTGCATTAACCCTGCTTATTTTGTCAGAAATCAATTTATTGATATTGTTTGCAAATTAAAAATATGGTCATTTTGGACAATACGAAATTCAACCTTGCGTCAAAGTTGACAACCAAAATTTACACTGCATTGGCTAAATATGGCCCTTTATTGCCATGTTTGACAGCAAACGGAGTACCAAAATATTTATTGAATACAATAGAGTTGGTAGACTTGAACAGAGCCAGTATTTAATAAATGCTTGGCAGATTAGGGTCGATGTTAGACAAACTATGGCTGAATAAGCCTTTGGTTGGCCTTTGAAGAAAATATCTGGTTGTTTTGAGTGGGCCTGACCGAAACCACAATATGGAGTATTGAGCTATTGGAAACCCACTCTTTATTAAATAAGGCATACATGGGCTTTATTGTAACCATAAAGAGGATTGTTGGGGACCTGTTTTGACTAAAATAGACAATATAGAATTGGCTCTGCACGTGCAAGGCACTCTTGGTAGAAGCACTTTATGGCTTGCTTAAAACTCATACATTAAACCCGAAATGCTTTGGCATACATGACATTCACACAAATAGTATACATGTAACTTGTTAAACACTGGTTTAGGTAAAGTAAGAAAAAATGAAGTTAATAATGGAATAAGAAATGATGTAGAATTAAACTGTTCTGTGATTTTAATGTTGGTATGATTCCTTTCCATATCAAATTTCATTCAACATACTGAAATAATAAATAGCACAGTCGATATTGGGTATATTTGCATTTTGAAATTTAACTGATTATTTTGACTTTAATTTTGAATTGCTTAGTTTTGTATATCATTATGAAGTATATGTTTTATTCAGTTCATTTTAATATTTTTTTTAAAGTAAAACAGTTAAGATATGACATGATAGCCTTTGAGAAACAGCTTGTTTTTGGCGACATGCCTTTGTCAACATATATTGGAATCATACCTAGTTGCTTTCATAAAAACTATAAATAAAAAGAAATATAGAAAAATTAACCCATAGGTTTTCTACGCTAACTTTTTTTTTACATTCAAATGAACTTGGCATTGATGAAGTCAGTTATGCATGCTGCACACAAGGACTTTGTAAAAAAGAAAGATACCACGCTGTTGTACTTTCGAGTGTTAAGTGAGTCTAGCACTATTTACCAGACGACTCTAATAACAACATTTTGTTAACCTTCTGCGAGTTGCAATTGTATGAAATCATGATGTTTTAAAAAGCCAATCTAAAAGTTGTACCGTAAAATATTTTTTTAAATGAAGCAACATTCAATTTACAATTCTGTCACAAAACAGGGATTATTTTTAAATGTTCGACTTCTTGGCTTATCTCTGTATTTTTCCTTGTATTTTTGGAACAAAGAACCGTCTTTGGTGAAAAAAAAAGTTAAAAACAATTAACAGATAATGAAGGATTTTGACATGCCGGAGTTGTTTTCTGAAACGCGTTACAGCGAAGATGAATAATCCCCTAAGGATAAACTGATACAAATTTCTATCAAAGTTAGGCAATGTACGTAATAAACCAGCTGCAAGCGAAACCGTTACGGAGAAAGACTTGTATCTGATGGGGGATGTTAAGCACCGACACAACATAGACCACAAAAATGCGATTTACAATAGATAAAGATATCTCTTCAGACGATTTTTAACTGCAGCTTAAATAGCATTAAGGAATAACAATTGAAGTGGAAGATGATAACAACACATTGAATTTGCGATTTCAACAAATTTTAACCATCCTTTTTGAAACACAAATTTGATGGCGAAGTCGATGAGTCCTTTTTCTTTAGGCCATACGAAATTGTTTTATACTTAGCGTCAACTCTTCGTACGAAAACGTATCCAGCTATCCTTATAATAAACTAACCCCCGAATAAAATATTACTGAATGAGTAATATCTTATTAATAAAGACACAAGAGCTTCCTTAGTCCATTCTGGATTATTCTCAATTGTTAGACAGATTTCAACTGCAAAATGAGTTCCAATAAAACCTTATTTAAGTGTGTTAATCAAGGGAATCACACAAAAATGAATTCTGTTATGATATAAAATGCTCAAAGCTATCAGTCAGCGGATGTTAAACTTTGCCTGTAAAACATACTGACTGGTCCTTTAATTACAACAGAAATGGAATCTTCTAAAGATGACTCAGATAAATGTAACATCCTTTTATCCTGTGATGGAGACATTTCTGTGTCAGATGGCATAACTGTGGTTAGTAACATTCACGGAGAGCCAGACGATACCTTTTTATTGTGCACAGTTATCTTTGACTGCCAGTATAGATTCCAGTCTACAGTCTACAGACGATTGACTCAAGTGATAAAACGTTGATTGATAAACATTGATTTTAAGACTGGTCACTGTTTCTGTTCATAGGTTTCGTGAGTAATAAACAACCTCTTCTTTAAGACTTTAAACTTTAAAAGGTCAGGATATTTACGTCCACAAATTGTTGCTACCCAAACTGTATCACTACTACGAAAATAGAAAAAAATTTTTATTCTAATTGCGAGTGGTCTTCCGAAGTTTTCGATAGAAACAATAAATAAACCGATATACAGTTATAAAGACAAGTACACGATTAATATCACTCATTCTTCGAGATAAATAATTATATGTTATAAAATACATGTACCAATATATTTCAAGATCTAGTTTTCCAAACTTTTACTAACATTGATTTGGAAACGTTAATTAACTAAAATATTTATTAGTAAGATAATCCGAGGAAAACCCATGACTCGTTCTACTTTAAAAAAGCATGTATATACTCGACAAGAAAATGTCAGTCGCATCACTGCCGTGTCCGTCAATATTCTCCTCGCCGTCTTGACAATATTGTTCACATGTTAAATTACTGTTTCGTGCATGCATTCGCAATATGCGTGTTCTGTTGTCGTCATTATACTCGTATTTTAATGTTCGCACTGTTTTTTCAATGTTTAATTAAAATTAAGTTAAAGTAGATTACAATCTGATTACATGTGTAAATCTGTTAAGTTCCATAGAATTTGTTTTGACGTTTTATCTTGCACTTTAATGCGCCCCCAATATTAACGCAATGGCTAACGGTCCATCCCAGTCGGCCTCACATCGTCTCGTTATCGCACACAAGAGTATAATCTTCGCTCAAATTGCGAAAAACCTCCTAGTAAAAGTCGTGACAGAATATACATGACTAAGGTATTATAGACTCATATTTGCTACGGTACGATGTTTGTGGCATGGGTACGGTGATAATACGATTCAGTGCAATATAATGCGAGTTCTGTACGACTTTATTAACATGTTTGATTAATTTAGTATTTAAACATGTTTTCAAATAACTATTTAAGCTGGAAAACAGTTTGGCGTGAGACCGATATGGAGATTCATTTAAAGGATCACAATTTCATCAGCTTGAGGTGTTTCGGAGGAACGTGTTGATGCGTAATAAAATGAGGGTTAAACGTGTTCAGTAAATCCCTAACGAGGAATAATCCTACCCCTGTGACACTCACTATCAATCACGAATCATTGTTATCTGCAACTGATCGTTCGGATTAGCCTAACAATTCTTTTATAAACAGGGATTTCTGAATTCCCAATGACAAAGTAATTTGAATCGGACACAAGATTTTATAGTGTCAATTAAGTTTCGTTGTCCTATGAGAATTCACGCTGTCGTTAAGAATATTGGATGCAACGGGACCATAGGGTGCGACTTAAATTTCAATTAGTTTTCTCAGCAATGTTTCAGAAGATTCCGTATCTGTGAATTAACATAAACAATGGTTTTCAAACGATGAAAAAGTATTGATAATCATATTTCCTGGCCCGATATTGACGATATTCTTGTCACAATTTCTGCGATCATGTAATTCTCCAAAAATGAAGAAATAATAGCTTGTCATAACACATTGTACAATCAAAAGGCCACAACGATGTAATGATGCGATTTTAACACACTGGTTTAATTGTTAAATTCCGTGTAAATTGTCCAAAACACGAACAGAGCAAATTGCTCTAGTCGATTCTTTTTTATATTAACAACGCTTATATGGAAAACAATAACATAATAACAATACGATTACTTCAGTCTGATATACAATCATTAGGGAAAGTCATGCAATATAACTTGTTAAGCGTATCCATTTGGAAGTTGGTGTAAAAATGCTATAGTTGGTAAACGTATTTAACAAAGGGAAACGCCGGACGATGACATGGGTTAATCTTAGTAACAAGCCACAAAGCGGGCGACCAGATTGAGTAAAGATAGTTAAGTTTTGGCTTTTCTCAGGGATATGAAAGCGGAAGTGCGCACGGTCCTAGCCGCCATTAGTTCTTAAGTGGACGACATACACAATTATGTTAATATTCTAAAGGCTGAAAACGAATCTTTCAGGCAAGAAAATCTCAAAATTAAGCAAGAACTTGGTAAGCTTATGTCAAAGTTGATATTCTCGAGGGGCATTCTCGTAGGAACAGTCTGCGTTTTTATTGAATTCAAGGAAGGCTTGGTGAAAAATGGGAGGACAGCGAATTGAAAGTAAGGCAATAATTTCAGACAATCTTGGGCTTTCGCGTGGGTAGTAGGAATTCAGATGCATGTCCTATTATTGCTAAATCCTGACGCTATAAAGACTGTGAGACAATTATCAAAAACTCAAAACAAATATTTAGGGCGGATACTAAAGCGAGGCAGTAGGCGGGACGGACTAGGATGCAGGTCAAGGCCCTGTAAACATAAACGCTATCACGTGGAATGTGTGCGGTTTAAGAAAGTGAACTGATGATAAACATTTTACAAACTATTTGCAATCGTTTGACATTATTGGTCTATTAGAAACGTGGAGTGATTTTAGTAATGAATTTGAATTTTCTTGATAATTATACATGTTTGATTGTGTTAGATCGAAATCCTTAAACGCTTTGCATAATAGTGGTGGAATAGCTGTTTACATTAAGAATTATTTATTTAAAAATGATTTTACTACTAGAATATGCCATGAATATGCGGATTGTGTAGTATTATATATTAATAGTACTATATTTCGTTATATGCACGATGTAATATTATACGTTGCTTATGAAAGAGAAAATCGAGTGTGTAGATATTGCCTTATTAATTTTGATATCAGATTTGTAGAAGATGAATTTCAAGTATTGTTTCAATGTAACAAATTCAGGCAAGAAATGCAGTTTTATATCGATCAGTGATATACAGGAAAGCAAAACATCCAAAACTTCATAAATCTTATGCAAAGTATAAACGATGACCGAATAAAAAATATAGCATTCTTAATTTATGTAATAATGAAGCAAAACGATAGGGGAAAATGACTGTCATTAAGAAAACACAACTCAAAAGTTTTTATGTTTTGTATTATATATGTTGTATCATGGGCCGGAGGCCTTTCTTTACAAATAATATTTGACTTGACTTGACTAATCAAAATAGAACTTCGCATTTTTGGCTCGTACACATACTGTCAATTTTAGAATATATAACCTCGACCTATATTTGTACATTTGAGAAGAATCAAGTGCATTAATGAAACCGTATTAAAAGTGCCTTTTAACATACGATTGTTGTGATTTATAGAGTAATAACGTGTAACCTCAACGGAAAAGACTAAGCTCGAATTTCCCATTAAAGCTCAATTTAAGTGACACATGAACATCTCCAGAGATTGCTCTGTCTGATATCAAAATGACATTAAATCAAATATCAGATTTACATCAAAAAGGGCAAAACAGATTTCTTGCTTCAGCGTTTAAAGCTAGGCGGATAGATTCTGGAGCATATTAATCACTGCGATTATATTATCTATTCCTTCTCCATGAAACGTTATAACTTAATACGATGGAACATGGCATTGAAAATGAAAATAACGAAAAAATCTGAGTTTTGCAGTCTAAGTCATTTCTAAGAAGAAAAATTGTCAAAATATAGTTTTTGTACACAGGTTTGAAATAACCGACCCGAGAGCTCATACGGAAGCCGGTAAACGAGAAATGACAATGAAACGATATCTTTGTGTTTAACATGGCGCTGAAGAAGTGTTTAATTCACTTCATCAAAAAGCGCATTCGTCGGACGTCAGGGCGCGCAGTTATTTGAAGTTTATGTGTAAAAGTTCTCGAGCATCGTCGCCGATTTCAATGGTTTTAGAACTTTTATAGTACTGGTTTTATTTAAACATATCTATCTGAATTACTCTTCTAAAACACCCAAATTTCAATCGCGTGTAATTATGTATCAAATTTTTATTCTGCAACTACGCGTTGTTAACATGCCAAAATAACATGTTTGATATGCAAACAATACTGTTTCAACGTGTTTTTGCAAATATACATTCTATTTAAACATTAACATTAAAAACATTGCAATTTCAGTGACTTGACATGCAACGATAAAGTTGTCTTTTCGGATACAAAAATAACAGACTTAAACATAAATACATCTCAGAGAACATAAAATAAACTGACAAATTTGAATGAAATAAAGAAACTTAAAATTTCAAAAAATACTCTCGAAACTACTTTTTCTGCAAACAAATAAATCTAAAAAAAAATCTGATTAAAGATCCTAGGTACACTACCAACTACGCTATTTTTGCACATTTCGAAATTCGCCGATTTTTCCTTACCGCAGTTGTGATCTATTTTTTTACTATACGCGGCGATTGAAGCATAATGTCGACCGCGTTACACAGCGTAGAGCCACCGCGATACGCGGCGACGCGAAGTGTTAATGAACAGTAATTAAGGTAGCGTAGCTGTAAACTATTTGAAGGCATTTTCTTTGTTCACACCCTATACATATAAGTCTTGTCAGTTTTATTACACTGATACAATCTCGATACGTAATCTAAAAATCTAAGTTCATACTCAAGATGTAGTTTTATCGCTAAACATTATGCTTTGCAACTGTGAAAGTATTAAGACGCTACTGTCACCTTGTTCGAAATTTTTTTAAATGCCCTCATTTTACTTTTGTGATTGTGAATAAGTACTATATTTGAATAAAATTCCACACATTTTTCAATTGTTTGACTATTTCACTCAATATTCAAACAACATTATTATAAAGTTTAAGGGAAGAGGTTGTTAAATCTCGCAATGAAGTAGAATCTATTCTGCGAGCACGGTTCAATTTACAAGTTCATTCATCATGTACGACCTTCACCTGTTGAAATATCGCGGTAAGTCGCATCGTGGGGATACACCGTGTGCATATTTTCGGAAGTCGTACGCGGAAGCTGAGATTAGCACGGCGATGACGCGTTCCACCGCGTAGGCTACTGCTGAATATATCGCCGCGAATTCCCGCGATGACGCAATCTCTTTCATCGGCCGTTGGTAGTGTACATGTACGTGAATACTATGAAAATTAAAAATATAGTGCAATTAATGAACATAAAATGGCATATAATTTCAAATTATCTGCAGTTGTTCCATGCTAATACAATCGATGCAAGGTGTATATGCTTTTTTATAAACAAAAAAACATAACGAAAATGTACAAATACGCGCACACATGTACGCCACAATTAATTATATTTTCTTTAAGACTTATTAGCCTGTACCTTAATGATTGAATAATTACACTGACAGTAAGAAATAAGGTTATATATAAGCTTAAAACTTCAGTAGAGAAACTATGATATGATATATCATACCAGAATCATTTTACATATATAACCAGAGTCCATTTTTTTACATATGCCAAAACAATGTCATTCACTTAGGTACAAGCTCAATTTAATATAATGAGCACCAATATAACTTATAATATGTAAAATATTGAAAATACTTCGTCAACCCTTTTGTTCACGGATGAGTGGTAAAGAGCTATATATAATAAGAATTAGCATATAAAAAATTGTATTTTATATTCAGATGAATTACAAAAGATCCGTATAGTGCGAAGTAACCATGCAATCAACGACTGCCTTTGTCCGCTTGGCACTAGTTCGGATCTGTGCTTCCAAAAGCATATACAGTTGTATTTTAAGATGCAGGTAGGCTTTATGGACCCCGTCTCACAACGCAATATCGGTAAGCGAAGCTTCCCAGAGCCGGGGTCCAGAGAATTTGGGGAGGATGTTGGATGGAGTCGTTTTCAATCAAATGGACTTAGATGAGTTACGTAGGAGCGATGAAAACACAATACCAGAAGAATGGTTTGACCTTGAAGAAGATAAAACAAATGAACCAGTGATAGACTTTATTATAAAATCCTTAGACAGAAAACAACCTGTGAATTCTGAAATTCTGAATTCATGTGTCTAGAAATTCAAAAACCAAACGCGATATAGAACGTTTACAGAAGCGTCAACTGGTGTGCCCGGACCACATGCCTTCTTCCACGTGCTTTAACAAGGCGTTAAGCTACTATGTCACACTTTTCAATACTGTACATAGACGGACACCTGTTTGTCATTTTATTCAATGTTTTGATCAGGAAATTTAAAGCATTCCTTTAGTTAGAAAGCCTCGAATTTTACCAGCAGAGATAATATTATCAGATTCCAAATATTTAAACGCCATTCAAGAGTAAAACATTGCCAATTGATGTTTAATCATTATTTTGTTGAATACTATTGCATCAATATGTTTCTGTTGGTAAACAGTCTCGAGCCCTGTGTGTTTGGTTGTGTAGCCTTTGTCTTTTGGTTTTAATTGATACATTAATGCCCTTGTGCCATTTAACTAAGCCGTAGACATACAGTGGCGTCTTTTGATGCATTGAATCTAAGTCAGAGTTGTGCTGTTTGCCTGTTTTTAGATAAAAAAAACACCGTTCGAACCGATGTATGACCGTACTCCAAAAATGTTATGGTATTATAAATTGAGATTAAAATGGTCGTACCGAAGTGAAAAATAATTCGAAAATGGCAAGCTTACTTGCAAATCACCACATGTTTACATGCAGATCTCCACATGCTCACATGATTACTTGCAAATTTTCCATGCTTATTTCCACAAGCTTGTAAAGCTTCTTTTTAAAAGAAATATTTTGTTGAATTTAAAGAATTGTAATTGCTAAGAAATATACTGGAAAATAATGGCTCTTGAATAAATAATGCAGAATTGAATAATGATAGGTACAGCTTACATTATATGCTTGGCAATACTTTCAAGTGTTTAGTCTGCAGCTTCCCATATGACACTTGAACAGGGGTGGTGTGCTTATGTAAACTTCGGCTGTAAAGGTCGTGTGCCAAAAAGGAAACTTCATCCAATACCTTCTTATACAAATTTCGAATGATGGGTTCGCGCCATTTATAGTGACCTTATTATTTAAGATTGCGGTGAAGTTGTCGAAGTTGAAGTTTTAGCATTTCGCCATTTTACTGCTTTGATCCTTCTAACAAACTATACAGTTCATACATATGACTTGATAAATTCCAATGGACATTTAATGAAATTCTTAACATTCTTCAGTCATTATTGCATCCAAATTGACCGCGAAAACAAATATAACTGACGAAATAGTTATACTTTGTTGCATTTATTTTATTTTATATTCAATATTAAAGAATACTGTAATTAATGGGAATTGTACTGAGAGATTTAGCGCATACTTCATACATGTAACCGTGATAAGATTCATGTTGCTGTATCGTTAATATATCTCACCTCCTACATGAATGACTCTATCCGATTGGCCTAGAGCTGTCACGTGCACGACGTGTATAATCCATACACCCCCTGTCATTTCCAGTATGCTTCATACCGCCCCTGTCACTTTCATACTCCGCAGAAGACGTACCAAAATGGCGGCCGAATAATTTTTAACTTCTCACTCGGCTTATCTTTTCACTGTAGGGGAGCTAACTCATGCACGTTATTGAATATCCATTTTATTCAAGCAATCAGTTGAGTGTAATCGACTGTTTACATTAGTCATTGGTTACAAAATGGCGACTAAAAACGGTGTGCAAGCACAACAAGTGACGAAGCCGTCGAGAAAAGGTTAAAATTAAATCCAGAAGAGACGCTTCCATGCAACAAGAAATCAATCTGTAAATGTGCTGAGGAGTTACCTTCAAGAAATTTTACTTTTAAGTGTTAAAAACAGTTAATTGTTAAACTGTTGTTTTTCTTATTATTATACATTTATTGACTGTGATACATCTTTTGTGTTCAGTTATAATTTAATGTAATCTTTCTGAGAAAATATATACTGTATGCTGTTAAACAATTTTGTTGTTATTGCATTTGTTCCAAATAAACTTGATTACATAAACTTTTTGTATTTCTTAAAATATAATTTTGAGACAATATTTAAGCGTCACTGAATATTTTCGTAACAAATACATTATATCTTAATATAATCTTATTATTAAAAGAACTTGGTGAGATATATATTCGCTTCGCTCTTGCATGGTATGAAACTACTGGGGATGTATATCAAATACCCCCAGCTACTAACAGTGTAACTAATAGTCCTTATGTAATACTAAAATGTTAATCCCTTTGCGTTGATGGTTTGTCAAGAATAAGCTAAATGATATTGTTTTTAATAAAACGCAAACGTTCAGTATTCAAAAAGCGTTTTAGATAAAATCGCGTTCAAAATCGGATCCAAGACGACGTCCAAGATGGCTGCCCGGATATCCCATACTTATGAATTTCTTTTAATATGTGCATTAACTCTTCTTATTTTGTCAGAAATCAATTTATTGATATTGTTGGCAAATTAAAAATATTGAACATAACTACTGGGCATTTTGGACTATACGAAATTCAACCTTGCGTCAAAGTTGACAACCAAAATGTACACTGCATTGGCTTAATATGGCCCTTTATTGGCATGCATGACAGCAAACGGAGTACCAAAATGTTTATTGAATACAATAGAGTTGGTAGACTTGAAAAGAGCCAGTATTTAATGTATGCTTGGCAGATAAGGGTTGATGGTAGACAAGCTATGGTTGAATAAGCCCTTGGTTGGCTTGCTTAACACTAATACATTAAACCCGAAATATTTTGGCATACATAACATTCACACAAATAGTATACATGTAACTTGTTAAGCACAGGGTTAGCTAAAGTAAGAACAATTGAAGTTAACTTGATTTTTATTAAGTCTAAATATCGAAAAAGAAATGATGTAAAATTAAACTGTTCTATGATTTTGATGTTGTTATGATTCCTTTCCATATCAACTTCCATCCAAAATCCCGAAATAATAAATAGCACAGTCGATATTGGGTATATTTGCATTTCGGAATTTAACTGATTATTTTGACTTTAATTTTGAATTGCTTAATTTTGTATATCATTATGATGTACATAATTTATTCAGTTCAATCATATTCATTTAAATACAAATTTTAAAGTAAAACAGTTAAAATGTGACATGATAGCCTTTTAGAAACAGCTTGTTTTTGGCGACCGCCTTTGGCAACATATATTGGGACCTTGTTGTTTTCATTAAACTTTAAAAACTTTCACGGTCAAAAATTAATGCTTACATTCAAATGAACTTGGCATCGATGAAGTCAGTTATGTATGCAACAATAAAGGACTTTGTAAAATAGATAGATAACATGCTGTTGTAATTTCGAGGATACACTAAGCCTAGCACTATTTGCCATAAGAGTCTCATAACAACCTTTTGTTAACCTTCTGCGAGTTGCAATTGAATGAAACCTTCCCGTTTCAAAAAGCCAATATGAAGTTGTACCGTAAAATATTTTTTTTCTAAATGAAGAATCATTCAATTTACAATTCTGCCACAAATATTTGACGCAATTGATGATGGCCATCTTATATTTTTTGGTCCTCACCAAATTATGACACCAGTTCCATATACTACCTGCTTTGCCAAACATTTAGGTATATAACATTGCTTATACTACTTTTGTTGCCACTCTTTCCCAAAACCTACTGATTGTCACTCAACTAATAAATAATGCCTACTACAGGTTTAACATTGAGATAGTATAAAACCTTTAAATGACCTTAAATGTCGACAATATAAATACATCATACATGATACATGAACCCAGGTCATTCATTAATAAGCATTTGAAGCACAATGTATATTAATCAAAACTTTTAAATGCTACATAACTTTTATAGATTGTTGCTTGTTTTAGGTGGTGGTTCGTATATGGGTGGTGCATCTTAGGAGTACATTTTATGCGGTCCTCTTTCGGATTAATATGATGGGAAATGAGTATTTATCAAATAACTACACTATTTTAATGAGGTAAATAAATGATTTTTTTTAGCAATTTTCACTTGATTTACACCTTTGTTGACCTGAATGAGCAGTATTTTAAAAACACAGAAACATGCGATCATTTTAATTATGTTTATAAAAAGAAAGCATACCGAAATGATATCCGATACGAACAAAAACAACACTATACTTTCACGATTTTTAAAAAAAATAAAATCGCACGTCTTTTCTGATGATATGACGTCATAATTTTTTATATGTTTATGACGTCATATCAAGTTTTAATACAATAAATATTGACCGCCTTTGAAATGTTAGACGAGTTGATTAGTTAACATTGTGTATTATATGATAACGAGTGTCAGACTCTTTATATCACATGTTTTACAGTATAACATTAGTAAAAACGACCTACCTGTTTCAACTACTCTAGTAATGAGCAGATTACCACAAAGCAATGTCATTACTTGGGCTATACATGCATTGCTGACATGTTGTACACGGAATAATATGAACATAACATAAAAACACAGAAACTGTTCATCATTTTAATTCTGTTAATAAGAAGAAAGCTATCTAATTGATATCCGATACGAACAATAACAACAACACTATACTTTTTTCGAAATTTTCTTTTAAATTCTGACGTCATTTCCGGAAACATTACGTCATAATTTGTGCTTCGTTCATGACATCATTTGAAGTTTCAATACATTAAATATTAATTTAATTATATGGTCATGAAATCAAGACGAAATACCACAATTTTCTCTTATGAATTCGATGGAAAATGTACTACTATATTCAAATATATTTTCAGCATAAGTACAAAATAAGAAATAAACGTATTATTTCTGAAATATTGCCAATTGAGCAATAAGTTTTGCCAATGAATTTGTTAACAAACATGCGCATTGATATATTTTCTGTCCGATAGAAACTGGGCAATGTTAAATTGCACATGTATACTACAGAAAAATACGTGATGGATATATTAAACCGGACACAAGGTTTAGCATGAGGTAAAACTGTATATGACGCCGAATTTAAATGCTTCCAATTACTATCGAAGAGCTTGCTAGAACAATACGAAAAGTATAAGCAGTTCAAAGTTGTTGAACCTACCTTCACCATTCCGTAAAATATGTTGCAAGGTTGTGTATGGTTATTTTAAACGAGCAATGTTTTGCTTAAAAATACAACGGTAACTTGAAATGTTGATGCTTTCTTTGAATTTGTGGAACACGTTAAAGGAAAACATATTTAATTTTTTTTATTAAATATTTAACAGAAAAATTTGATTCTTTATTAAATATTAAACAGAAAAATTTGACGAGCTAAGAAGAGGACTAGTAAATTCATTTTTACGATTTCAAGCTATTTTGTGAACGTTTTATGTCGTGTGTCTGGTGCCATTAAACGGAGTAATCATTTGCATTTACGGTTATTGGGCTTGTCCCTGTATTTTTTGTTGTATATTTGGAGCAAAGCACTGTCTTTGGTGGAAATAAAGATAAGTTTAGTTGAGTTAGGTGGTATTTCTTGAAAAAAAACAATTAACAAATAATGACGGCCTTTGACATGCCGGTTTTGTTTTCTGAAACGTATTACAGTGAAGATTAATAGTCCCCTAAGGATAAATTAATACATATTTCTATCAAAGTCAGGCAATGTACGTAATTTACCAGCTGCAAGCACAACCTTTACGGAGAAAAACTTGTATCTGATGGAGGACGCAGGGCATAAATCACAAAAATGCGATTAAAATAGATATAGATATCTTCAGGTGATTTCAAACAGCAGCTAAAATAGCATTAAACAATTTCGACTGAAGTGGTAGATGATAACAACACCTTGATTTGGCGATTTCAACAAATTTTAACCATCCGTTTTAAAACATAAATATGATGTCGATATGATATCAACCATGTGTCCTTTTTCTTTAGGCCAATTGGTTTATGCTATGCGTCAACACTTATTGAAAAAACCTATCTAGCTAATATCTAATAAACCTTTCCTGAAAAACAAACACGAACCTCCCGATTTTTTTTACTAAATGAGTGATATCTTATGAATATGGACAACAGAGCCTCCTTAGTCAATTCTGGACCATTCTCAATTGCGAGACAAATTTCAACTACAAAATGAGTTCAAATAAAACCTTTTTTAAGTGTATTAATCTAATGGTATCACACAAAATCAATTCTGTTCTGATATAAAATGCCCAAATCTATCAGTCCGCGGATGCTAAACAGAAACGATTTGGTATTGGCTTTGTAGCAAAGCAACACATGTTCCATTAAGACTGATCTAATTAAATATGATCTAGAGCAGCCATTGTATTTATTATTCGTATAATTCATTTTTCATAATCATACTTGTATAAAAATGTTACTATGTCTGTTAAACGTACTTACTGGTCGTTAAATTATTACAGAAATGAAATCTTCTAAAGATGACTCTGATAAAGGTGACATCCTTTCTTCCTGTGGGGGGGACATTTCTGTGTCAGATGGCATTACTGTGGTTAATAACATTCAAGGAGAGTCAGACGACACCCTTTTATTGTGCACAGTTATCTTTGACTGCCAGTATAGAATCCAGTCTACAGACGAATGACTCAATCATCTAGGAGTGATAAAACGTTCATTGATATACACTTCTGACTTAGATAATACCATTCTGGAGCAATTTTAAGACTGATCACTGTTTCTGTTCATAGGTTTCGTGAGTAATAAACACCCTCTTCTTTCAGACTTGAGTCTTTAAAAGGTCATGATATTTACGTCCACAAATTGTTGCTACCCAAACTGTATCACTATTACGAAAAAAGAAGAAACACTTTATTCTAATTGCTAGTGGTCTTCCGATGTTTCAGATAGAAACAATAAGTAAACCGATATACAGTTATAAAGACATATACACGTTTTTGGTTTATTGTTCTCTTATCGGAATGCAATATCTTGAACATATATTATTGTTATAAAATACATGTACCAATATATTTCAAGATCTAGATTTCCAAACTTTTACTAACATTGATATAGAAACGTTAATGAACTAAAATATTTCTTGGTAAGATTATCCGGGGAAAACCCACGATTCTGTTCTAATTTTAACGTAAAGAACATTTATATTTTGACCAGAAAACGTCATTTGTATTACTGCCGTGTCCGTCGATATTCTCCTCGCAGTCTTGACAATGTTGTTCACATGTTCAATTACCGTTTCGTACATGCATTCGCAATAAACATGTACTGTTGTGGTCATTAAACTCGTATTCTTATGTTCGCACTGTGTTTTTTATGTTCTATCAAAACTAAGTAAAAATTATTCTTTAAATCGTTTGCAGAAAACAAACGGTTGTCTCATAAAAGGCGGAACGTTGTTTTTTCCTGACCAATCGATGTATTTGTATGTGTCTCCTTGGTAAACTCCAACATTTTGGAATACCGTTTATATGTGTAAAACTATTAGGTTCAATAGAATTTTTTTTGACGTTTTATCTTGCATTGTAATGCGCCCCAATATTAACGCAAAGACGAACAATCCCTCCCAGTCTGGCTCACATTGTCTCGTTATCGCACGCAAGAGTATAATCTTCGCTCGAATAACGAATAACAAAATTAGCGCCGAAGAAAGTCACTATTGTCTTGGTCTTTAAGCTTGCAATAACAGTGATTCATGGATGACGCAGAAAAATCCAACTATATCTACGTCTGCGATATTCTACAATAGTGCTCGCCTTAATGTGAGACGTCTTATAAAATATTCATTTTAATAGGGAAACACAAGTACCAAGGAATAAGAGTATTTTTCTAGCTATTGACTGGTCGTAGATACACCTGTCAGACTGTCACACAATTAGGACATTGTGTTTCATAACGATCTTAGTGAAGTGTCAAAATGTATGTACGCGTGTTCTTTAACATCTCTACGGTATGTTTAGCCGTTCATATGAGACTTTTGCATGAGTGTGCTCTACATAAGCATGAAACTTCGTCCATCTTTCGGGATGAGGTTAAATCACTACGCGACTACGCGTGTGTACGAGTATATTTTGCGCAACTCGTAGCAGAAGTCGTGACACAATGTATATGACATAGGTATTATAGACTCATATTTGCTACGGTACGGTGTTTGTGGCATGAGTACGGTGATAATACGATCCAGAGCAATAGAACAAGAGAGTTCTGTACGACCTTATTAACATGTTTGCATTAATATGGTATTAAAACATATCTTCAAATTACTATTTAAGCTGGAAAACGGTTGGGAGTGAATCGGATATGGAGATGCATTTAAAGGATCACGATTTCATCAGCTTGAGATGTTTCGGAGGAACGTGTTGATGCGTAATTAAATGAGCTCTTCGGGTTAAACGTGTCAAGTAAATCCCTAACGAGTAATAATCATACCCTTGCGACAGTAACTATCAATCACGAATCATTGTTATCTGCAACTGATCGTTCGGATCAGCCAAACAATTCTTTCATAAACAGGGATTTCTGAATTTCCAACGACAAAGTAATTTGAATCGGACACAAGATTTTATAGTGTCAATTAAGGTTCGTTGTCCTATGAGAATTCACGCTGTCGATAAGAAAATTGGATGCAACGGGACCATAGGGTGCGACTTAAATTTCAATTAGTTTTCTCAGCAATGTTTCAGGAGATTCCATATCTGTGGATTAACATAAACAATGGTTTTCAAACGATGAAGGAGTATTGATATTCATATTTCTTGGCGCGATATTTTTGTGACAAATTATACGACTATGTTATTCCCCAAAAAATGAAGAGATTAAAGCTCGTGATAACATATTGTACAATCAAAAGGCCACAACGATGTAACGATGCGATTCAAACACACTTATTAAACTACGAAAGTCCGTGTTAATTGTACAAAAACATGAACAGAGCAAATTGTTCCAGACGAATTTTTTTGTTAAACACAACTCTTATATGGAAACCAATAACATAAAACAATACAATTACTTCAGTCTGAAGGTACAATCATTATGAATAGTCATGCAATATAAACAGATTAGCGTATCAATTTCGAACTGGGTCTAAAAATGAAATAGTTGATTGAGGGTATTTAACAAAGAGAAACGCCGGACGATGACATGGGCTGGTCCTAGTAATTAAAATAGTACTAGTAGAAAAGATTTATTGAAAAAGCGTAAACAAACGCACTGTTTGGCAATTAATTGATTAATTATTGCCTTGACAGCGGCTTTGTTCAATATACAATATTGTTGATTGTAGAGTAAATTAATCACTTTAAGCGTATAGAGCGGAAGTTGATATGACCGTGTTGACAATGTCATTGACCTAGCCCATTTAACGATTAAGTAGGTTTCAATCATACTATTTTGTTGGCAGAGAAGATTACATTTTCCGGATTATTTTTCAATGAATAATTGTCAACTGATACCTCGATCTATTTTCGTATAATTTAGAAGAATCAAGTGTATTAATGAAATAGAATGAAAAGAATCTTTTATGATACGATTGTTGTGATTTAAAGAGTAAGAACGTTAAAGCTCAACGGAAAAGACTAAGCTCGAATTTCACATTAATGCTCAATCTAAGTAAGACATGAAAATCTCCAGAGATTACTATGGCATATATTAAAATTACATGAAACTAAATCTAAGTTTCACCTCTAAAACGGTACAAAAGATGTCTTGCTTCTTGCTAAATAGTCTGCGTTACATGTTTATGGTTTTGCAGACTCATTCATGAAGAAAAATTAAATTTTGCAAACAGGGTGGTTTAAAATAACCGACCCGAGAGCTCATACGGAAGCCGGTATATGAGAAATGGCAATGAAATGATATCTTTGTGTTAAATTCGAAGCTGAAGAAGTGTTTTATACACTTCATCAAAACGCGCGTTCGTCGGACGTCAGGACGCTCAGTTATTTGAAATGTATGTGAAACAGTTCTCGAGCAATATAACGTCGTCGTTTTTAATGGTTCGCATGTCTGATATACAAGCAATACTGTTTCAACATTTATTGGCAAATCAGCATACTTCTTATGCAACGATAAAGTCGCCGTTCAAGATTAAAAACAGACCTATACATATGTATATCTCAGAAACACAAAATAAACTGACAAAGTATAGATAAAATAAATAAACTGATAATTTCGAAAAATACGTTAGAAAATAACGTATAATTTGAAAAAAATAAAAAAGTTGCTGCTGGAAACCCATGTTGATTTTCACACAACATAAAACATGAAATAGATAGAGAAGGACCCTTAATCATTGATAATATGTATTGTATACGTATTATTATATAGATCGGTCATACAGTATGGCTTATATATATAAAAATAACTATATGGATGCGTGATATAACACAAAAGGAAATTTGAGCAGTTTATGCAATTTCCTACAAAATATATTTTAACACTATTCTTATAAAAGGTCTTATGTACGTGTATGTTGTAAACAATTAAAAATTATTGTAAGCCATCAGCATAATATTTCTAATTAACTACGTGTGTTCCATGTTAATACTATGCAATGTTTATTGCTATTTGTGTGAAAATAAAAATCACGTTGAATTTAAAAGCAACAACAACAAAACAAATAATAAGACCCATAACGAAAATTGTACAAATACGCGCACTCATGCTAGCAACAATTATGATATATAAGCCTAAAACTTCAACCTGTTCTATGATATACGCTAAGCCAGTTTTAGAAGTATTATCATATAACTAATATAAACAGTCTTTTTACATATGCCCAAAAAAGTGTTTTTAGCCTCGTTCACTTTTGTACAAACACCAATATAAAATATGAGCACCAATATACTTTATAAGCTATGGAAAATAATAGGTCAGCCGTTTTGTTTTCCCCTAATTCACTGATAAGTCTTAAAGAGCTATTTATTAATGGGAATAGCAAAAAAGAAGTTGTATTTTTTTCTCCATTTTTAAATGAATTACAAAAGATCGATATAGTGCGAAGCTTCCCAGACCCGGGGTCCAAAATTGTTGGGAGGATGTTGGATGGAGTCGTTTTCCATCAAATAGAAGAAATTCCGCGGATGATATAGATCTTGACAAATGCAAAGCTGTCTTGATGAAGAGGCTTATTACGACAGGGCTAGGGGTAGTGATGTATTATCAAATGAGAAGGTGTTCGATACCAGTAGCACTGATATTTTAGATCAGTTGCGTAGGAACGATGATACCAGAAGAATGGTTTGGCTTTGAAGAAGTGAATACAAATGAACCAGTGATAGACTTTATTTTAAAATCCTTAGACAAAATCAAGCTGAAAATTCTGAACATGTGTCTAGAAGTTTTAAAAACCAAACGCGATATATATAGAACGTTTACAGAAGCGTCAACTGGTGTGCCCGGACCACATGCCTTCTTTCACGTGCTTTAACAAGGCGTTAAGCTACTATGTTACACTTTTCAATAATGTACATAGACGGAACGCTGAACCGAACGCTTTGGGTTGATAACAAAAGAAGAAATATGTTTGTTCCTTTCATCAATGAAATGTTTTTGTCAGGAAATATAATCCATTCTCTCTAGTTAGATAGCTTCGAATTTAACCAGCAGATATAAAATAATCAGATTCTAAATATTTAAACGCCATTCTAGAGTAGTAAATTAAAAAGGTTAAAGATACGCTTCAACATTGTAATTCTCCACATGCTCACATGCTTATTTGCAACTGTATGCATGCTTACTACCACATGGTTGTAAATCTTCTTTTAAAAAGAATAATTTTGTTTAATTCAAAGAGCAGTTATGTCTAAAAAGTACAATGGAGGAGAATGATGTTTAAATACATAATGCAGAATGAAATAATGCTTGATACTGCTAACGGTAAATGCTGGAAAATACTTTTATATCTTTACTCTGTAAACAATATTCCGATTGCAACAAGCTGTTTTCTTTCTAATGCAGCTTCCCATATGGCACTTGAATTGGGATAGTGTGCCAAATGTAAAACTGGTCTTTATTGTCCGGAAACCAAATCAGCTACTTTTACCCATACTCTCTTATACAAAGTTGATGGTTACACGAATTAGTTATGCTTTGTAACATTTATTTTAATTTCTCATCAACATTGAAAGATACCGTAATAAATTTGAATTGTATTGAAAAATTAAGCGCATACTTCAGACATGTAAGCGTGATAATATCTATGTTGCCATGGCTTAAAAGAGCCCAATATTGATATGTTTCATAGCAAACGGAATACCAAATTGTTTACTGAATACAACGGACTAGGAGACTTGAACAGAGCCAAACAACTTGATTTTTTTTACCTTCAAATAACCTTGACATTGAGAAGTCAGTTATGTATGCTTACACGAAAGACCTTGTAAATTAGAAACATACCATGCTGTTGTATTTTGTAGTCAAGCATTATTTGAGATATGACTCTTATAACAACTTTTTGACAACCTTCTGTACGCTGTAATGCTATGAAATATTGGCGTTTTAATACCCCAATCTGAAAGTGAAAAACATTTAATTTACAATTCTGTCACAAATATCTGAAACAAACAAACATTAATACATTTTAAAATAAAAAAAGTACGCAGTAGAATACAGGACAAATGTAATTTTAATGTGTTCTTCGTATTTAACCTTGAAATGACATTAAACTTTATCTTGAACTGGTTAATTTTATATGCCAATCTGAAATACATTATGGGTGAATATTCACCCCTATATTTTAATGAGAATTGCCACATTCAAATTTAACATTTTAACTGAATTTGCAATTTATGGTGATCATCTTTGGACGCCATCTTGGATTTCTCGGTCCTCACAAATTTATGTCACCAGTTCCATATACTACAGGCTTTGCCAAAATTATTGCTATATAACAATGCTTGTTAAACGTGTTTGTACTATTTTTGTTGCCAGTGCCCAAAACCAACTGGTTGTCAGTCAACTACTAAATGATGGCCACTATCATACCTGATACATGACCCCTGGTCATTTATTTATAATGAATTTAAACACATAGATAAAATATCAAAATGCTAAATTACCTTACAAGAATGTTGCTTGTTTAAGGTGGTGGTAATTGGCTGGTGTATTTATTTATTTATTATAGAATTATGCTTTTTTAATGCAACAGGTATTAGTTTGTAAATGATTAACAACAACGAGAGGTACATAGAATACGTTTTAGCAATTTTTACCTGACCTTGACCTTTGCCGACCTTAATGAGCAGTATGTTAGAAAGCTTGACATCATTGCTTTACTTTCTACAAACATTAAAGGCAATACATGTTCGCGTTAAAAAGTTTAATACATTCAGTAAGACTAGTCATGAGCTCAGAAAACGGCGGCCATCTTGACTGTTATCTTGGTAACCATTGTAAACTGCATGCTGACAGCTGTCCACCCTTACTTCAAACTAAGACATTATCCGACACTAATATTCCAAGAAACGCTCTGGACAAACAATGCACAACACCTCTATATATTGTACTAAATATGAGTGTTTTCAATGATATAAGAACTAATAAACACGACTATAATTATGGTATTGATATTGAATGCGACGCGGAAAATGTACAATGTATATTCGAACTAAAATCAATAAGTTAAGGAATGCCTCAATATTTGAAATTGAACTATTAACATTTTTCTACTCATTTAGCATTGTTTCTGAAAATGTCTAACGCTTTCTTTAATGTGCGATCTACTACGACAATTAAATTTACTAGTCCAACAATATACGATACATTAAAAGTTAAATATTACATTCACCAGCCCAGTATTAAAAGTTCAAAAATAAAGACAAGGTCATAGTGTAAACTACACAATACTTGTAAAAAACTACAGAAGTAGCCAAAAGTTTAAACAGAAACCACGTTTAATGGCACAGGGTAAACGCCAAAGACATGGAACACAAAAACAAAAACTCACAAACAAGAAACATTGAACAACAACACCAAACTCCGCAAACAGCATAGTGCCTACATACTATATAAAAATAGGTTTGTTTATCAAGCAGTATTAGGAATCGCCTTGGTACGGTCAGTAAAATGTAAATTTATAGATCGAGATTTTGCAAGATCCGGTACTTTTTTTACATCCGTACAAACAGCGTTATTTTTCCTATAAACAGCAATAGTCTGGCCTGTTCAAGTGTTTCAGTTCATTCAAACAGTACTCCGGACAGAATCAGGCACAATATTCTGAAATCAACGTATAGGTGTGTACACATTGATACACAAATATTTTACGCCAAGCTTCGAGCTTGTTCGAAGTTCTATTTAGATTGAACAAATAAGAATTGTGTTACTGCCACGATCAACTCGATAAATCAACCGCTTTGCGGCCCTTCACGACCTGTTATTACTCATACACATTTACGGTCGAGATCAAAGTTTATGCAATGGCCCTGTCATAGTGTCACGTTTTGGTCGCCAAGTTTAGCTACGTTTCGAAAAATGGCAACAATGTCAGCAAATGTAGAACAACATTACAAAACTTGAATTTAAATTTTGAAAGAGTTCAAAATTCGCTGGCGTTTCACCACACACAATGTGACAACATTGTGGCACGAACGTGGCGAGAATGTGGTATAACGTAGTTTAAAGTTAATATAACGTAGAATAATATCAAGTGTACAAAGCGCATTCCGATAGTTGATACGTTTTGCCAACTTTTTGACATGTTGTGCTGCGCTAGGCTACACTGTGGCATAAATCATCATGTCGCGTTATGTCACCTATGTCACGCTATGATACGTTGTTATAAGTTGTATTACGTGAAGAACTGCGTTATGCTACGTTGTGTTATGTTGTTCATCGATGTGATGCGTTTCTGCTATGTTCATTTTGATACGTCGTGGTACGCTATTTATGATACGCTCAGGGATGTCAGAAGTCATATGTCCGATACCCCATAAATACACATACATGAAGGACCTGAAGTCATTTGTGTTCGTTATAAGCCCAAGTGTTTAACCGCTATCATGGATTCGGTAAAAGCTTCTCTAGCTTGGGACCAAGACATGCTGCAAAATATGACATGCTTTGGAGGGAAGAGTATAAAAGAATAAGAGAAAAGTGGGCCTCGCACTCCATGTTCTGCGGGGACTGGCTCCGGCGACGCAAGGATTTAAGCAAATACCACAATCTCATGAATGAGCTGAAGTGAGGATGTGGCCACCTTCATGAACTCCCTTAAAGTTGACTCCCTACTAGTGTTTGAAGCTGATGGACAGGCTGACCCCAAGAATAAAGAAGAAGGGCAGCTGGTTCCATAAGGCGCTTCCACCTGGTCTGAAAGTTGCAGTAACTCTCCGTCACCTTGTCACTGGAGACAGCTACCAATCGCTTAATACTTCAGATTAGCCAACAACACTATTTCCTTCATTGTCAAAGAAGTCTGCACATGAAGCTTCAACTATCGACTGACCTGAACCTGGAGTGTGGTGTAGAACGCATTTGCTTACCACGCTGAAGCAGAAACCGAGCATGGTCGAGTCTGTCATCCTCGCCTGCGCTTGTCTGCAAAACATCATCAGGGTCCGCTACGCACCGGAGCAAAATGGATTGCTTGACGAGAAGATATCAACAACTAGGTCATTTGGAGTACCTGGCGACAGGGGGCGAACTTAAAAGACATGTAATAAGTGCTTGGAGGCAACGTCAACAGTAGGGCGGCCAATCAGCAACGCCTCAACCTGAAGCATTAAGTCTTCTCACCAGCGACAGTGTGGCATGGCAGGACCGTATCCATTTTCATTGTGCCAATTAAATGCAAAATTTAGGGAGGGCCGTGTTATGGCCTTGATGTTTCTTCGTCCTGAAGTGCCTGGGGTAGAGCCCTCCTGGACAATTTGTCGGCAATCGGGTTTCTTCTTTGCATTTGTTGGATGGAGATGTACCCCGATCGGAAGACAAATCATTAATTTGGTTTAAACAATTAGGCCAGCAAGCCAGACAGTCATTCAGTGCGTGACGAGTATGAATGTGGTTGCAGCATAGCAGCATCGAGGCATAACGAAGCATAGCGTGAAAAAAAATATGTGGCGACAACGAGGAGACAGTGTGGCAGCAACGAGTCATTGCACGACTTTGATATTCGTTGTCACCTGTCATACGTGGCACACCGGGACTACACCGAGGCGACAACGTGGCACATCGGTTGAAATTTCCAAATCGTATTTGTCAGAAATAGGGCCGAACGGCACGGTCAAAACGTGACACTGTGACTTGGACATCAGCTTTTGTGAGCAGAATGTTTCGATTTTGGTTCGGCGATATGGTTCTCATCTATACAACAAGGAGAACACGAGTCCAGATAGTACAGGATAAACAACGACAACTCCATGTCAATAACCGCGGAGTTATCACAACGCTACCGTAATAGAACCATGTCAGTTCCCAACATGGGTGTAAAGCTCGTTACGTGAATATCTGTTACGATATTAAGTAATCAATATTAAGTGGCTGCTACAGGATTCGTTTGGGTTTTTTTGCATACTAAAGAGAAGTGCAAGCAAGCTCGTATTTTGGCGTTAAAATGTGTATCTCTCTTATACGCACATATGCGTTGTCATTAGTAGTAAAATGTGCCTGAATCTTTGTCACAATACTGAATAAATAATTACGAATGAACTACGTTTTGGTATGTTTTGCTACGCATCAAGGACGTTTGCATGAAACACGTTTAATAATATTAAACCAAAAAAAGTAAAGCATAATATAAAAATCTGCTAAGTTATGTATTTGTTAATTATGTTACACCTCTGATAGTGGGAGTTTTATCGAAAGAGTAGCCATTACTCTGATTTTTTTCTTTTGTATGCTTTAAATGCCGTTCACGTTCATATTTGTGAGGAGACGTCCAAAATGAAATATTATATTGAGTGCCATTGCATTGTATAGCATTGGCGAGGCTCGCCCTTTTAATCGTAAAATATGTATTTTTATGGAACATGTTAAAGGAGAACAACATCAACTACAATTAAATTTTTAAAATATGTGTTTTCAAATCATGATAGTTTTAAGTCGCCGACACTCAGCGGCATTTCATGTTATAAAGTATGGAAATTTGGGCGTGATATAAGATTGAGCACGTTTTGGGTGTCAACAAAATGAAGTGTATATACACATGGTAAGTGCAATTATAAAGGGCCTTCCACAAAGGAACTTTGGAGGGGAAGTGGAAGTCCAAAAAAGCTTTTAAATTTTTTTAAAATAATTGTTTTGATGTAAAACCTTTTTCAAGGCTCAAACATCAATTATTTGCAATTTGTTTTTGGTATAATAAGGATGTTTTATGATTTAATACTTCATCAGAGATTTGTTAAAAATCCATTACACCTTTTACGGAGAAGTCTTTCGACAATTGGAAACGTTGCCTTGAGGCTTCTTGATGATAAATGATGTAAAGAATTATATGGACACACAACTTATTAACTTTGATGGTTAGGAGCTCAATACAACAAAAAAAGTTTATGCGATATATGATTAAATGAAGGTGCTGGAAATATTTATGTATCTTTATCTTTGTTCTAGTGTGCAGGACTTGCGGAAATATTTTAACAACATTGAAGCTCATAATAAGTACAGTTTAGAACGAGTGAAACATATGTGATAATAACACAATTTAAGTTTCAAGTTTACCTTAAGGTAGTGGCGTACGTTGCTCAACCAATTTTCGACGTTAAAAATACATATTTTCTAAATGTATTTAAATTTGGTCAGCATAAAGTTCTAAGATTCCTTTAACCATTTATGCGAAATAAAATACCTTTCCGATGAAGGTTTAGTGCAAAAAATTGCTATCTTATATGGCACCGTAATTTCTTTAATTTCATGATAAATTGCGACATCAAATATTTAAATCTCATCGAAAAAACATGTAAATTGCTATAAATATACAATGAAACAAGCATAATACGTTTTCATTTTCATATTTGCACACACAAGAAAGATAAATTAGAAATATCAGAAAAACTCGCATTTTTAATATTCATTTTCTTCGTTTTTAAACGTACCCTTGCTGTCTTCAACGTCAAAATAAGTGTTTAAGATGACGGCGGTCCCCTTGGCTATTTTTTATATGTTATAGCCAAATGTTCAAAATTTCATATACAGAAAGAGAATGCCTTATTTACCTCTCAAAATATTGTTGTAATTAGAAAGCTTGCGATGTATGTGTTTAAGGTTATGGAATTGAATACAACAAATCGTAAATATTGCGGATAAATATTTATACTAGAGTTATAGTCATACTCTCCTCACTCCTCATTTGATGAATGTACTGTATTATAAAAAAATGTGTAATTTTGTACTCATATAACTTGATATTTGGATGACCATTAATTTTGAAATATCAAATATATGTTTTACTGCTTGAATACGAATGTGCATAGACTCTTAACTCTGTATTTTCAAATTAAAGATATATATCAAGAAATATATGAAGAATATTGACATAAAATTATTTTCTACTTACAGAAATGCAAATATGTTTTACTGCTTGAATACGAATGTGCATAGACTCTAAAGTCTGTATTTTTCAAATTCAAGATATATATCTAGAAATGAATGAAAAATATTGACATAAATTAATTTTCTATTTACAAAAATGCAAATATCTTTTTTTATAGTTGAAGCAATCATCACAAAGAAACCAAAAACCATGATTTCTATTTTGTTTTCACTTTTGCGTTTAAATGAAGATTCGCTTTTAACAAACTATGATTAATTCTTCTTCGCTCTCAAATGCCTAACACAAGTATGAAAGGACAACAATTATGCTTAAACACTATTGAACATTCTAAAGTAATTTAATTCTATTTATGAGGATAAAGTGTTCTGTCCTTTAAATAAACATTTGCACTGGGGTAGTTCTTTAAGAAAATTACATCTCCATGTTAATAATATTTCCTTATGATTTAAATGGTGCCATCATAATAAATATGTACATATTGCTCAAGATCTTTATTACTAAAGTGTGAAATGTGAAAATGAGAATAGAGTACCGTGGTTTTTAATGTTTGTTTGGCTTTCAAATGAAGGATAGAAATGATCGAAACGTTAACAGCATATACTAAATTCATCATGGATTATATCAGGTTAGAATATTTCTTGCACTTTTAGTCTCTTCAGCAGTCGGAACGAATGACATTAGTGTGAAGGAAAAATAGAACCCAGATATTCTTGCCTGATATCAAGAACCTATAAACCTGGTTTATAGCAGTTTTATAGGTTCATGCTGATATTGAAGGCTTGACAACATCGATAAAAAAACTAGACTTTAGATTTATAATCGTCATATCTTGAACCTCGTACCTTATCTCGGTTTTCCTTTAATGGCATCGTTTAAACCAAATTTATTATTCATTTGGACTCTTAGAGGAAGAGGTGACGGACATGAATTATCTATCGAACTTGTTGGCACACTTTCCATACAGAGTCAGAGAATATCCTCAAAATCTTACAAAGGATGTGAGGTATCAGAACTGAGGCTATACTTATACTTATCTAATATACTTGTTAACTATCTGCTTTTTATTTCGAAAAAGTTGATCCTTGCTATCTTGATAAAAAAGTGTGACATAAAGTGTGTTACATATGACCATAGTGTATGGAGTAATGGCAGGTCCATTAATTGCAAAACTTGTTTCACTATTTTCGACATCTGAACGTCCAGACGCTATTGTTCTCAGTAGAAGTATCATTACAGCGCCTTTTAGCTTTTAATGCGTGCTTTAAATATAATTATTTCAATCTCAAAGAAATTTTTAGATGGCATTTAATGGCCACATAAATTGAGTGAAATACAAATATGAACTCATTTTACAACATTTTATCGTAGGAGAAGTATGAAAATTGAACAGAACAGAATATTTCATTTCATTTCATGTGTAACATCTGTATAAGTTATAAATATGTAATGTTGTTTGCGATATTTATGACATATTATTATGATTATTATTATTATTATTATTATTATTATTATTATTATTATTATTATTATTATTATTATTGTTATTATTTTTAATGATAATTATTATTTTTATAATTATTATTAACATCTAAACGATGTTATAAATAGTTTCATGATTGTAAATCATTAAACAACAGTACATTTTTATTACAATATATACGTTGAAGCATTCAAATTTCACATATAATGTTGAATAATTAATTCATAAAGAAATAAAATCTTCATGATAACGCAAACACCTACTGATTACAATACGTGAATGTATAACATGGTGGCTGATATATTCGTACGTTTGATTCTAAATGTTACGGATATCTTACCAATTCGCCACACCCAGCAGCATTAAAAGTTGATAGTTCAGTTTCCATTAACTAAAGCTTTGAATTTCACATGTATCTTGCCCATTGTAATTATTAATAAATTCCCCTAGTATTTACCCAAGTACAATAAAAGTCATAAACTAACTATAAATCACGCTTATTTTACATTCCAACTGTTTTGAATTTCATATCAGAGTGTTCGATCCGTTTTAACATGTACCATACAAAGTTTGGTTTAGTTAAACTCTTTAATCAGAATCTTCATTTGCACATACTTCTCAGAAGGTATTGTACGACATCTGCTACGTATGAATTTCTACTTTTACCACGGACTTGATCCCGTTCACTGAAAACGAAATGTGCACACGTAGACGCGGCGCCTTCGTTCACGTTTCTGTAGGATCTCTACCGACAGAGTCAACTTTGCAGCGGGGAAACAGATTCGACTATCGTTGCAGAAATGTTTTCATGCAGTGGCTTCTTGGTGTTGCAACAACAACATGTTGATTCATCCTACCAAATCTGAATACATTGTGTTTTCTATAAATTGTTATACATCTAAACAAACAACTTCTTTTCAAACATTTCGCGCAGGTCGGTCTGAACCACTGAAGTGGAAATATTTACCACCTAACCGTTCCAAACCCGACTGCAATGGTGCAAACACCTTTCCGTGTATTTTTCGACATATTTTAATAAATGGGCACATGTTGTGCTAGAATATATCTTACACAAGTGTTATAGTCGATGATGATCAATTCAATCGGAAATAACAATTTACTGCTTTTTAAAGAACTTTTAAAATAGCCCTCGTTAAAATAATCACAATTATTTCCGGTTAAATATAATCATCACTTATTTTTTGTGTATTACCCATTAGCTAACATCAAATTGCGCCGTACCTATATGTCAAGGTATTTCTCATTTTTTTTTTTAATGTTTCAACAAAGAAGATTTTTTTTCTAAATTAAGAGGAAAACGTGACATTTCATCTAGATTTTATAAAAACTTGTCTTAAATACGTTCGGTTCTTTCTGTATTTAAATGGAAAATCACGTTATCTAACCAGATGTAAGGTCACAAAGTAAAGTATGGATCTTGTTTATCTTACTGGATATCTTAGTAATCATTCTACCTTTAAACGGGTGTAAAACGAGCAGATGTATATTTTGTTTGACATTATTCCGGTCACTACATTTTTGTTTTGTCTGTTGAGCGGGAGAAGTCATTGCTTTGTAGGATCAGTAGAGAGCAGATGGAACAATTATATTGTTGTTGTTTTTTTGTCTGGAAAGGTATGTGATAAAATAAATCTGACAATCGTCATCATATAATAACTTTTATTAAGCTCGTCCAGGAACTATGTTTGTAAGATCGCCAAACGTTCGCTTACGAACAACTCGTTCAATTCAATTGTGAATTATATGACGATTGTCACATAACCTATATGTCTTTTAACCTATAAAATGAACACATAACTTTGCAATGCCTATCTTTTATCTACGATGAACTTTTTATGTAAAGTACGGACCAGACAAATTCAATCACTCAAGAAAAAAGCTACAAACATTATTTTACAGAAACCCTCTTGTGACTCATTTAAGTCCGTTATTTAAAGAACTAAGTTGGTTTCCTTTTGGCAAGAGTGCAATTTCCATATAAAACAATAAATTCCTTAATTAACAACCCTAGTTTTATACAGTTTATATGTTCTGTGCTGTTTGTGGAGTTTTGTGCTGTTGTTCCATATTTTGTGTTTGTATTTGTGTTTTCTGTTTTTGGAGTTTACCCTGTGCCATTAAATGGGTTTTATGTTTAAACGTTCGACTACTGAGCTTGTATTTTTGTAGTTTTTCATATATGTATTTCAAGTTATAAATAGTTACACGCTCTCATGCTAGAATATTTACGATATTGTTTTAGTTATAGTTTTAAATATCGAAACCGAAACCTAAAAACCGAAAATGAAACTCGGTCGAAAGTGAAAGTAGACCAAATTTTTAAAATAACATTAATCGGAGTCTGGTCCGTCCACATTTGAAAAATATTCTATAGGATCAAATCGATGATAAGAAACAAATTAAAACAAATAAACAAATTAAAAAACCACAAAAATGACAATAAAATTAATGACTTATCTTAGGAAAAAAGTGAAAGTTGATATCCAGAAACTCATAGATATGTCAGCAAATTTGTTAATATCAATCATTTCTAACCAGAAGCATTTTTAAAAATCTAAAATCTCTTCTACCTAGGGTATCATCAGATTTATCCTTCATCAAAATATATTAATCATAGATTCGATGCAGCATTTCCATTGTATGACAAGACCTCACTGTACTTATTAAAATCAAGCTTTTCATCTACACATTTCATCTATCAATTCTACTTGAGCGTATGGTGAAATGAAGTCGTTTTATTTACAAACAATGCAAAATCATTGAATACATATATTTTAAAGCAGCTTCATAACACATTCTTTAAAATAATCAAAAACACGAGAAAGGTGGCAAAATGGTGTACATCCTGTGTTACGTTCTTTGAATATTATCAAAGCAGGAGCGCTTTAACTTGTTTCCACTTTGATAATTATATCAGATGATTATGTTTTACAGTATTGTTTTTAAGATGATTGTACAATTTGAAAACATTTATTTCCTTATATTTCAGGTTATAGTTATTACGATATGTGAAAATAAATAGGCTACAATTAAAGGAGTGCACATAATTGTAACAATTTGTATTTGAATACGTTGCAAACTTATACTCCTATGATTTAACCATTTAATTTGTTCAAAAAGGTAACACAAACTGTGCAGACTTTTAATCATACATAATTTCTAATTAAACTGCATAGTTCCTTTTCAGACTGATTTAAATACAAGAAAACTACATTTTCCTTGCACTTCACCTTTAATTGGTGTCATTTTAATGTCTACAAAAGACATTATATTCATTGGAAATTGAAGAGTATAGCGGCATAAAAGATTTTGTTTTATTTCAATTGCAAAGTCTGCCTATAGCAACACACACTTATCTAATGATTACAGCATAACCAAAGTCACAAAACTCACATGATTTAAACAATTAATAACTTAATTGAAATTCAACGTTTGATGGTTTTTAAATGGAAATTTTGCGGTTTTTAAATCTGCGTTATTGCGTTTTGGCCTGTCAGAGCTCTTTTAAATGATGTAATTTGAAACTATTCGGTGATTTCATTGGCGGGGGAGGGGGAGGGGTCTTAGGGGATGAACACTAAAACTAGATATAATGCCTTCAATTCTTTTCAAGTACCATCCACGAAGACATTAGATTAGTCATAACTATATTCACTGCTTCGATTGTTTTTTAAGAAAATACAAGTTACCCTTTAGCCCTTCTGTTCGTGAAAAATCTCTATTTGTTTAATTCTACTATTTACAGCATTTCCTTTAGTAACTTGCTACGTGTTGAACACAATGTTTTAATATTAGCTTTATTAAAATAAGTACACATGTAATTGTACGCGACCCCTAAAAGTTGTTATCTATCAGCAGGCCTTGCCATTGTTTGCTTAGTATATACAACGAGTTTAATTGTTAAATAAATTCTAGTTCAAGTTGAAAAAGGTAACTGTGGTCAATACAAAATTTATCGAAAATTACGTCAAGCCTTTCGATGAATCTAATAAGTTAACCTTAACTCTTTAAGACGTGTAATTGTTATACAGTATAGAATAGGTCCAGTCTTTTACATTGACGATTTGCAGAATTTAGTGATTCTTATAAAATTGCTATTTCTGGAGATATTTTACAACTGCTTTATTTTTGAATGCATAGAGTTTTTTTTATTTCGATTGTTTACAAAAAAGGCGGTATTTTGTTGTTGACGAAAATCAAAAATATGTCTAAGAGAAATGTTCATGTTTTATCTTTATACAAATCTAAGATAAGTTACAGCTCTTAATATGAAAGCATATAATAGTGTCGGCATTTAGCAAATCACTGATATGACGTCGAGACCTCCCCGTAGGTGGAATAATAGAAGAGCAATTTCCGTTTTTAAAACACAATTGTAGGACTTTAATGGTAAAACTCTGCAATACATTCCTTAATGAATTCTAAATTATGGTAATAAAGTTTCATTGCGAGATTGATTTATGTTTGTATTAGCAATATGAATGCACTGCAGATGAACTTTACGGACACACCTTCTGTACACATTTGTCGTACAGTTATTACATTGTGACGACATTATAAGGCTGGTCGATATGACTAACCTAAAAAGCAGAAATGTTATCAATTTAAAAAAATGAAGGATGAACATGAACTTTGTTTGGGTCCACTGAGTGCAACACTGACACGAATAACGATTAAGACCATGGCAGTGATCTGTTGATGCGTGTAAAATTGTGTAGAAGTGGATGAAGCAAAGTTGGAGGGAGGGGGAGTGGGAGGAGGAGGGGTAAGCTTTCGTGTGTACAACTTATAACATTTAATTTACACACACGTTTTTATTACGAAATAGAGTGTGGCAAATCATTAGGAGTGTTAACACTTAAAAAACTGATATCTGGAACCCTTCAGCAAAATGTGATATTTGCTTAAATATCGTCTTCGAAGACCACAATTTTCAATACCTCTACTAATGGATATCGTTGTTGCGTGATTGGTTGATTGACATTATCACGAGCTGTTATCACTGTATTATTAAAATCTCAAAATATATAACTCTGTTGTATATGTCATTGCAGCATAAAGCGTCGGTTTTCTAATTTTTTAATTAGGTTTGCAACCCATAAAAACCAAAATATTTTTCATACTTTGATTATATTTTTTGAAGTATTTGCGATTAAATAAAGTAATATAATGCTAAAGTAAGTGTTTTCATATGCATAACCAGGAAATCTATTTTGGTCCAAAAAACATATGCGAGTCCCTTTAAGTTCATATAATAAATGATAGCTATTGCTTACAAAATCCAATTACGAAAATAAACACAAAATATGATCATTTGTTGATAACGAACAAATTGCAGATACAAAAACAATAATATGTCCCTTTTTCCCGGTATTATTTGTTCATGGAAATCCCTGCGCTATTAATCATGTTATTGCGTTTTTACGTTTATCAGTTTCAAATAATCTATCTCTTGCTACAGCGGAAGCAAACTAGCATCATTGAGCATTCTTGTCCATACTAGAGAAAAATTCTTTTCATTGGATGAAAATGAAATTTTAGACAATTCTTTCTAATCAAGACACAAACCAGATAAGGTGTGTTCAATGCTTCCAATGTTCTTATTGCCATTTAAAAACCAGTCTTATATCACATGTATGTCAGCATTATGACTTGGATATTTACGTATACACATGAGTCATATACATTGATATACCAAACATTGTTGTTATGAGCTTGTGGAGATGAGGCCTGGCATCTAGCGGTAAGAGTCTTGTCAAGAGTGTAAACCTACGGCCTGCCGAATAACGCAAAGAAGTTATCGCAACATACGTAACTGTCAGCTATGTGTACAAATATAGATGTTTTGTGAATGATTTGAAGTAACCAATACAAATAAATGCCACTTACAATAGAACATAGATACACCTATTATTCATCCTTGGCGTTAAATTTAAAGCATATATTACAGTCACACAACAGTTGCAGAGATGTTTGAACTCTCATAATCACTCTGTAACACGATGTGGAAAGCAAACAAAACATCTGACAATGGTAGCAAACTGGTCACATCAAATAAACTGAAGGTCTTGCATGGGTATTTAAAGGGTGATATTCCGTATCAATTCCGTATCTTGTTTTGTGCAAAGGATCACTTTTTCTCTTCTATAACAGCCATGAGAATGTCTCGTGTTTAGCTTATTCAAGGATTTTCTTTTCCAATGTAATTCTAAGTAATTATTGTGATTTGGCTAGGACGTGTACAGAATTATCTACGTACACGATAACCTCAATATATATCACGACATCCTAAATATATTATATCACAAGATTCCGATGAATTTAGGTTAGCCCCTTGTCAACAAATGAGTGACACAGAAAAGCAACAGTAAGCAGACTGAATATCCAATGAGCAGCGCACTATAGTTGACGATAGGAACGGCACTGATGCTATTTGAAAGGTTTACATGCAGTCCCGTAACAAGCTTGGATGAGATGGCTTTTTACAAGTTCCAAACCTCTAGTGCCAACAGTTTGTTTGATTAATTATTTAAGACATATACAGCAGGTTGATTAAGGCTTCATTAACGCCTCTTACTACCCTTCTACATGGTGGCAAAATGCGTCGACAAAAGACGAGTATGTTCTGGAGGATGTTTTAAGAGCCAGTAATATCATACACATACCATTCAAATACTGAGGTATATTGACAGTATAATTTCAATGCGCTGTGAAAAAATAAGTATACATTTCAACTGCAAATACAGGCGGGGGGTTGTAGCGGAATATGTCCCCCTCCCAATTTCTATCCAAGCAAACGTTTAATATTAACGGCAGAATGACTATAAATAATTTACACCAGATTGCGCCATTTAGGATGAATTTCAAAACCTTCGTTGTATGAGTCCTCAAAACTTCCAAAATACGTAAGTTGTTTATAATTTGTCGTACGTTATCTTATTGTTTTCCCTCCATAAGTACAGAAAACAAATGTTTAAAGCTTTATTTGAAGCTTTCAATCAAGGTAATTAATATAAATACGTACGTTTCTATAACGAAGTAGCAACCATGTGCTTTTAAGTTAAATTGATAATGCATCAGATCGATTTAGTTGAATCAAAGCATTATTATTTGACTAATGAACACTGCACACGTACACACTATTAACTTACATGGTTATCATAATTATGAGAAACACAATAATGCCAACAAAGTCAATACCAGACAGCCTTTTCCGTCACATATTCCATTTTCATCAATATATATGGGTCGATATATAAACATTCTGTACTGAGTTCCAGAAAGTTGCAGTTTTAAATCAACATAGTCCATACTTATGGAGTAAGCAAAGTATATATAAGAGTGCAGTTTGGTATTCAAATGATTGTTGTTGCTTAAAACAAATCGTCCACGAAGCTGAATGCTATCCGTACTCTTACTATTTTGAACAATATCAATAACAGGGCTGCAATTCGCCTGATTTGTCTGAACTACTCCCTATAAGGTGACACTACCGGCTTGTTAACACAGAATAGGATAGTTTCTGGAGAATGCATAGAACTGGTCGTCAAAGGACATAACTACGGATTAACGCGTTCATATTCTTGCATAAAGTACAACTATAACTGCCAATGTGAGATAAAATAGTCCGTCCCTGAAGATATTTTTAGTGGCAAGAAAAACAATAGCACTCACTAAATATATAATAATATGACATTAAGAAGATCAGCCAGAAATCTGTCAGTACCGTACCCAGAGGCACATTTAAAACGAAACAGTCTATGTGTTCCGGGAGGATGTCCCCCCCTCCAACCCGAAGAAAAATGTGGTATAAAAGTCACACAACAGTATTTTCGCAGCGGACACGGATCTGGCGCAGATGCAGCCTTATGGGATATTCACGACAGTATAACCGCAGCGGACACATACCGCAGCGGGCAGGGATCGGACGCAGATGCGGACATATGGAATAGACACAACAGTATAACTGCAGCGGACACAAATCGGACGTAGATTCGGACAAATCTAATATTCACACCAGTATAACCGCAGAAGACACGGATCAGACACAATATTATTGAAACTGGTTCGGGCTTAACTCACGCAAAAAGCGGACGCGGGTGCGGGCAGTGGACGCAGACAGAGTGCACTAAGGATTAAGAAGACAAAAGTGAATTCAACTAAGCTCATTGTCAGCAATTGAGTGACACAAAATAGCTACTAAAGACGGATTAGATACATGAAATAGTATATAAGTCAAGATGTACCTTGCAACTGTTGAGGATTCCGTTGAGAGGACATGAAGTGTAACAAAGAAATTTTTCATATCAAGTAGTGGTTAGGTCCAAGTTTCTTAGACTCTTTTTCGCAATTGAGGCTCCAATCGGGTATATATGCCACTTGCTCTGTGAAACTCAACTCAGTGAGGCCCAATTCTGGTTATCAAATCAGGCTGATAACGCTACGCTAACTACGCCCGTAATTTATCATTGAGATTGATATCTAACTATTACTGAAAGGTTTAAGATTGCCGTATAAATATGGATATTTCAAGTAATACAACACACTAAATTGACAAAAACTAACATTTGCTTGGATGGAAAAAAAACGAATAGCGTGATTAATAATATTACACAGTTTTCAAGAAATACCACTTATTATCCCATTCTTATCGTAGCATTTGTTTACCAATAATTCATCGGATTCAAAGATAATGTTAAAACATATCGACATCAAATAATACAATAACACATAATGTTCCTCTTTGAGCATTTAATGGGAAAAAACATCATTAAAGTCACACAACAATGGCAGAGACGTGACCAATGTACCGCACCTTTTCATTTGAAAAATAACTTTAAAAATGAACCATAACAGTCGGTCATAGATTGCTGCTTCTTGCATAAAGCATTTAGTTTTAATCATGTACCTAGCTCATGTGTAATAAAGGATCAGATTTTAATCTCAAAAACTGTCACAAACATTAGAATGAGGTATATATGTATGATAATATTGTCAGTTTCAGCTGTAACTTACATTGGTAGTGCCCTTTCCTAATAACCGCTACGGCTAGTGATTTAAGCACACACAAGTGTTAGGTGGTAAGTCTTAGTTTCAGGATATCACAAAATGGGTGCTTAAAAGTATCTTTTTCCTACCTATGTAAAACTAGATTTCTGTTTATTCGATGAAATGTTTGAACATGGTCTTGGTCGACAATATCAAACAAAATAATATGTTAATATTGCACCGTAACCACACATAGGGAAACCGAGGCAGAAAAAATATTAAGAAGAATAAAATCAATGAAAAATTAAAACAACCGACTTCTGAATTCGAAAAACGACTACAATGTTACATTTAACTTTACAAAATGCCGTAGCAACAGACACTGAGGTATGTCGGGCACTATTCTCGCTGTCACTTAGCACATCCTTGACTCCGTACAATTTATCAAACCATTTTGCCCGCGCACTGACGGCACGCCCCTCATGTAGAATGGGACACCACATTGTTTAAATGATTTCGCATGTTTAACCCTACTTTAAACGATGAACGACATCTCCGCACACGGGCAGGAATCTGTTGTTTTTCATTGCGTCTGGGTTTGCGAATGACCTGGACTATGAGTGGTCGTCTCTTTCGGTTTTATTGGTATGGTTCTCGTAATTGCGAGGATAGAGATGAATCCACAACCTTTCTTGGGCGATGCACTTGAACAGGATACGATATTCTGTAAGTAAGATGGGCCTTATTCTGCACCTTTTTTCACATACATATTTTATTGACGCATAAATCACTTGCCTGCCATTTCAAGATTGGAACAGTAGTTTTGGGAATTCAAGGGGTGTCGTACCAAGTCATAATTGTTATAATACACATATTGATGCGGTAACCGTTAATGTGATGGGTTTTTTTAAAACTTTGTACTGGGAATACGAAATCAATAAATGCGTTGTATAACACAGCTTACTCCGATAAAATAAGCAAAAACAGGTACGTTCTTATGGCCTTGAAGTTATTATAAAACTTTCATAACGAGGAATTCCTCTCAGAGGGAGATGGTTAAATGACCCAAAACAACAATTTTAACTTCTTTATTTGATAACCACATACGATGAACAACTAACAGTAGTCCAAATAATGCGAATTCTAAAAGTGAATAATTTCATGTAACATTATTCGTGTTATGATTGTATTCGATGTTTCAAATCACTATAGTGTAGCACCATGGCAGACGAAACTACTGATATAAGATGTTACAAGAACAGATGAGTTCCCAGAATATACCAATGTAAGGTAAAAGGGAAATCCTCAGAATTATAAGAGCCAAATCCAACGCCTTTGAAATGATTTATGACAGGTCAGTGAGAATAGGTGTTCATATATATCTAGTGCGAGAGAAACCACGATCGTTGGTACAAAATCACAAAGCTAATGCCGGTGACAATACATCAGTACGGACCACTATAAAATTAATTACTTCTATCCACTTTAAGACCACGTCCTATAGCACCATTTCTCTTATTGGAAAACGTTTAAGAGGGACATGAACCTGGAAAGCATGACCACCTTACGTGTAGCATTGAAGACAAAATTAAACGAACACTTTCAAATGCTCTTCCAAAGATAAGCCAATGAAAAAAAAACACCCGTGTCTCTCAAAAAAGAGTTGAAATGTGTGACGAAAACTAGTTTCCCAACATTAATGTAAATTTTCAATTTATTTTAACTCTAACTCGGGTTCCAGTTCGTGCGAACACAGTTTTAGCGCTTTAAGAATACTCAAACACGGGCACAATCAGCAATGAAGGCATTAGCCTTTTGATTTGTCCACCAACGATCCGTGGTTTCTCTCGCACTAGATATATATCAACAGCTATTTTCGTGTTATTTTATTTTTTCCATGACAACATTCCAATAAACCGCACGGATATTTTGCGATGACGCGATTCTCCCGACTATAGAAGAAATGTTTTGGCTTTTGATTCAGAAAATGAAAGTATTGAAAATATATCTGTGTATCTTAAATTAATGTTTACATACTTCATTTGTCTTGCAATAATCAGAAATCGTTGAAATCAATTTAACCCCACTTTATTCTTGCAAGCTTTTCATTGGATACATATTTCAGCACATTTATTTAGCCGCAATTTGTTTAACTCACCGTTCCTTTTAAGACCAATGAATGAATAGTCGGTTCATATTCAGGCGATCGATCGCAAATTCTTCGATCGAAAAGCTGGTGTCGATACATTTGTTTGATGTCTATATAACCTAAAATTGCATAGAAAATATAAAAAAGTTTAAATCAACGCAGCTTGATAATTATTTACATATTATATTAAATGTATCGAAAATAAATAAACATCTTGTAGTATGCTTAACAGTTAATGTGTGTATTTTAAATTTGTCAATAAACATACACGTATTTTAGAAACTATTAAGTAATCACATACGAAGTACCACCAATGAGATACGTAAATAAGGAATAGTTTTAAAACGGTTTATGCATATCGGCCCTATAGGTTTTGTGCATAAAGTGGAACTGGTCATATTAGTTTGCTGTTTGATTTGCCTCCACAATTCCTTTTAATAAATTTGAATAACAATTTATGAAAGCAAATTGCAGATCTTATTTGTTGATCTACAAAGCACGTCTTTTTCTCGGCTGGTGATTATCCGTATGGACATTAATCGATTTGGATT